>NW_026530549.1:2500-302500 GCF_024509145.1 Vidua macroura
GAAGAAAAACTATATGTCCAGTGCAGCAGTAGAAAGTTTTAGGCTCCCGGGGAGTAAATTCTTTTTTTTTTTAAATAATTATTTAAAGTTTGTTTTTTATTTTTTTTTTTTTTACTCCCAGGGAGCCTGAAAGTTTCTACTGCTGCTTTTTGAAAGCTAGAAAGGGAAACAAAGTTAGAAATTAAAAGATGGAAATAAAGAAAGAGGGGGACTTAAGTGGGGACTTAAGTGGCAAAGAGTAAAAAAATGAGAAGGGGTACAGTGAAAAAGAAAGAGGGTGAGAGTGAAAAAGAGGACAAAAGAAAAGAATAGAGAAAAAAAAAGAAGAGAAGCTGGAGAGAAAAAGAAATAAAGAGTAAAAGCATCAACTAGAGAGAAAAATAAATAGTTAGAAATAGTGAAATAGAGAAACAGAAGAAAATACATACAGGGAAACAGAGAAGCAGAGAGAGAGAGTTAGAAACAGTGAGAAACAGAAACAAAGTTAGGGACGGACAGAAATGATGTGACAGAAAGAAAACTAAGAGACGAAGCAAAGGAAGAAATACAGTGGGGAAAAAAAAATTACTAAACCACACCAAAAAAACACAGGAGCCAAAGGGGGAGGGGGAGGGAGCGGGGGGCATCTTTATTAGGGTTGATTCAACTTTATTGAATGATTTTTTTATTTACACTCCAGCAAAACACATAGAAACGATGTATACGAATGGGAGCGTAGATACAATCCGTACGCTGACTGGTAGAAATCCGACTTACGTACGGAGCCGTATGGGAAATGCGGCGGCGAAAGCAAACACGGAACGATACGGGGCAATAGAAACCGAACGCATATTAACACAATATAACATTTTTTCTATTTACATTACATTTTGTCTGATTGTTAGAGGAAAGACCAAAAAAAAAAATAGCACACAGAAAACAACAGTCATCCACCGTGACCACCTCCTTCACATTCCACGCAAACTCACCGTCGCTCTCATTTCAACCGCTCCGTTACGCCCCAGCAATCGTTGTTCCTTGGGAACGTGGTCCCCGGGAGCCTCCTAAAAAATCCTCCTGCCTGACGAAAACCCCGGTCCCGGGACGGTCCGCCTCCCAACTTTGGCGATGAACTTCGCCTCGCGGACCGGCTGGGACCGAGGAAAAAAAAACCCAGCCGGGGGGAAAAAAAAAAAAACCCCGGCTGGGGATTTTTTATTCTAAATTTAAAAATGAGCTGAAAAACCTGAAAGGCAAAGGCCATACGCACAAGGTTAGAACCGGTCAACACACACTCACACCTGGAGACACAAGCTCTCACAGACAGACACGGACAATCACGCTCTCTCACACGCTCTTCCGCTTACACGCTGACTGCGACCCTTACTTGAAACGCTATGTTGCCGCTTCGACGCGTCTTCTGACCGCGGCTCTTCGATGTCTAGCGGTAGATTCCGGGATAACGTGTAGGGACCCGGGGACCTGCGAGACGACAGAGACGACGGGAGACGAGTGACTATCTGACGGCTAGCAGCTATTCCCGCTCCGGGTCCATAAATTTTGTACCCAAAACCCCCATAGAAGACAGATGAACTGTAAAGTTTTATAACTGCTCTACCTAACTGTGACTACGCGCCTGGGCAGGGCAGCTCCGATCGTAAGTGGCACGACAGAGGCATGTACAACATAAGCCAAGGTAGGTACATACAATATATGCACAATATAAGCCAACGTAGGAACATACAGTATAAGTACATACAATATAAACCGACATAGGTACATACGACATAAGTACATACAATATAAGCACATACAGTATAAGCCAACATAGGTAGGTACAACCTAAGCACGTACAATATATGCCGACGTAGATACAATATAAGTGAGGACTTGACGTAACTCTCCGGAAGATTAATTGTCGAGCCCTATAGCCTTTGAGAAGGCGCAAGCTACGGAACTACTGCGGTCAGGTGATGAGGGTCTAATATGCTCCCTCTAGAAGTCCAAGAGAATGGCACGGGAAGAGAAGGCGCTACCAAAGGTGAGAAGGAAGATGGATGAGAACGTCTCCTGTACTTCTTCCCGTCTCAAAAAGTAAAAATGTAATGATGCCGGAATAAGCGATATCCAGGAAGGTACACGAGTAAAATATGGCCGATACGGCAGAGAACAATGCCGATAAAGCCTCGAGATGTAACAAAGGCCAATGATGCAGAAATCAATGGACACGGACGACATAACACAGACACGGACGACATAACACAGACACGGACGACATAACACAGACACGGACGACATAACACAGACACGAGTGAAAACTGCCTGGCAGTTCCACCTTATGGACCCAAGATTGCTAGTCCAAGATGAGTCATAGGCCGATGATGCCAAAGGAAAGAAAGCCCTAGGGCAATAGCATGTGATGATGAAATTTAACTCCTTTCAAGATGTTAGTGCCAAAGGACTTAAGAGGAAGCCTAAGAAGCTCAGTAGGCCTGGACAAGAAAGCGATGACTACGGCGTGACCGTGGCTATAGCTCCGGACGTGAAGGCGAGCTCCTCGGGTGAAAAGATCCACGACGACGTCGAGAGTCAAAGAAGGCCGCCGACGCAAACCTCGCGAGGACGCGAAGACGGATCGGAACTGCCCTGCCCAGCGAAGACTCTGGTGAGGCTGAGGAGAAACCCTCTCCCTCTGCTTCCGAGGGGCCCGTCCCACTATGGGCCTCTCCTCTAAGCTAACATCAAATTGTCTCCTGTGATAGTAAAGGTTTTTCCCCTTCTCCCACCTACTGGCCCCGACACTTAGCTTTTGCAAGACGACCGGACAAAATCCATCGTCAGCCGGACGTGGACGGCGACATGTTCTCTACATCCGCTTCGGTGCTGCCGTTTCCAAACTTCAGCTATGCGCCTCCTCACGGTACCTAAGACAAAACAGAAAATGCAACTAGCGCCCTGCAAAAGAGGAATCCCCGGAACTCTGACGCACCGCTCACCTGAAATCTTGATGCGACTCAACAGGCTGCCAGGAGGATACCTACAAAAGGAAAAGGTACAGGCTTAGCGTGCTGCCGCATAACGGTCACCTATGAGTCACCCAGCCTAAATGCCGACTCACCCGCTTGACTCTGTTCCTTCACACGCCTAGGGCAGCAATGACACCTGCAAAGAAACAAAGCAAAAAAAACCACACGGAGATACTGAGAAAAGACCACCACCCTGACCTGACAAGTACGCCCACCTACACCTTAAGCTTGCACCCACCTGGCCTCAGACATCTGGGATCAGAGACATCTCGCGAGAGAACTGCCTAAAATAAAAAAAAAAAAAAAAAGGGATGCTTAGACTTTCACCAGAAACTGAGACCTGTGCGAGAACAACTGCTTCTGTCCACTGCTCACCTGGCACACTTGGCCTTGACTGCAGCTATCTGCCTGGACTTCCTAATAATAGACAAAGAACAGTGCTGTAACATAGTCACCATTTATGCTTCCCCTGCAAACACAAACAGCGACTGACCTTCTCAGGGAAAACCCCCTGACCCAGGAGGGGCGCTCTGCCACAGATCTTAAATGTCTGCATCTGAAAGAAAGTTAGGAGAAAATTCAAACAACTGTAGGATAACTTAACAGGTCCAAGCATCCTGTGTGAATCTAGGAATACCATCTAGAATACAACTACATCCCCCATTCCAAATTGCAGGTCTCCAGGACTTGTGCAATTACACCAGGCTATGCAGCAGGACAGAGCAGCTCCGGGACAAATATGTGCAGACACCCGTGACACAGGACAGGACACGACAAACGAGGGGACGCCACGAGGAGAAAAATCTCTTGGCGAGAAAAATGCCCGCGAGGACAGAGAGATTGCGGAACGAGATGACCTAGGGGAGACGGACGGCTCGGAGCTGATGAGGCTCAAAGAACCCTGCAGGAAGAAGATGCTAAGAAAACGATGTCTTCCGAGAACTGCACAAGCGGATGCCTGAAAAGCCTACGGTAAGAATGAGCTACCTAGCTTGGCGTTCTCACAAGTCCTAAGCCGCTATAATGGATCGTTGGGGTGTGCGGCTGTCGCTACCGCTCAGAACGAGACCTTCAAAGACATCTGACCGGATGCTTCTAAAGACAGATACGACTGCGATGCCTGTCGGGACTCCCGAGTCAAAAGGCCTGTGGCGTTGGGGCCGGGCCGAGGAACGCAAAGATCACAGATGCCAAGATGACCCTCAGACAGCTAAGGTAAAAAAAGACAAGTGACGTGACAGACCCAAACAACACAGAATGCACAAGAGACAAGTGACACGACCCACACCGGAACTGCTCTGCCCTGCGCACCTCAGCACTGAGATCAAAAGAGACGCTTTCCCTTTAGGTGGCCTAATGAGACACTTCTTAGACATCCCCATCTCCAAAGCAGACTCAAAAATCCCTTCCGGGCAGTCCCAAGCCAGCACCCCGCTTCCCTCCCCTCAGTGGGTCGTAGCCCTCGACTTATCTTGCACATTTCTGGGCGTGCAAATCCCTGTCGAGTGCAAAAGAAGGCCACCTCCCCGTCTGGGAAGTTCCAGCTGTCACCAGGCTCTTATCTCTTCGTCTGCCAAGACAAAGAAAAGGAAACATCAGTGCACAATCTTAACAGCACATGGGCTAAAACCTGACAATTCTGCTACTCACCTTCTCCTAAGAGAGCCCTGGCGTTCGGGCCGCACGCTTCGGCCGTGCTCCGAGGCCGACGCTGCCGTCACGAGGTACGCCTAGGTTAAGTGGAGACAAGGTGACTGGGCACGGCTGAAACTGGAGTGGACCCCCTCTCCTCCTCCCTACCTCCCCGACTCACCGCAGCTCCTCGGCCGTTCCCGTGAGCTACCCAGACGGGACCTTGAAATACAAGATGTGTGGGCTTCATCACGGGGTCCCGTCATACTTCCGGAGGGCTCACGAGTGCAGGAAACCCGGTCCGTCCGCCACCTGATGACGTGGGCTTAGCGTACGCCGAGTGGATGGCCTAAAGCACGCAAATGAGAACGGATGGTTAGAGGTGCACCAGAAACTGAGACCTGTGCGAGAACAACTGCTTCTGTCCACTGCTCACCTGGCACACTTGGCCTTGACTGCAGCTATCTGCCTGGACTTCCTAATAATAAAGACAAAGAACAGTGCTGTAACATAGTCACCATTTATGCTTCCCCTGCAAATACAAACAGCAACTGACCTTCTCAGGGAAAACCCCCTGACCCAGGAGGGGCGCTCTGCCACAGATCTTAAATGTCTGCATCTGAAAGAAAGTTAGGAGAAAATTCAAACAACTGTAGGATAACTTAACAGGTCCAAGCATCCTGTGTGAATCTAGGAATACCATCTAGAATACAACTACATCCCCCATTCCAAATTGCAGGTCTCCAGGACTTGTGCAATTACACCAGGCTATGCAGCAGGACAGAGCAGCTCCGGGACAAATATGTGCAGACACCCGTGACACAGGACAGGACACGACAAACGAGGGGACGCCACGAGGAGAAAAATCTCTTGGCGAGAAAAATGCCCGCGAGGACAGAGAGATTGCGGAACGAGATGACCTAGGGGAGACGGACGGCTCGGAGCTGATGAGGCTCAAAGAACCCTGCAGGAAGAAGATGCTAAGAAAACTATGTCTTCTGAGAACTGCACAAGCGGATGCCTGAAAAGCCTACGGTAAGAATGAGCTACCTAGCTTGGCGTTCTCACAAGTCCTAAGCCGCTATAATGGATCGTTGGGGTGTGCGGCTGTCGCTACCGCTCAGAACGAGACCTTCAAAGACATCTGACCGGATGCTTCTAAAGACAGATACGACTGCGATGCCTGTCGGGACTCCCGAGTCAAAAGGCCTGTGGCGTTGGGGCCGGGCCGAGGAACGCAAAGATCACAGATGCCAAGATGACCCTCAGACAGCTAAGGTAAAAAAAGACAAGTGACGTGACAGACCCAAACAACACAGAATGCACAAGAGACAAGTGACACGACCCACACCGGAACTGCTCTGCCCTGCGCACCTCAGCACTGAGATCAAAAGAGACGCTTTCCCTTTAGGTGGCCTAATGAGACACTTCTTAGACATCCCCATCTCCAAAGCAGACTCAAAAATCCCTTCCGGGCAGTCCCAAGCCAGCACCCCGCTTCCCTCCCCTCAGTGGGTCGTAGCCCTCGACTTATCTTGCACACTTCTGGGCGTGCAAATCCCTGTCGAGTGCAAAAGAAGGCCACCTCCCCGTCTGGGAAGTTCCAGCTGTCACCAGGCTCTTATCTCTTCGTCTGCCAAGACAAAGAAAAGGAAACATCAGTGCACAATCTTAACAGCACATGGGCTAAAACCTGACAATTCTGCTACTCACCTTCTCCTAAGAGAGCCCTGGCGTTCGGGCCGCACGCTTCGGCCGTGCTCCGAGGCCGACGCTGCCGTCACGAGGTACGCCTAGGTTAAGTGGAGACAAGGTGACTGGGCACGGCTGAAACTGGAGTGGACCCCCTCTCCTCCTCCCTACCTCCCCGACTCACCGCAGCTCCTCGGCCGTTCCCGTGAGCTACCCAGACGGGACCTTGAAATACAAGATGTGTGGGCTTCATCACGGGGTCCCGTCATACTTCCGGAGGGCTCACGAGTGCAGGAAACCCGGTCCGTCCGCCACCTGATGACAGGGGCTTAGCGTATGCCGAGTGGATGGCCTAAAGCACGCAAATGAGAACGGATGGTTAGAGGTGCACCAGAAACTGAGACCTGTGCGAGAACAACTGCTTCTGTCCACTGCTCACCTGGCACACTTGGCCTTGGCTGCAGCTATCTGCCTGGACTTCCTAATAATAAAGACAAAGAACAGTGCTGTAACATAGTCACCATTTATGCTTCCCCTGCAAACACAAACAGCGACTGACCTTCTCAGGGAAAACCCCTTGACCCGGGATTGGGGGCTCTGCTACAGATTTAATCTGCCTGCATCTGAAAGAAAGGTAGGAGTAATGTCAAACGGCTGCAGGATAACTTAACAGCACCAAACATGTCAATCTACGAATACAATCTAGAGCCCAACTACACCCCGCAGCAGAAATTTCAACTCCTGGGATTTGTCCTGTTACAGGCTATGCAGCAGGGCAGAGCAGTTCCGGGACAAATACGTGCAGACACCCGTGACACAGGACAGAACGTGACAAACGAGGGGACGTGACAGGGAGAGAGAGCTCTTGGTGAGAAGAATGCCGGCGAGCGCCGGGAGAATGCGGAACGAGATGACCTAGGTGAGACGGACCGCTCGGAGCCGATGAGGCTCAGAGAACCCTGCAGGAACAAGATGCTAACAGAATGATTTCTTAAGAGAACTGCAGAGAGGAATGTTTTACGGTCCGAAGGCTCTAGCTAGCTTTGCATTCTTATCGGTCCTAATCGGCTTTAAGGGATCATTGCGGTGTGTGGCTGTTGACACAGCTCAGAGCAAGACCTTAAAAGACATCTGACTGGATGCTTCTAAAGAGAGATGCAATTCAGATGCCTGTCTGACCTCTGGAATCAAGAGTCCTATTGCACTGGTGCCCGTCCAAGGAATGCGGAGATCACGGATGCCAAAAATGAGGCCAGGGTTTCCGATAGGGCCCTCAAAGGGCTAAGGTAAAAAAGCCATGTGACACGAAATACCCAAACACACAGAATGCACAATAGACAAGTGACACAACACACACCGGAACTGCTCTGCCCTGAGCACTGTGATCAAAAAAACCCCTTTCCCTTTAGGTGGCCTAAGTGGATACTTCTTGCACATCCCTGCCACCAAAGCTGATTCAAAAAACGCTCCCAGCGCCTCGCTTTCATCCCCTCTCAAGGTCGTAGCCCTCGACTTATCTCTCGGACATCCGGGGATGAGAATCCACGTCGCGTGCGAACGGAGGCCGCCTCGCCTGCTGGGAATTTTCTTACGATCACCGGGCTGTAGTCCCTTGCTCAACTACAATCGAGAACACCAAACATCACTGCGTGATCTTAGCTGTACAACGGACAAAACCCAGCAATTCTGCTACTCACCGTTCTCCTCAGAATGCCCGGCTCCTTGGGCCGCACGCTTTGGCTGTGCTCGGAGGCTGACACCGTCATCGCAGGGTATGCCTGGGTTGAGAAGAGACAAAGTGACTCGGCATTGCTGAAACCTAAGTGGACCCTGGCTCCCTCTCCCTACCTCGGCGACTCACCGCAACTCCTCGGCCCTTGCCAAAGGCTACCCGGATGGGACCTTGAAATACAAAATTTCAAGGCTTCATCACGGCCCTGAAATACTTCCAGAGGACTCACGAGCACAGGAAACCCGGTCCATCGGCTGGTTGGTGACGGGGGCTTGGCATACTCCGAGTGGATTGCCTAAAGCACACAAACAAGAATGGAGGCTTTAGAGTTGCACCAGAAATTGAGACCTGAGTGAGAACACCTGTTTCTGCAACCGGTCACTGCTCACCTTGACTGCAGAGATACAGATTTAATGCCTAAAAATAAAGACAGAAAACAGTACTGTAACACACAGTCACCATTTATACTTCCACTGCAGAGACAAACGGTGACTGACCTGCTTAGGGGAACCCCCTCTCCAGGGACTGGGGGGGCTCTGCCACAGATTTAATCCACCTGCATCTGAAAGAGAGTTAGGACAAAAGTCAAATGGTTGCAAGATAACTTAACAGCTGCAAACACCTTATGCCAATCTAGGAATACCATCTAGAGTCCAACTACACCCTGCACTGCAAATTTCAAGTCCCCAGAACTTATCCTATTACACCAGGCTATGCAGCAGGGCAGAACAGCTCTGGGACAAATATGTGCAGACACCCGTGACACAGGATGGGACAAACAAGGGGACGCTAAACACAAACAACACGTTATGACACAAACAACACGTTATGATACGAACAGCGTGACACAAGGATGATAACTTCCTGGCAAGAAGAATAATGGCGAGGAGCGAGAGGATGCCAAAAGAGATGACCGATGCTCTGGCAGTGGTGGATGGAGGAGGCTCTAAGGAGCAGAAGAGCTCCTGGAGAAGACTGGAACAGAGTGACCCGTTAAAAGAACTGTTGGTCACAATGATCAGGATGGCTGTGAGACAATGCTACGTTTAGAATGCTTTCCATATCCACACAATCTGGTAAGCCCCAGGATGTTACAGCTCGTGGCTGGAAAGGATGGATGGTGATACGGCCGGGAAGGAGGCCTCAAAAGACGTCCGACTCGATGCTTCGGAGATGCGACCAAGAGAGATGGCCGAGCCCGCCGGTAAAAGAACGAACGATATCGGCATCGTGCCGAGAAGTGCGAGCGTTCGAGAACCCAGAGATGCTGGCTGATGCTTGTGTTAAGGCCCTTGAGGGGAAAAGGCAGGGATATCTGATCCAAGGGACCCCAAAGACACACCAGATAACACGGTACATGGGACAACACAACACGGACCGGAACTGTTCTGCACTGCACACCCTACAGCTGCAATCAAAAGTAGAGCCTCTCCCTTTAGCTGTCCTAAGAGGCCCCTTAGAAGATATCCCTTTATCCTCTGCTAGTTTTCAAATCTATCCCAGGAATTTCCAATCCACTACTCCCATCTCCAGGCTGTGGCCCCGACTTATCTTTTGGGTGATGGGTGATGTGAATCCAGGTTGGACCTGAAATGAGTCTACCTCGGAGGGCCATGTGATCGCCTGTTAGCCTCTTAGTCGGTTACAATAAAGAACAGCAAAATCAATGCATGAGTTTAGTGTTACGTGGACCAAATCCCAGCAAGTCAGCTACTTATCCTCTTCTGAGCGTGCCTGGGTCCTCAAGTCTCCAGCTTCATCCTGAGTCCAAGGCTATGGCTGTTATTATGAGTGGCACCTGGATTAGAGAGAGGCAAAGTTACATGGCATTTCTGTGAGTGCAGTGGATGAGCTCGTGTGCTGTACGACACACGAATGCCTCTGCTATGCTTGTGAAAAGCCTTGGGGGGGTCCTCAAATAGACACCATTTCTCACCCTGCTACCTTCAAAACCCCCCACAATAACTCCTAACCGGGCACCCTGCTCACTCTCCCTCTCCTAGTCACAATCCTCAACTCATCTGAAGCCTCAATCTCAAACATCATCTTTGACACAGGGCAGATACCTTTTGTGACGCAATGAATCTGCTGAAAAAATGTTGTACTTGACACAACCTGGAGTTGCAGGAAGTTGGACTCCTCCTAAAAAAAAAAAAAAAACAAAAAACAACAAAACAAAATCATAAATTACAAAACCACCTTACCACCCCTGAATGCAAAACCCAAATCATGAACTTAAATACTCCCTGTATTCAACGTTGTTTTCTTCACAGTCTCTTCAAAGCCTCTGTTGCTTTAGATGCCCAAAAGCACCTGCTGAAAACAACCTGAGATAAGCTGAAAGAGCCTCTTCACCAAAATGAGAGGAGAGCTCTTACCCCAGCAGATTCCAGAGAGGGAATGAAGGCCCCTGGTAAAGGCTGGGGTTAATATACCCCTGATTGGGCCCGCCTCTCGTTCCCACAATGCCTGGGAAAGGAGAGGGGCAAATCCCACCGGGTATAAAAGCCCTCAGAGTGGCTGCAGCTGTTTGGCTCCTCTGACTTGAATTCGAGGGGAGTAAAGGGCTTGATACAGAAGAAAACTCTCCAGGGAAATGACAGCACTTTCTTTTTTGCTACAACTACTTGGAACAAAAGGGCAGAAAGCTGGTAAGAAATAAACTTTGTTTATTTGAAAATAAAAAAGAAATAAAACTTTGTTTTTAGGCAGCATAGCTAGATAAGTTGGGTAATTTGCTGTTAACTTATATAATTATTCCTCAGTGACTACTAAGTAGTACTCCACTTGTGACTAAGTAGGGTGGAGAAGAATACTAATTATATGAACAGTCTGTCTCCTTGGGACTACTACCTAGGGCTATCTACATTATAAATAAAAATAAGAAAAATAATAGCCTCCTGGGCAGCATAAAGATTAAGTACATGCCAGGCTTGCCCTGCTCTGAGATATTTAGTCCTAGGGTGCAGAAAGAAGTGCCCTGAAAGGTAGTTTTAAACCCTTAAAATGCTGGAAAAGACAGAGCCTCCTTCAAGTGAAGCCTTTAACAGGAGGAAATGGGGCAGTTACCTCCGCTGAAACTGATACAATGGCAAATGAATGTCTTCTGCCCTTTAATTCAATCCCCGAGAATATTGGGAAAAGAGGGGTTTTCCTCACTTTAAATCTCTCCAGTGATGAAGAAAGAGGGATTTTCCCCTCAATCCAAACCCTTAAGAAGGAGGGACAGCTGGGCTTTCCCCTCAATTTAAGCCTTAGGACAACACAAAGGGTTACCCTTAATTCAAATGCAGTTACCCTTAATTCAAACCCATAAAAAACATTATCAAGGTTTTCCCCTTCTATTTAATCTGGAAAATAATGGAAAATGGGGATTCCCTGTCAATTAACACCCCTAACAGCATAGAAAAGGCAGGGATTCTTTCCACTGAGACCATTAAAATTGCAGGGAAAGTGGATTCCCTCACGATTTGAACACAAGAAATAATGGAAAAGGAAGCTTTTTCTCTCAATTTAAACTCCTTTTCTCCTACTAAGCCCTCTCTTTTCTGGGACTGCTGTGGAAGGTCTGGGGGTTCTAGGGAAGGGCTGACACAATAAAAGGGGAAAGCTGAAAGCTCTCCCCTGGAACCCCACATGCTGCCTGGCCTGCTCAGGTGCTGACCCTTGGCAAGAGGGCTCTTCCCTTGGCATTTTCTCAAAGGGATGCTCCGTGCCCAGGTGGGTCTGGCTGCTCCCCAGTCCCTGCTGGATGTTCCAACCATAGCTCCTGGAGGAACGCTTGGAATAGCCCTGTTAGGCCCTCTGGACTAGCAGCTCCCTATGCAGGTGTGCCCAGGTAACTCTCTGAAAGCGGCTTGTCACACAGGGGGCTGCGACACTTTGGAGTGGGGGATGAGGTGAAGAAAGGTCCTGTGGGGAGTTCCCTCCCCCACGCAGCCCTTTGTCTGCCCCTTAAACAATGGGGTGTCAGACTTTGCTTTCCAAGGAAATTAACAGTCTTTCCTCTCTGTGTGCCCCTAGCCAAACAGGAATTGCATCCAAAATTGCAGACAGCGAACGATTTCTCACAGACCACAGATGCCAACACCAAGAACTCTTGCTGACCTCGGGGTGAAGCACACCACCAGTGAACAGACATCAATACACGGTGAGAGAGAGTTTGGTTTTACAGGGAAAAGGACCAGCGATTGGGTCCAGAGGTCAGTGGCCCCAAATGACATTATGCAACCTCAAGGTCCGAACGGTGCAAGATTTACAAGGGAGCAAAACTGCCCCCACCGAAAATTCGGGCTGCCCTGGCAGTGACAAGAACCTCCTGCAAACTAGCATAAAAATCGGGAGTGGTGGTTTTTGTTTCACAGGGAAAAGGGCTGGGGATCAAGTTCAAGGGGCCTGTGGCTCTGAATAGGCGGTTCCCTCCACAAATCTAAATAAGGCTGGCTGAGTCCCACACCCAAATTGTCACCACCAAGAATTTCTGCTGCCCTGACAGTCCCAAGGGAACCCTGCAAACTGACATCAGGAACCTGGGCTGGCCACTTTTCTTTCCCAAGGAAAAAGGCTGATCTTTGCTTCCGGGGCCTGCGGCCCTGAAGTGGCCAGACACCTCCAAAAATCCAAACGATCGAAGATGTGTCGCAGACCCAAGCTGCCCCCACCTCAAACCTGTGCTGCCCTGACAGTCCCAAGGGAACCCTACAAACTGACATCAGGAACCTGGGCTGGTCACTTTTCTTTCCCAGGGAAAAGGACCGGTCTGTGTCTACAGGGGCCTGTGTCCCTGAGTGGTCGGACACCTCCAAAAATCCAAACGATCGAAGATGTGTCGCAGACCCAAGCTGCCCCCAGCTCCAACCTGTGCTGCCCTGACAGTCCCAAGGGAACCCTACAAACTGACATCAGGAACCTGGGCTGGCCACTTTTCTTTCCCAAGGAAAAAGGCTAATATTTGCCTCCAGGGCCCTGTAGCCCTGAGTGGCCGGGCACCTCCAAAAATCCAAACGATCGAAGATGTGTCGCAGACCCAAGCTGCCCCCAGCTCAAACCTGTGCTGCCCTGACAGTCCCAAGGGAACCCTACAAACTGACATCAGGAACCTGGGCTGGCCACTTTTCTTTCCCAGGGAAAAGGACCGGTCTTTGTCTCCAGGGGCCTGTGGCCCTGAAGTGGCCGGACACCTCCAAAAATCCAAACGATCAAAGATGTGTCGCAGACCCAAGCTGCCCCCAGCTCAAACCTGTGCTGCCCTGACAGTCCCAGGGGACCCCTACAAACTGACATCAGGAACTTGAGCTGGCCACTTTTCTTTCCCAGGGAAAAAGGACCGGTCTTTGTCTCCAGGGGCATGTGGCCCTGACTGGCCGGACACCTCCAAAAATCCAAACGATCGAAGATGTGTCGCAGACCCAAGCTGCCCCCAATTCAAACCTGTGCTGCTCTGACAGTTTCAAGGGAACCCTACAAACTGACATCAGGAACCTGGGCTGGCTACATTTCTTTCCCAGGGAAAAGGACCGGTCTCTGTCTCCAGGGGCCTGTGGCCCTGAGTGGCCGGACACCTCCAAAAATCCAAACGATCGAAGATGTGTCGCAGACCCAAGCTGCCCCCACCTCAAACCTGTGCTGCCCTGACAGTCCCAAGGGAACCCTACAAACTGACATCAGGAACCTGGGCTGGCCACTTTTCTTTCCCAGGGAAAAAGGACCGGTCTGTGTCTCCAGGGGCCTGTGGCCCCGAAGTGGCCGGACACCTCCAAAAATCCAAACGATCGAAGATGTGTCGCAGACCCAAGCTGCCCCCAGCTCAAACCTGTGCTGCCCTGACAGTCCCAAGGGAACCCTACAAACTGACATCAGGAACCTGGGCTGGCCACTTTTCTTTCCCAGGGAAAAGGACCGGTTTTTGTCTCCAGGGGCCTGTGGCCCTGAAGTGGCCGGACACCTCCAAAAATCCAAACGATCGAAGATGTGTCGCAGACCCAAGCTGCCCCCAGCTCAAACCTGAGCTGCCCTGACAGTCCTAAGGGAACCCTACAAACTGACATCAGGAACCTGGGCTGGCCACTTTTCTTTCCCAGGGAAAAGGACCGGTCTTTGTCTCCAGGGGCCTGTGGCCCTGAAGTGGCCGGACACCTCCAAAAATCCAAACGATCGAAGATGTGTCGCAGACCCAAGCTGCCCCCAGCTCAAACCTGTGCTGCCCTGACAGTCCCAATGGAACCCTACAAACTGACATCAGGAACCTGGGCTGGCCACTTTTCTTTCCCAGGGAAAAAGGCTGATCATTGCCTCGAGGGGACTGTGGCCCTGAAGTGGCCGGACACCTCCAAAAATCCAAACGATCGAAGATGTGTCGCAGACCCAAGCTGCCCCCAGCTCAAACCTGTGCTGCCCTGACAGTCCCAAGGGAACCCTACAAACTGACATCAGGAACCTGGGCTGGCCACTTTTCTTTCCCAGGGAAAAGGACCAGTCTTTGTCTCCAGGAGCCTGTGGCCCTGACTGCCCGGACACCTCCAAAAATCCAAACGATCGAGGATGTGTCGCAGACCCAAGCTGCCCCCACCTCAAACCTGTGCTGCCCTGACAGTCCCAAGGGAACCCTACAAACTGACATCAGGAACCTGGGCTGGCCACTTTTCTTTCCCAGGGAAAAAGGCTGATCTTTGCCTCGAGGGGACTGTGGCCCTGAAGTGGCCGGACACCTCCAAAAATCCAAACGATCGAAGATGTGTCGCAGACCCAAGCTGCCCCCAGCTCAAACCTGTGCTGCCCTGACAGTCCCAAGGGAACCCTACAAACTGACATCAGGAACCTGGGCTGGCCACTTTTCTTTCCCAGGGAAAAGGACCAGTCTTTGTCTCCAGGGGCCTGTGGCCCTGACTGGCCGGACACCTCCAAAAATCCAAACGATCGAGGATGTGTCGCAGACCCAAGCTGCCCCCACCTCAAACCTGTGCTGCCCTGACAGTCCCAAGGGAACCCTACAAACTGACATCAGGAACCTGGGCTGGCCACTTTTCTTTCCCAGGGAAAAAGGCTGATCTTTGCCTCGAGGGGACTGTGGCCCTGAAGTGGCCGGACACCTCCAAAAATCCAAACGATCGAAGATGTGTCGCAGACCCAAGCTGCCCCCACCTCAAACCTGTGCTGCCCTGACAGTCCCAAGGGAACCCTACAAACTGACATCAGGAACCTGGGCTGGCCACTTTTCTTTCCCAGGGAAAAGGACCAGTCTTTGTCTCCAGGGGCCTGTGGCCCTGACTGGCCGGACACCTCCAAAAATCCAAACGATCGAGGATGTGTCGCAGACCCAAGCTGCCCCCACCTCAAACCTGTGCTGCCCTGACAGTCCCAAGGGAACCCTACAAACTGACATCAGGAACCTGGGCTGGCCACTTTTCTTTCCCAAGAAAAAGTCCGATCTTTTCCTCCAGGGGCCTGTGGCCCTGAGTGGCCGGACACCTCCAAAAATCCAAACGATCGAAGATGTGTCGCAGACCCAAGCTGCCCCCACCTCAAACCTGTGCTGCCCTGACAGTCCCAAGGGAACCCTACAAACTGACATCAGGAACCTGGGCTGGCCACTTTTCTTTCCCAGGGAAAAGGACCAGTCTTTGTCTCCAGGGGCCTGTGGCCCTGGAGTGGCCAGACACCTCCAAAAATCCAAACGATCGAAGATGTGTCGCAGACCAAAGCTGCCCCCAGCTCAAACCTGAGCTGCCCTGACAGTCCTAAGGGAACCCTACAAACTGACATCAGGAACCTGGGCTGGCCACTTTTCTTTCCCAGGGAAAAGGACCAGTCTTTGTTTCCAGGGGCCTGTGGCCCTGAAGTGGCCAGACACCTCCAAAAATCCAAACGATCGAAGATGTGTCACAGACCCAAGCTGCCCCCACCTCAAACCTGTGCTGCCCTGACAGTCCCAAGGGAACCCTACAAACTGACATCAGGAACCTGGGCTGGCCACTTTTCTTTCCCAGGGAAAAGGACCCGTCTTTGTTTCCAGGGGCCTGTGGCCCTGAGTGGCCGGACACCTCCAAAAATCCAAACGATCGAAGATGTGTCGCAGACCCAAGCTGCCCCCACCTCAAACCTGTGCTGCCCTGACAGTCCCAAGGGAACCCTACAAACTGACATCAGGAACCTGGGCTGGCCACTTTTCTTTCCCAGGGAAAAGGACCGGTCTTTGTCTCCAGGGGCCTGTGGCCCTGAAGTGGCCGGACACCTAGAAAAATCCAAACGATCGAAGATGTGTCGCAGACCCAAGCTGCCCCCACCTCAAACCTGTGCTGCCCTGACAGTCCCAAAGGAACCCTACAAACTGACATCAGGAACCTGGGCTGGCCACTTTTCTTTCCCAGGGAAAAAGGCTGATCTTTGCTTCCAGGGGCCTGTGGCCCTGAAGTGGCCGGACACCTCCAAAAATCCAAACGATCGAAGATGTGTCGCAGACCCAAGCTGCCCCCAGCTCAAACCTGTGCTGCCCTGACAGTCCCAAAGGAACCCTACAAACTGACATCAGGAACCTGGGCTGGCCACTTTTCTTTCCCAGGGAAAAAGGCTGATCTTTGCTTCCAGGGGCCTGTGGCCCTGAAGTGGCCGGACACCTCCAAAAATCCAAACGATCGAAGATGTGTCGCAGACCCAAGCTGCCCCCAGCTCAAACCTGTGCTGCCCTGACAGTCCCAAGGGACCCCTACAAATTGACATCAGGAACCTGGGCTGGCCACTTTTCTTTCCCAGGGAAAAGGACTGGTCTTTGTCTCCAGGGGCCTGTGGCCCTGAAGTGGCCAGACACCTCCAAAAATCCAAACGATCGAAGATGTGTCGCAGACCCAAGCTGCCCCCAGCTCAAACCTGTGCTGCCCTGACAGTCCCAAGGGAACCCTACAAACTGACATCAGGAACCTGGGCTGGCCACTTTTCTTTCCCAGGGAAAAGGACCAGTCTTTGTCTCCAGGGTCCTGTGGCCCTGACGTGGCCGGACACCTCCAAATTCCAAACGATCGAAGATGTGTCGCAGACCCAAGCTGCCCCCAGCTCAAACCTGTGCTGCCCTGACAGTCCCAAGGGAACCCTACAAACTGACATCAGGAACCTGGGCTGGCCACTTTTCTTTCCCTGGGAAAAGGACCGGTCTGGGTCTCCAGGGGCCTGTGGCCCTGAGTGGCCGGACACCTCCAAAAATCCAAACGATCGAAGATGTGTCGCAGACCCAAGCTGCCCCCACCTCAAACCTGTGCTGCCCTGACAGTCCCAAGGGAACCCTACAAACTGACATCAGGAACCTGGGCTGGCCACTTTTCTTTCCCAAGGAAAAAGGCTGATCTTTGCCTCCAGGGGCCTGTGGCCCTGAAGTGGCCAGACACCTCCAAAAATCCAAACGATCGAAGATGTGTCGCAGACCCAAGCTGCCCCCAGCTCAAACCTGTGCTGCCCTGACAGTCCCAAGGGAACCCTACAAACTGACATCAGGAACCTGGGCTAGCCACTTTTCTTTCCCAGGGAAAAAGGACCAGTCTTTGTCTCCAGGGGCATGTGGCCCTGAAGTGGCCGGACACCTCCAAAAACCCAAACAATCGAAGATGTGTCGCAGACCCAAGCTGCCCCCAGCTCAAACCTGTGCTGCCCTGACAGTCCTAAAGGAACCCTACAAACTGACATCAGGAACCTGGGCTGGCCACTTTTCTTTCCCAGGGAAAAAGGCTGATCTTTGCTTCCAGGGGCCTGTGGCCCTGAAGTGGCCGGACACCTCCAAAAATCCAAACGATCGAAGATGTGTCGCAGACCCAAGCTGCCCCCACCTCAAACATGTGCTGCCCTGACAGTCCCAAGGGAACCCTACAAATTGACATCAGGAACCTGGGCTGGCCACTTTTCTTTCCCAGGGAAAAGGACTGGTCTTTGTCTCCACGGGCCTGTGGCCCTGAAGTGGCCGGACACCTCCAAAAATCCAAACGATCGAAGATGTGTCGCAGACCCAAGCTGCCCCCACCTCAAACCTGTGCTGCCCTGACAGTCCCAAGGGAACCCTACAAATTGACATCAGGAACCTGGGCTGGCCACTTTTCTTTCCCAGGGAAAAGGACCAGTCTTTGCCTCCAGGGGCCTGTGGCCCTGAAGTGGCCGGACACCTCCAAAAATCCAAACGATCGAAGATGTGTCGCAGACCCAAGCTGCCCCCACCTCAAACCTGTGCTGCCCTGACAGTCCCAAGGGAACCCTACAAACTGACATCAGGAACCTGGGCTGGCCACTTTTCTTTCCCATGGAAAAAGGACCGTTCTCTGTCTCCAGGGGCCTGTGGCATTGAGTGGCCGGACACCTCCAAAAATCCAAACGATCGAAGATGTGTCACAGACCCAAGCTGCCCCCACCTCAAACCTGTGCTGCCCTGACAGTCCCAAGGGAACCCTACAAACTGACATCGGGAACCTGGGCTGGCCACTTTTCTTTCCCTGGGAAAAGGACCGGTCTGGGTCTCCAGGGGCCTGTGGCCCTGAGTGGCCAGACACCTCCAAAAATCCAAACGATCGAAGATGTGTCGCAGACCCAAGCTGCCCCCACCTCAAACCTGTGCTGCCCTGACAGTCCCAAGGGAACCCTACAAACTGACATCAGGAACCTGGGCTGGCCACTTTTCTTTCCCAGGAAAAAAGGCTGATCTTTGCCTCCAGGGGCCTGTGGCCCTGAAGTGGCCGGACACCTCCAAAAATCCAAACGATCGAAGATGTGTCGCAGACCCAAGCTGCCCCCAGCTCAAACCTGTGCTGCCCTGACAGTCCCAAGGGAACCCTACAAACTGACATCAGGAACCTGGGCTGGCCACTTTTCTTTCCCAGGAAAAAAGGCTGATCTTTGCCTCCAGGGGCCTGTGGCCCTGAAGTGGCCGGACACCTCCAAAAATCCAAACGATCGAAGATGTGTCGCAGACCCAAGCTGCCCCCACCTCAAACCTGTGCTGCCCTGACAGTCCCAAGGGAACCCTACAAACTGACATCAGGAACCTGGGCTGGCCACTTTTCTTTCCCAAGGAAAAAGGCTGATCTTTGCCTCCAGGGGCCTGTGGCCCTGAAGTGGCCGGACACCTCCAAAAATCCAAACTATCGAGGATGTGTCGCAGACCCAAGCTGCCCCCAGCTCAAACCTGTGCTGCCCTGACAGTCCCAAGGGACCCCTACAAATTGACATCAGGAACCTGGGCTGGCCACTTTTCTTTCCCAGGGAAAAGGACTGGTCTTTGTCTCCAGGGGCCTGTGGCCCTGAAGTGGCCAGACACCTCCAAAAATCCAAACGATCGAAGATGTGTCGCAGACCCAAGCTGCCCCCAGCTCAAACCTGTGCTGCCCTGACAGTCCCAAGGGAACCCTACAAACTGACATCAGGAACCTGGGCTGGCCACTTTTCTTTCCCAGGGAAAAGGACCAGTCTTTGTCTCCAGGGTCCTGTGGCCCTGACGTGGCCGGACACCTCCAAATTCCAAACGATCGAAGATGTGTCGCAGACCCAAGCTGCCCCCACCTCAAACCTGTGCTGCCCTGACAGTCCCAAGGGAACCCTACAAACTGACATCAGGAACCTGGGCTGGCCACTTTTCTTTCCCTGGGAAAAGGACCGGTCTGGGTCTCCAGGGGCCTGTGGCCCTGAGTGGCCGGACACCTCCAAAAATCCAAACGATCGAAGATGTGTCGCAGACCCAAGCTGCCCCCACCTCAAACCTGTGCTGCCCTGACAGTCCCAAGGGAACCCTACAAACTGACATCAGGAACCTGGGCTGGCCACTTTTCTTTCCCAAGGAAAAAGGCTGATCTTTGCCTCCAGGGGCCTGTGGCCCTGAAGTGGCCGGACACCTCCAAAAATCCAAACTATCGAGGATGTGTCGCAGACCCAAGCTGCCCCCAGCTCAAACCTGTGCTGCCCTGACAGTCCCAAGGGAACCCTACAAACTGACATCAGGACCCTGGGCTGGCCACTTTTCTTTCCCTGGGAAAAGGACCGGTCTTTGTCTCCAGGAGCCTGTGGCCCTGAAGTGGCCGGACACCTCCAAAATTCCAAACGATCGAAGATGTGTCGCAGACCCAAGCTGCCCCCAGCTCAAACCTGTGCTGCCCTGACAGTCCCAAGGGAACCCTACAAACTGACATCAGGAACCTGGGCTGGCCACTTTTCTTTCCCAAGGAAAAAGGCTGATCTTTGCCTCCAGGGGCCTGTGGCCCTGAAGTGGCCGGACACCTCCAAAAACCCAAACAATCGAAGATGTGTCGCAGACCCAAGCTGCCCCCACCTCAAACCTGTGCTGCCCTGACAGTCCCAAAGGAACCCTACAAACTGACATCAGGAACCTGGGCTGGCCACTTTTCTTTCCCAGGGAAAAAGGCTGATCTTTGCTTCCAGGGGCCTGTGGCCCTGAAGTGGCCGGACACCTCCAAAAATCCAAACGATCGAAGATGTGTCGCAGACCCAAGCTGCCCCCAGCTCAAACCTGTGCTGCCCTGACAGTCCCAAGGGACCCCTACAAATTGACATCAGGAACCTGGGCTGGCCACTTTTCTTTCCCAGGGAAAAGGACCAGTCTTTGTCTCCAGGGTCCTGTGGCCCTGACGTGGCCGGACACCTCCAAATTCCAAACGATCGAAGATGTGTCGCAGACCCAAGCTGCCCCCAGCTCAAACCTGTGCTGCCCTGACAGTCCCAAGGGAACCCTACAAACTGACATCAGGAACCTGGGCTGGCCACTTTTCTTTCCCTGGGAAAAGGACCGGTCTGGGTCTCCAGGGGCCTGTGGCCCTGAGTGGCCGGACACCTCCAAAAATCCAAACGATCGAAGATGTGTCGCAGACCCAAGCTGCCCCCACCTCAAACCTGTGCTGCCCTGACAGTCCCAAAGGAACCCTACAAACTGACATCAGGAACCTGGGCTGGCCACTTTTCTTTCCCAGGAAAAAAGGCTGATTTTTGCCTACAGCGGCCTGTGGCCTTGAAGTGGCCGGACACCTCCAAAAATCCAAACGATCGAAGATGTGTCGCAGACCCAAGCTGCCCCCACCTCAAACCTGTGCTGCCCTGACAGTCCCAAGGGAACCCTACAAACTGACATCGGGAACCTGGGCTGGCCACTTTTCTTTCCCTGGGAAAAGGACCGGTCTGGGTCTCCAGGGGCCTGTGGCCCTGAAGTGGCCGGACACCTCCAAAAATCCAAACGATCGAAGATGTGTCGCAGACCCAAGCTGCCCCCACCTCAAACCTGTGCTGCCCTGACAGTCCCAAGGGAACCCTACAAACTGACATCAGGAACCTGGGCTGGCCACTTTTCTTTCCCAAGGAAAAAGGCTGATCTTTGCCTCCAGGGGCCTGTGGCCCTGAAGTGGCCGGACACCTCCAAAAATCCAAACGATCGAGGATGTGTCGCAGACCCAAGCTGCCCCCACCTCAAACCTGTGCTGCCCTGACAGTCCCAAGGGAACCCTACAAACTGACATCAGGAACCTGGGCTGGCCACTTTTCTTTCCCTGGGAAAAGGACCGGTCTTTGTCTCCAGGGGCCTGTGGCCCTGAAGTGGCCGGACACCTCCAAAATTCCAAACGATCGAAGATGTGTCGCAGACCCAAGCTGCCCCCAGCTCAAACCTGTGCTGCCCTGACAGTCCCAAGGGAACCCTACAAACTGACATCAGGAACCTGGGCTGGCCACTTTTCTTTCCCAAGGAAAAAGGCTGATCTTTGCCTCCAGGGGCCTGTGGCCCTGAAGTGGCCGGACACCTCCAAAAACCCAAACAATCGAAGATGTGTCGCAGACCCAAGCTGCCCCCACCTCAAACCTGTGCTGCCCTGACAGTCCCAAAGGAACCCTACAAACTGACATCAGGAACCTGGGCTGGCCACTTTTCTTTCCCAGGGAAAAAGGCTGATCTTTGCTTCCAGGGGCCTGTGGCCCTGAAGTGGCCGGACACCTCCAAAAATCCAAACGATCGAAGATGTGTCGCAGACCCAAGCTGCCCCCAGCTCAAACCTGTGCTGCCCTGACAGTCCCAAGGGACCCCTACAAATTGACATCAGGAACCTGGGCTGGCCACTTTTCTTTCCCAGGGAAAAGGACTGGTCTTTGTCTCCAGGGGCCTGTGGCCCTGAAGTGGCCAGACACCTCCAAAAATCCAAACGAGCGAAGATGTGTCGCAGACCCAAGCTGCCCCCAGCTCAAACCTGTGCTGCCCTGACAGTCCCAAGGGAACCCTACAAACTGACATCAGGAACCTGGGCTGGCCACTTTTCTTTCCCAGGGAAAAGGACCAGTCTTTGTCTCCAGGGTCCTGTGGCCCTGACGTGGCCGGACACCTCCAAATTCCAAACGATCGAAGATGTGTCGCAGACCCAAGCTGCCCCCAGCTCAAACCTGTGCTGCCCTGACAGTCCCAAGGGAACCCTACAAACTGACATCAGGAACCTGGGCTGGCCACTTTTCTTTCCCTGGGAAAAGGACCGGTCTGGGTCTCCAGGGGCCTGTGGCCCTGAGTGGCCGGACACCTCCAAAAATCCAAACGATCGAAGATGTGTCGCAGACCCAAGCTGCCCCCACCTCAAACCTGTGCTGCCCTGACAGTCCCAAGGGAACCCTACAAACTGACATCGGGAACCTGGGCTGGCCACTTTTCTTTCCCTGGGAAAAGGACCGGTCTGGGTCTCCAGGGGCCTGTGGCCCTGAAGTGGCCGGACACCTCCAAAAATCCAAACGATCGAAGATGTGTCGCAGACCCAAGCTGCCCCCAGCTCAAACCTGTGCTGCCCTGACAGTCCCAAGGGAACCCTACAAACTGACATCAGGAACCTGGGCTGGCCACTTTTCTTTCCCAGGGAAAAGGACCAGTCTTTGTTTCCAGGGGCCTGTGGCCCTGAGTGGCCGGACACATCTAAAAATCCAAACGATCGAAGATGTGTCGCAGACCCAAGCTGCCCCCAGCTCAAACCTGTGCTGCCCTGACAGTCCCAAGGGAACCCTACAAACTGACATCAGGAACCTGGGCTGGCCACTTTTCTTTCCCAGGGAAAAAGGCTGATCTTTGCCTCTAGGGGCCTGTGGCCCTGAAGTGGCCGGACACCTCCAAAAATCCAAACGATCGAGGATGTGTCGCAGACCCAAGCTGCCCCCACCTCAAACCTGTGCTGCCCTGACAGTCCCAAGGGAACCCTACAAACTGACATCAGGAACCTGGGCTGGCCACTTTTCTTTCCCAAGGAAAAAGGCTGATCTTTGCCTCCAGGGGCCTGTGGCCCTGAGTGGCCAGACACCTCCAAAAATCCAAACGATCGAAGATGTGTCGCAGACCCAAGCTGCCCCCACCTCAAACCTGTGCTGCCCTGACAGTCCCAAGGGAACCCTACAAACTGACATCAGGAACCGGGGCTGGCCACTTTTCTTTCCCAGGGAAAAAGGACCAGTCTTTGTCTCCAGGGGCCTGTGACATTGAGTGGCCCGACACCTCCAAAAATCCAAACGATCGAAGATGTGTCGCAGACCCAAGCTGCCCCCAGCTCAAACCTGTGCTGCCCTGACAGTCCCAAGGGAACCCTACAAACTGACATCAGGAACCTGGGCTGGCCACTTTTCTTTCCCAAGGAAAAAGGCTGATCTTTGCCTCCAGGGGCCTGTGGCCCTGAAGTGGCCAGACACCTCCAAAAATCCAAACGATCGAAGATGTGTCGCAGACCCAAGCTGCCCCCAGCTCAAACCTGTGCTGCCCTGACAGTCCCAAGGGAACCCTACAAACTGACATCAGGAACCTGGGCTGGCCACTTTTCTTTCCCAGGGAAAAAGGCTGATCTTTGCCTCCAGGGGCCTGTGGCCCTGAAGTGGCCGGACACCTCCAAATATCCAAACGATCGAAGATGTGTCGCAGACCCAAGCTGCCCCCACCTCAAACCTGTGCTGCCCTGACAGTCCCAAGGGAACCCTACAAACTGACATCAGGAACCTGGGCTGGCCACTTTTCTTTCCCAGGGAAAAGGACCAGTCTTTGTTTCCAGGGGCCTGTGGCCCTGAGTGGCCGGACACATCTAAAAATCCAAACGATCGAAGATGTGTCGCAGACCCAAGCTGCCCCCAGCTCAAACCTGTGCTGCCCTGACAGTCCCAAGGGAACCCTACAAACTGACATCAGGAACCTGGGCTGGCCACTTTTCTTTCCCAGGGAAAAAGGCTGATCTTTGCCTCCAGGGGCCTGTGGCCCTGAAGTGGCCGGACACCTCCAAAAATCCAAACGATCGAAGATGTGTCGCAGACCCAAGCTGCCCCCAGCTCAAACCTGTGCTGCCCTGACAGTCCCAAGGGAACCCTACAAACTGACATCAGGAACCTGGGCTGGCCACTTTTCTTTCCCAAGGAAAAAGGCTGATCTTTGCCTCCAGGGGCCTGTGGCCCTGAAGTGGCCGGACACCTCCAAAAATCCAAACTATCGAGGATGTGTCGCAGACCCAAGCTGCCCCCACCTCAAACCTGTGCTGCCCTGACAGTCCCAAGGGAACCCTACAAACTGACATCAGGAACCTGGGCTGGCCACTTTTCTTTCCCTGGGAAAAGGACCGGTCTTTGTCTCCAGGGGCCTGTGGCCCTGAAGTAGCCGGACACCTCCAAAATTCCAAACGATCGAAGATGTGTCGCAGACCCAAGCTGCCCCCAGCTCAAACCTGTGCTGCCCTGACAGTCCCAAGGGAACCCTACAAACTGACATCAGGAACCTGGGCTGGCCACTTTTCTTTCCCAAGGAAAAAGGCTGATCTTTGCCTCCAGGGGCCTGTGGCCCTGAAGTGGCCGGACACCTCCAAAAACCCAAACAATCGAAGATGTGTCGCAGACCCAAGCTGCCCCCAGCTCAAACCTGTGCTGCCCTGACAGTCCCAAAGGAACCCTACAAACTGACATCAGGAACCTGGGCTGGCCACTTTTCTTTCCCAGGGAAAAGGACCGGTCTTTGTCTCCAGGGGCCTGTGGCCCTGAAGTGGCCAGACACCTCCAAAAATCCAAACGATCGAAGATGTGTCGCAGACCCAAGCTGCCCCCAGCTCAAACCTGTGCTGCCCTGACAGTCCCAAGGGAACCCTACAAACTGACATCAGGAACCTGGGCTGGCCACTTTTCTTTCCCTGGGAAAAGGACCGGTCTGGGTCTCCAGGGGCCTGTGGCCCTGAGTGGCCGGACACCTCCAAAAATCCAAACGATCGAAGATGTGTCGCAGACCCAAGCTGCCCCCACCTCAAACCTGTGCTGCCCTGACAGTCCCAAGGGAACCCTACAAACTGACATCAGGAACCTGGGCTGGCCACTTTTCTTTCCCAAGGAAAAAGGCTGATCTTTGCCTCCAGGGGCCTGTGGCCCGGAAGTGGCCGGACACCTCCAAAAATCCAAACTATCGAGGATGTGTCGCAGACCCAAGCTGCCCCCACCTCAAACCTGTGCTGCCCTGACAGTCCCAAGGGAACCCTACAAACTGACATCAGGAACCTGGGCTGGCCACTTTTCTTTCCCTGGGAAAAGGACCGGTCTTTGTCTCCAGGGGCCTGTGGCCCTGAAGTGGCCGGACACCTCCAAAATTCCAAACGATCGAAGATGTGTCGCAGACCCAAGCTGCCCCCAGCTCAAACCTGTGCTGCCCTGACAGTCCCAAGGGAACCCTACAAACTGACATCAGGAACCTGGGCTGGCCACTTTTCTTTCCCAAGGAAAAAGGCTGATCTTTGCCTCCAGGGGCCTGTGGCCCTGAAGTGGCCGGACACCTCCAAAAACCCAAACAATCGAAGATGTGTCGCAGACCCAAGCTGCCCCCACCTCAAACCTGTGCTGCCCTGACAGTCCCAAAGGAACCCTACAAACTGACATCAGGAACCTGGGCTGGCCACTTTTCTTTCCCAGGGAAAAAGGCTGATCTTTGCTTCCAGGGGCCTGTGGCCCTGAAGTGGCCGGACACCTCCAAAAATCCAAACGATCGAAGATGTGTCGCAGACCCAAGCTGCCCCCAGCTCAAACCTGTGCTGCCCTGACAGTCCCAAGGGACCCCTACAAATTGACATCAGGAACCTGGGCTGGCCACTTTTCTTTCCCAGGGAAAAGGACTGGTCTTTGTCTCCAGGGGCCTGTGGCCCTGAAGTGGCCAGACACCTCCAAAAATCCAAACGATCGAAGATGTGTCGCAGACCCAAGCTGCCCCCACCTCAAACCTGTGCTGCCCTGACAGTCCCAAGGGAACCCTACAAACTGACATCAGGAACCTGGGCTGGCCACTTTTCTTTCCCAGGAAAAAAGGCTGATCTTTGCCTACAGCGGCCTGTGGCCTTGAAGTGGCCGGACACCTCCAAAAATCCAAACGATCGAAGATGTGTCGCAGACCCAAGCTGCCCCCAGCTCAAACCTGTGCTGCCCTGACAGTCCCAAGGGAACCCTACAAACTGACATCGGGAACCTGGGCTGGCCACTTTTCTTTCCCTGGGAAAAGGACCGGTCTGGGTCTCCAGGGGCCTGTGGCCCTGAAGTGGCCAGACACCTCCAAAAATCCAAACGATCGAAGATGTGTCGCAGACCCAAGCTGCCCCCAGCTCAAACCTGTGCTGCCCTGACAGTCCCAAGGGAACCCTACAAACTGACATCAGGAACCTGGGCTGGCCACTTTTCTTTCCCTGGGAAAAGGACCGGTCTGGGTCTCCAGGGGCCTGTGGCCCTGAGTGGCCGGACACCTCCAAAAATCCAAACGATCGAAGATGTGTCGCAGACCCAAGCTGCCCCCACCTCAAACCTGTGCTGCCCTGACAGTCCCAAGGGAACCCTACAAACTGACATCAGGAACCTGGGCTGGCCACTTTTCTTTCCCAAGGAAAAAGGCTGATCTTTGCCTCCAGGGGCCTGTGGCCCGGAAGTGGCCGGACAACTCCAAAAATCCAAACTATCGAGGATGTGTCGCAGACCCAAGCTGCCCCCACCTCAAACCTGTGCTGCCCTGACAGTCCCAAGGGAACCCTACAAACTGACATCAGGAACCTGGGCTGGCCACTTTTCTTTCCCTGGGAAAAGGACCGGTCTTTGTCTCCAGGGGCCTGTGGCCCTGAAGTGGCCGGACACCTCCAAAATTCCAAACGATCGAAGATGTGTCGCAGACCCAAGCTGCCCCCAGCTCAAACCTGTGCTGCCCTGACAGTCCCAAGGGAACCCTACAAACTGACATCAGGAACCTGGGCTGGCCACTTTTCTTTCCCAAGGAAAAAGGCTGATCTTTGCCTCCAGGGGCCTGTGGCCCTGAAGTGGCCGGACACCTCCAAAAACCCAAACAATCGAAGATGTGTCGCAGACCCAAGCTGCCCCCACCTCAAACCTGTGCTGCCCTGACAGTCCCAAAGGAACCCTACAAACTGACATCAGGAACCTGGGCTGGCCACTTTTCTTTCCCAGGGAAAAAGGCTGATCTTTGCTTCCAGGGGCCTGTGGCCCTGAAGTGGCCGGACACCTCCAAAAATCCAAACGATCGAAGATGTGTCGCAGACCCAAGCTGCCCCCAGCTCAAACCTGTGCTGCCCTGACAGTCCCAAGGGACCCCTACAAATTGACATCAGGAACCTGGGCTGGCCACTTTTCTTTCCCAGGGAAAAGGACTGGTCTTTGTCTCCAGGGGCCTGTGGCCCTGAAGTGGCCAGACACCTCCAAAAATCCAAACGATCGAAGATGTGTCGCAGACCCAAGCTGGCCCCAGCTCAAACCTGTGCTGCCCTGACAGTCCCAAGGGAACCCTACAAACTGACATCAGGAACCTGGGCTGGCCACTTTTCTTTCCCAGGAAAAAAGGCTGATCTTTGCCTACAGCGGCCTGTGGCCTTGAAGTGGCCGGACACCTCCAAAAATCCAAACGATCGAAGATGTGTCGCAGACCCAAGCTGCCCCCACCTCAAACCTGTGCTGCCCTGACAGTCCCAAGGGAACCCTACAAACTGACATCGGGAACCTGGGCTGGCCACTTTTCTTTCCCTGGGAAAAGGACCGGTCTGGGTCTCCAGGGGCCTGTGGCCCTGAAGTGGCCGGACACCTCCAAAAATCCAAACGATCGAAGATGTGTCGCAGACCCAAGCTGCCCCCACCTCAAACCTGTGCTGCCCTTACAGTCCCAAGGGAACCCTACAAACTGACATCAGGAACCTGGGCTGGCCACTTTTCTTTCCCAGGGAAAAGGACCAGTCTTTGTTTCCAGGGGCCTGTGGCCCTGAGTGGCCGGACACATCTAAAAATCCAAACGATCGAAGATGTGTCGCAGACCCAAGCTGCCCCCAGCTCAAACCTGTGCTGCCCTGACAGTCCCAAGGGAACCCTACAAACTGACATCAGGAACCTGGGCTGGCCACTTTTCTTTCCCAGGGAAAAGGACCGGTCTTTGTCTCCAGGGGCCTGTGGCCCTGAAGTGGCCGGACACCTCCAAAAATCCAAACGATCGAGGATGTGTCGCAGACCCAAGCTGCCCCCACCTCAAACCTGTGCTGCCCTGACAGTCCCAAGGGAACCCTACAAACTGACATCAGGAACCTGGGCTGGCCACTTTTCTTTCCCAAGGAAAAAGGCTGATCTTTGCCTCCAGGGGCCTGTGGCCCTGAAGTGGCCAGACACCTCCAAAAACCCAAACAATCGAAGATGTGTCGCAGACCCAAGCTGCCCCCAGCTCAAACCTGTGCTGCCCTGACAGTCCCAAAGGAACCCTACAAACTGACATCAGGAACCTGGGCTGGCCACTTTTCTTTCCCAGGGAAAAAGGCTGATCTTTGCTTCCAGGGGCCTGTGTCCCTGAAGTGGCCGGACACCTCCAAAAATCCAAACGATCGAAGATGTGTCGCAGACCCAAGCTGCCCCCACCTCAAACATGTGCTGCCCTGACAGTCCCAAGGGAACCCTACAAACTGACATCAGGAACCTGGGCTGGCCACTTTTCTTTCCCAGGGAAAAGGACCAGTCTTTGCCTCCAGGGGCCTGTGGCCCTGAAGTGGCCGGACACCTCCAAAAATCCAAACGATCGAAGATGTGTCGCAGACCCAAGCTGCCCCCAGCTCAAACCTGTGCTGCCCTGACAGTCCCAAGGGAACCCTACAAACTGACATCAGGAACCTGGGCTGGCCACTTTTCTTTCCCATGGAAAAAGGACCGTTCTCTGTCTCCAGGGGCCTGTGGCATTGAGTGGCCGGACACCTCCAAAAATCCAAACGATCGAAGATGTGTCACAGACCCAAGCTGCCCCCACCTCAAACCTGTGCTGCCCTGACAGTCCCAAGGGAACCCTACAAACTGACATCAGGAACCTGGGCTGGCCACTTTTCTTTCCCTGGGAAAAGGACCGGTCTGGGTCTCCAGGGGCCTGTGGCCCTGAAGTGGCCAGACACCTCCAAAAATCCAAACGATCGAAGATGTGTCGCAGACCCAAGCTGCCCCCAGCTCAAACCTGTGCTGCCCTGACAGTCCCAAGGGAACCCTACAAACTGACATCAGGAACCTGGGCTGGCCACTTTTCTTTCCCAGGGAAAAAGGCTGATCTTTGCCTCCAGGGGCCTGTGGCCCTGAAGTGGCCGGACACCTCCAAATATCCAAACGATCGAAGATGTGTCGCAGACCCAAGCTGCCCCCACCTCAAACCTGTGCTGCCCTGACAGTCCCAAGGGAACCCTACAAACTGACATCAGGAACCTGGGCTGGCCACTTTTCTTTCCCAGGGAAAAGGACCAGTCTTTGTTTCCAGGGGCCTGTGGCCCTGAGTGGCCGGACACATCTAAAAATCCAAACGATCGAAGATGTGTCGCAGACCCAAGCTGCCCCCAGCTCAAACCTGTGCTGCCCTGACAGTCCCAAGGGAACCCTACAAACTGACATCAGGAACCTGGGCTGGCCACTTTTCTTTCCCAGGGAAAAAGGCTGATCTTTGCCTCTAGGGGCCTGTGGCCCTGAAGTGGCCGGACACCTCCAAAAATCCAAACGATCGAGGATGTGTCGCAGACCCAAGCTGCCCCCAGCTCAAACCTGTGCTGCCCTGACAGTCCCAAGGGAACCCTACAAACTGACATCAGGAACCTGGGCTGGCCACTTTTCTTTCCCAAGGAAAAAGGCTGACCTTTGCCTCCAGGGGCCTGTGGCCCTGAGTGGCCAGACACCTCCAAAAATCCAAACGATCGAAGATGTGTCGCAGACCCAAGCTGCCCCCACCTCAAACCTGTGCTGCCCTGACAGTCCCAAGGGAACCCTACAAACTGACATCAGGAACCTGGGCTGGCCACTTTTCTTTCCCAAGGAAAAAGGCTGATCTTTGCCTCCAAGGGCCTTTGGCCCTGACTGGCCGGACACCTCCAAAAATCCAAACGATCGAAGATGTGTCGCAGACCCAAGCTGCCCCCACCTCAAACCTGTGCTGCCCTGACAGTCCCAAAGGAACCCTACAAACTGACATCAGGAACCTGGGCTGGCCACTTTTCTTTCCCAGGGAAAAAGGCTGATCCTTACCTCCAGGGGCCTGTGGCCCTGAAGTGGCCGGACACCTCCAAAAATCCAAACGATCGAGGATGTGTCGCAGACCCAAGCTGCCCCCACCTCAAACCTGTGCTGCCCTGACAGTCCCAAGGGAACCCTACAAACTGACATCAGGAACCTGGGCTGGCCACTTTTCTTTCCCAAGGAAAAAGGCCGATCTTTGCCTCCAGGGGCCTGTGGCCCTGACTGGCCGGACACCTCCAAAAATCCAAACGATCGAAGATGTGTCGCAGACCCAAGCTGCCCCCACCTCAAACCTGTGCTGCCCTGACAGTCCCAAGGGAACCCTACAAACTGACATCAGGAACCTGGACTGGCCACTTTTCTTTCCCAAGGAAAAAGGCTGATCTTTGACTCCAGGGGCCTGTGGCCCTTAAGTGGCCTGAGACCTCCAAAAATCCAAACGATTGAAGATGTGTCGCAGACCCAAGCTGCCCCCAGCTCAAACCTGTGCTGCCCTGACAGTCCCAAGGGAACCCTACAAACTGACATCAGGAACCTGGGCTGGCCACTTTTCTTTCCCAAGGAAAAGGACTGGTCTTTGTCTCCAGGGGCCTGTGGCCCTGAAGTGGCCGGACACCTCCAAAAATCCAAACGATCGAGGATGTGTCGCAGACCCAAGCTGCCCCCACCTCAAACCTGTGCTGCCCTGACAGTCCCAAGGGAACCCTACAAACTGACATCAGGAACCTGGGCTGGCCACTTTTCTTTCCCAGGGAAAAGGACCGGTCTTTGTCTCCAGGGGCCTGTGGCCCTGAAGTGGCCGGACACCTCCAAAAATCCAAATGATCTACATGTGTCGCAGACCCAAGCTGCCCCCACCTCAAACCTGTGCTGCCCTGACAGTCCCAAAGGAACCCTACAAACTGACATCAGGAACCTGGGCTGGCCACTTTTCTTTCCCTGGGAAAATGGCTGATCTTTGCCTCGAGGGGCCTGTGGCCCTGAAGTGGCCAGACACCTCCAAAAATCCAAACGATCGAAGATGTGTCGCAGACCCAAGCTGCCCCCACCTCAAACCTGTGCTGCCCTGACAGTCCCAAGGGAACCCTACAAACTGACATCAGGAACCTGGGCTGGCCACTTTTCTTTCCCAGGGAAAAGGACCGGTCTTTGTCTCCAGGGGCCTGTGGCCCTGACTGGCCGGACACCTCCAAAAATCCAAACGATCGAGGATGTGTCGCAGACCCAAGCTGCCCCCACCTCAAACCTGTGCTGCCCTGACAGTCCCAAGTGAACCCTACAAACTGACATCAGGAACCTGGGCTGGCCACTTTTCTTTCCCAGGGAAAAGGACCAGTCTTTGTCTCCAGGGGCCTGTGGCCCTGAAGTGGCCGGACACCTCCAAAAATCCAAACGATCGAAGATGTGTCGCAGACCCAAGCTGCCCCCACCTCAAACCTGTGCTGCCCTGACAGTCCCAAGGGAACCCTACAAACTGACATCAGGAACCTGGGCTGACCTCTTTTCTTTCCAAAGGAAAAAAGCTGGTCTTTGCCTCCAGGGGCCTGTGGCCCTGAGTGGCCGGACACCTCCAAAAATCCAAACGATCGAAGATGTGTCGCAGACCCAAGCTGCCCCCACCTCAAACCTGTGCTGCCCTGACAGTCCCAAGGGAACCCTACAAACTGACATCAGGAACCTGGGCTGGCCACTTTTCTTTCCCAGGTAAAAGAACTGGTCTTTGTCTCCAGGGGCCTGTGGCCCTGAAGTGGCCAGACACCTCCAAAAATCCAAACGATCGAAGATGTGTCGCAGACCCAAGCTGCCCCCACCTCAAACCTGTGCTGCCCTGACAGTCCCAAGGGAACCCTACAAACTGACATCAGGAACCTGGTCTGGCCACTTTTCTTTCCCAGGGAAAAGGACCAGTCTTTGTTTCCAGGGGCCTGTGGCCCTGAGTGGCCGGACACCTCTAAAAATCCAAACGATCGAAGATGTGTCGCAGACCCAAGCTGCCCCCACCTCAAACCTGTGCTGCCCTGACAGTCCCAAGGGAACTCTACAAACTGACATCAGGAACCTGGGCTGGCCACTTTTCTTTCCCTGGGAAAAGGACTGGTCTGGGTCTCCAGGGGCCTGTGGCCCTGAGTGGCCGGACGCCTCCAAAAATCCAAACGATCGAAGATGTGTCGCAGACCCAAGCTGCCCCCAGCTCAAACCTGTGCTGCCCTGACAGTCCCAAGGGAACCCTACAAACTGACATCAGGAACCTGGGCTGGCCACTTTTCTTTCCCTGGGAAAAGGACCGGTCTGGGTCTCCAGGGGCCTGTGGCCCTGAGTGGCCGGACACCTCCAAAAATCCAAACGATCGAAGATGTGTCGCAGACCCAAGCTGCCCCCACCTCAAACCTGTGCTGCCCTGACAGTCCCAAAGGAACCCTACAAACTGACATCAGGAACCTGGGCTGGCCACTTTTCTTTCCCAGGAAAAAAGGCTGATCTTTGCCTCCAGGGGCCTGTGGCCCTGAAGTGGCCGGACACCTCCAAAAATCCAAACGATCGAAGATGTGTCGCAGACCCAAGCTGCCCCCAGCTCAAACCTGTGCTGCCCTGACAGTCCCAAGGGAACCCTACAAACTGACATCAGGAACCTGGGCTGGCCACTTTTCTTTCCCCGGGAAAAAGGCTGATCTTTGCCTCTAGGGGCCTGTGGCCCTGAAGTGGCCGGACACCTCCAAAAATCCAAACGATCGAGGATGTGTCGCAGACCCAAGCTGCCCCCACCTCAAACCTGTGCTGCCCTGACAGTCCCAAGGGAACCCTACAAACTGACATCAGGAACCTGGGCTGGCCACTTTTCTTTCACAGGGAAAAAGGCTGATCTTTGCCTCCAGGGGCCTGTGGCCCTGAGTGGCCGGACACCTCCAAAAAATCCCAACAAGCCAGGATGTGCCCTCCACTGGCACCTTTCCAAAGCATTGCACTAGTGTCCAGTAATACTCTGCATTTCCAGTGGTTCAGCCTGTCTGACCCTCATCCTGACCCTTAAAATGCACTAAGGAATTCTAAAACAGCCCTTAGGTAGGTGTAACAATGCCCTAAAAGACACCAGACAAGTCCTAAGAAGCCTTCCAAAATCCCCTAAATATTCCTAATAGTCCTGCAAAAACACTCAAGGAAACCTGCTCAGCCTCCAAAGCCTTCCTGGTGCTCTCTAGCCCACAGATGTCATCCCTACCTTTCTCCAGGGGGTCCTGTTGTCCTCTGAGGGTTCTGTCGTTGTCCTGGTGTGACGGTCACTGCCTTGTCCCAGCGGGAGCGTTCCGGTGTGCTCTCGCTGTTAGGGTTGCTGTGTGGTGCTGCTGCTGGCAGGGCTGAAAAGGGAAAAGGCTCTTGTTAGGGGGGCTGCTTAGGCTGAGGTTAGGGCTGGGGGGAGAGGTGGTGCTCCTGTACCCTAACTTGCCTCCTAAGCTGTACCCTGTAGCCCTGATCTCCACTGCACTGTCCAGCCCTCAAGCCCTCGCCCTTTACCCCTCAACCCCTCCCTCTGCCCCCCAGCCCTCAGGCTCTGTGTGTCACCCTCGAGCCTCCCCTTTGCCCCTCAAGCCCCCTCTCAGCTGCCCCTCAGCTCCTGTGCGTCACCCTTAATCCCTCTCCTTTGCCCCTCAGCCCCCAGCTTCTCTGTGTCATGCTCCAGCTGCCCCTGCCCCCCTCAGCATCTCTCTGTCACCCACTGTCCCCTTTCCCCGTGCCTCCCTCAGCTCCCAGCCTCTGTCACCCTCAAGCCCCCACAGTGCCCCTCAGCCTCTATGTGCTGTGCCATGAAAAAACATAAAATTTCCCTAAAAACCCCTCATCTTCAAAATGTTCTAAAAGCCCCACAAAAACATAAAAATAGCCTCAGAATACCCTTAAAATACAAGAAAAATACCCTACTTTTAAAAAAACCCTAAAACACACCTAAATATCCCTAAAAAACCTTTAAGAAATCCCTCAATATTCCTAAAAGAGCTCTAAAAATACCCCAAAATACTTAAAATGCCCTGATAAGACCCTAAAAAAACCTAAAAGTTCCCTCAAAAGACCTAAAAATACCCTAGTCCTAAGAGTCCTCCACATACCCTCAATAGACCTAAAAAAGCCCCAAGAACACCCCAGAAAAACCCCAAAAACATTCTAATTAGTAGTAAGAAAGCCATGAAAATACCCTAAAAAAAAATCTTTTAAAAGCCCTAAAAAAGCCCTAAAAGTATCCTAAATAGTCACAGAAAATTCCTAAAAAGCTCCTGTGAAAAAAACCCTAAAATATCTTTTTAAAGCCCTAAAAAACCCCTAAAAAAGTGCTCAGTCCCCAACCTCTACCAGTCACTCTCTAGCCAGCAAACATCATCCCTACCTTTTCATTAGGGTCACTGCCTGCAGCTGCTGGGAGGGTTCTGGGGCTGTCCCAGCAGTAGGGTTGCTGCCTGCAGCTGCTGTTGAGGAACACTGGTGTTCTAGGGGTGTGTTTAGGGTGAGCTTAGGGTTGGGGTGAGGGCTGCTGCTGTACCCTAACCCTTCCTGGTACCCCGTGCCCTGTCCTTTGTACCCCTAACCCTCAGGGTCAGCTCTCCACCTGTCAAGTCCCCCCCTTTTTGCCCCTCAGCCCGCAATGTCTGTGTGTCACCCCAAGGCCCCCGACACTGTCCTGTGGCCCCCTAACCTCCACCGTGCACTTTCCACCCTTGTAGGGGTGGTTTTAAGGGTGAGGTTAAGGGTGCTGTGAGGGCTGGTTCACCTGTCACCCTCAGGCACCCCCCCACTTTGTCCCTCAGGACAGCCCCTGCCTCTCAGCCTCCTTGTGTCACCCTCAGGTTCCCACCGCAGCCTCTCAGCGTCTCTCTGCCACCCTGGAGCCCCCCTTTTTGACTCCTAAAGACCCCTTCTGCCTCTCAGCTGCCCCCATCTTCTGTGTCACCCTCCAGCCCCCTCCCCTCAGCCCCAGGTGCCTTTGTGACACCGCGCGGCCCACAGACGCCGTCCCTGCCTGTTTTCTTTGGGTGTTGTCCTGCTGCGAGGGCCGCACTATCCCCACGAGTCCGGGCTCCCATGTCCTGCTGCAGGGAGTCACACCTGGGGCATGGGAGGAGTGAGGGATGGGGCAGGGGCGGGATGGGGAGGGGTGAAGGGAGGAGAGAGACTGGGGAAGGGGTGGGCTGGAAGGACAAGTAGGGGTGAGGGGTGGAGACGGGGACAGAGCAGAACAGGGCAGAGGGAAGAGGGACATTTGGAGGGGGCACTCCACATATCCCAGACCAAAGCTGCAGCAAAATACAATTTTAGTGGACAGGGCAAAGCCAAACACCACCTGCAAACTGACACCAGGAACCAGGGCTGGCCACTTTTCTTTCCCAGGAAAAAGGGCATGTCAGGGCCACAGACCCCTGGAGACAAAGATCAGCCTTTTTCCTTGGGAAAGAAAAGTGGCCAGCCCAGGTTCCTGATGTCAGTTTGTAGGGTTCCCTTGGGACTGTCAGGGCAGCACAGGTTTGAGGTGGGGGCAGCTTGGGTCTGCGACACATCTTCGATCGTTTGGATTTTTGGAGGTGTCCGGCCACTCAGGGCCACAGGACCCTGGAGGAAAAGATCAGCCTTTTTCCTTGGAAAGAAAAGTGGCCAGCCCAGGTTCCTGATGTCAGTTTATAGGGTTCCCTTGGGACTGTCGGGGCAGCACAGGTTTGAGGTGGGGGCAGCTTGGGTCTGCGACACATCCTCGATCGTTCGGAATTTTTGGAGGTGTCCGGCCACTGTGGGCCACAGGCCCCTGGAGACAAAGATCAGCTTTTTTCCTTTGGAAAGAAAAGTGGTCAGCCCAGGTTCTTAATGTCAGTTTGTAGGGTTCCCTTGGGACTGTCAGGGCAGCACAGGTTTGAGGTGGGGGCAGCTTGGGTCTGCGACACATCTTCGATCGTTTGGATTTTTGGAGGTGTCTGGCCACTCAGGGCCACAGGACCCTGGAGACAAAGACCGGCCCTTTTCCCTGGGAAAGAAAAGTGGCCAGCCCAGGTTCTTAATGTCAGTTTGTAGGGTTCCCTTGGGACTGTCAGGGCAGCACAGGTGTGAGGTGGGGGCAGCTTGGGTCTGTGACACATCTTCGATCGTTTGGATTTTTGGACGTAGCCGGCCACTGAGGACCACAGGCCCATGGAAACAAAGTTCAGCCTTTTTCCTTGGAAAGAAAAGTGGTCAGCCCAGGTTCCTGATGTCAGTTTGTAGGGGTCCCTTGGGACTGTCAGGGCAGCACAGGTTTGAGGTGGGAGCAGCTTGGGTCTGCGACACATCTTCGATCGTTCGGAATTTTTGGACGTAGCCCGCCACTGAGGGCCACAGGCCCCTGGAGACAAAGATCAGCTTTTTTCCTTTGGAAAGAAAAGTGGTCAGCCCAGGTTCTTAATGTCAGTTTGTAGGGTTCCCTTGGGACTGTCAGGGCAGCACAGGTTTGAGGTGAGGGCAGCTTGGGTCTGCGACACATCCTCGATCGTTTGGATTTTTGGAGGTGTCCAGCCACTCAGGGCCACAGGCCCCTGGAGACAAAGACCGGCCCTTTTCCCTGGGAAAGAAAAGTGGCCAGCCCAGGTTCCTGATGTCAGTTTGTAGGGTTCCCTTGGGACTGTCAGGTCAGCACAGGTTTGAGGTGGGGGCAGCTTAGGTCTGCGACACATCCTCGATCGTTCGGATTTTGGGACGCAGCCGGCCACTGAGGGCCTAACCCTAAACCCTAAACCCAAACCCTAACCCCTAACCCTACAAGATGGTGGCACCCCTGTGGTCACATGATGGGGAGTAAAATGGCAGCACCTGTGTGGTCATGTGACAGGGAGCAAGATGGTGGCGCCCATAGGGTCACGTGATGGGGAGCAAGGTGGCGGTGTCTACATGGTGGGGGTGATGTGGGTAGTGGGTATTGTAATGTGCCAGGTGGAGCACTAATTAGGGGTTGTATAGGTATATATAAAAAAGAAGAAAAACTATATGTCCGGTGCAGCAGTAGAAAGTTTCAGGCTCCCGGGGCGTAAATTCTTTTTTTTTTTTAATAATTATTTAAAGTTTGTTTTTTATTTTACTCCCAGGGAGCCTGAAAGTTTCTACTGCTGCTTTTTGAAAGCTAGAAAGGGAAACAAAGTTAGAAATTAAAAGATGGAAAGAAAGAAAAAGACAGACTTAAGAGAGCACTTAAGAGAGGACTTAAGAGAGCACTTAAGAGAGGACTTAAGAGAGCACTTAAGAGAGGACTTAAGAGAGCACTTAAGAGAGCACTTAAGAGAGGACTTAAGAGAGCACTTAAGAGACAACTTAAGAGACGACTTAAGAGACCACTTAAGAGACTACTTAAGAGACGAAAAGAAATAGGAAGAGAATGGCAAAGAGTAAAAAAATGAGAAGGGTTACAGTGAAAAAGAAAGAGGGTGAGAGTGAAAAAGAGGACAAAAGAATAGAGAAAAAAAAGAAGCTGGAGAGAAAAAGAAATAAAGAGTAAAAGCATCAACTAGAGAGACAAATAAATAGTTAGAAATAGTGAAACAGAGAAACAGAAGAAAAGACATACAGGGAAATAGAGAAGCAGAGAGAGAGAGAGTTAGAAACAGTGAGAAACAGAAACAAAGTTAGGGACGGACAGAAATCACATGACAGAAAGAAAACTAAGAGAAGAAGCAAAGGAAGAAATACAGTGGGAAAAAAAAAAAAATTACTAAACCACACCAAAAAAACACAGGAGCCAAAGGGGGAAGGGGAGGGAGCGGGGGGCATCATTAATAGGGTTGATTCAAATTTATTGAATATTTTTTTTTATTTCCACTCCAGCAAAACACATGGAAACGATGTATAAAAATGGGAACCCTACAAACTGACATCAGGAACCTGGGCTGGCCACTTTTCTTTCCCAGGGAAAAAGGACCGGTCTGTGTCTACAGGGGCCTGTGGCCCTGAGTGGCCAGACACCTCCAAAAATCCAAACGATCGAAGATGTGTCGCAGACCCAAGCTGCCCCCACCTCAAACCTGTGCTGCCCTGACAGTCCCAAGGGAACCCTACAAACTGACATCAGGAACCTGGGCTAGCCACTTTTCTTTCCCAGGGAAAAAGGACAAGTCTTTGTCTCCAGGGGCCTGTGGAATTGAGTGGCCCGACACCTCCAAAAATCCAAACGATCGAAGATGTGTCGCAGACCCAAGCTACCCCCACCTCAAACCTGTGCTGCCCTGACAGTCCCAAGGGAACCCTACAAACTGACATCAGGAACCTGGGCTGGCCACTTTTCTTTCCCAAGGAAAAAGGCTGATCTTTGCCTCCAGGGGCCTGTGGCCCTGAAGTGGCCGGACACCTCTAAAAATCCAAACGATCGAAGATGTGTCGCAGACCCAAGCTGCCCCCACCTCAAACCTGTGCTGCCCTGACAGTCCCAAGGGAACCCTACAAACTGACATCAGGAACCTGGGCTGGCCACTTTTCTTTCCCAGGGAAAAAGGCTGATCTTTGCCTCTAGGGGCCTGTGGCCCTGAAGTGGCCGGACACCTCCAAAAATCCAAACGATCGAAGATGTGTCGCAGACCCAAGCTGCCCCCACCTCAAACCTGTGCTGCCCTGACAGTCCCAAGGGAACCCTACAAACTGACATCAGGAACCTGGGCTGGCCACTTTTCTTTCCCAGGGAAAAGGACTGGTTTTTGTCTCCAGGGGCCTGTGGCCCTGAAGTGGCTGGACACCTCCAAAAATCCAAACGATCGAAGATGTGTCGCAGACCCAAGCTGCCCCCAGCTCAAACCTGTGCTGCCCTGACAGTCCCAAGGGAACCCTACAAACTGACATCAGGAACCTGGGCTGGCCACTTTTCTTTCCCAGGGAAAAAGGACCAGTCTTTGTCTCCAGGGGCCTGTGACATTGAGTGGCCCGACACCTCCAAAAATCCAAACGATCGAAGATGTGTCGCAGACCCAAGCTGCCCCCAGCTCAAACCTGTGCTGCCCTGACAGTCCCAAGGGAACCCTACAAACTGACATCAGGAACCTGGGCTGGCCACTTTTCTTTCCCAAGGAAAAAGGCTGATCTTTGCCTCCAGGGGCCTGTGGCCCTGAAGTGGCCGGACACCTCCAAAAACCCAAACAATCGAAGATGTGTCGCAGACCCAAGCTGCCCCCAGCTCAAACCTGTGCTGCCCTGACAGTCCCAAAGGAACCCTACAAACTGACATCAGGAACCTGGGCTGGCCACTTTTCTTTCCCAGGGAAAAAGGCTGATCTTTGCTTCCAGGGGCCTGTGGCCCTGAAGTGGCCGGACACCTCCAAAAATCCAAACGATCGAAGATGTGTCGCAGACCCAAGCTGCCCCCACCTCAAACATGTGCTGCCCTGACAGTCCCAAGGGAACCCTACAAATTGACATCAGGAACCTGGGCTGGCCACTTTTCTTTCCCAGGGAAAAGGACTGGTCTTTGTCTCCAGGGGCCTGTGGCCCTGAAGTGGCCAGACACCTCCAAAAATCCAAACGATCGAAGATGTGTCGCAGACCCAAGCTGCCCCCACCTCAAACCTGTGCTGCCCTGACAGTCCCAAGGGAACCCTACAAACTGACATCAGGAACCTGGGCTGGCCACTTTTCTTTCCCAGGGAAAAGGACCAGTCTTTGCCTCCAGGGGCCTGTGGCCCTGAAGTGGCCGGACACCTCCAAAAATCCAAACGATCGAAGATGTGTCGCAGACCCAAGCTGCCCCCACCTCAAACCTGTGCTGCCCTGACAGTCCCAAGGGAACCCTACAAACTGACATCAGGAACCTGGGCTGGCCACTTTTCTTTCCCATGGAAAAAGGACCGTTCTCTGTCTCCAGGGGCCTGTGGCATTGAGTGGCCGGACACCTCCAAAAATCCAAACGATCGAAGATGTGTCACAGACCCAAGCTGCCCCCAGCTCAAACCTGTGCTGCCCTGACAGTCCCAAGGGAACCCTACAAACTGACATCGGGAACCTGGGCTGGCCACTTTTCTTTCCCTGGGAAAAGGACCGGTCTGGGACTCCAGGGGCCTGTGGCCCTGAGTGGCCAGACACCTCCAAAAATCCAAACGATCGAAGATGTGTCGCAGACCCAAGCTGCCCCCACCTCAAACCTGTGCTGCCCTGACAGTCCCAAGGGAACCCTACAAACTGACATCAGGAACCTGGGCTGGCCACTTTTCTTTCCCAGGAAAAAAGGCTGATCTTTGCCTCCAGGGGCCTGTGGCCCTGAAGTGGCCGGACACCTCCAAAAATCCAAACGATCGAAGATGTGTCGCAGACCCAAGCTGCCCCCAGCTCAAACCTGTGCTGCCCTGACAGTCCCAAGGGAACCCTACAAACTGACATCAGGAACCTGGGCTGGCCACTTTTCTTTCCCAGGGAAAAGGACTGGTCTTTGTCTCCAGGGGCCTGTGGCCCTGAAGTGGCCGGACACCTCCAAAATTCCAAACGATCGAAGATGTGTCGCAGACCCAAGCTGCCCCCACCTCAAACCTGTGCTTCCCTGACAGTCCCAAGGGAAACCTACAAACTGACATCAGGAACCTGGGCTGGCCACTTTTCTTTCCCAAGGAAAAAGGCTGATCTTTGCCTCCAGGGGCCTGTGGCCCTGAAGTGGCCGGACACCTCCAAAAACCCAAACAATCGAAGATGTGTCGCAGACCCAAGCTGCCCCCAGCTCAAACCTGTGCTGCCCTGACAGTCCCAAAGGAACCCTACAAACTGACATCAGGAACCTGGGCTGGCCACTTTTCTTTCCCAGGGAAAAAGGCTGATCTTTGCTTCCAGGGGCCTGTGGCCCTGAAGTGGCCGGACACCTCCAAAAATCCAAACGATCGAAGATGTGTCGCAGACCCAAGCTGCCCCCAGCTCAAACCTGTGCTGCCCTGACAGTCCCAAGGGACCCCTACAAATTGACATCAGGAACCTGGGCTGGCCACTTTTCTTTCCCAGGGAAAAGGACTGGTCTTTGTCTCCAGGGGCCTGTGGCCCTGAAGTGGCCAGACACCTCCAAAAATCCAAACGATCGAAGATGTGTCGCAGACCCAAGCTGCCCCCACCTCAAACCTGTGCTGCCCTGACAGTCCCAAGGGAACCCTACAAACTGACATCAGGAACCTGGGCTAGCCACTTTTCTTTCCCAGGGAAAAGGACCAGTCTTTGTCTCCAGGGTCCTGTGGCCCTGACGTGGCCGGACACCTCCAAATTCCAAACGATCGAAGATGTGTCGCAGACCCAAGCTGCCCCCAGCTCAAACCTGTGCTGCCCTGACAGTCCCAAGGGAACCCTACAAACTGACATCAGGAACCTGGGCTGGCCACTTTTCTTTCCCTGGGAAAAGGACCGGTCTGGGTCTCCAGGGGCCTGTGGCCCTGAGTGGCCGGACACCTCCAAAAATCCAAACGATCGAAGATGTGTCGCAGACCCAAGCTGCCCCCACCTCAAACCTGTGCTGCCCTGACAGTCCCAAAGGAACCCTACAAACTGACATCAGGAACCTGGGCTGGCCACTTTTCTTTCCCAGGAAAAAAGGCTGATCTTTGCCTCCAGGGGCCTGTGGCCCTGAAGTGGCCGGACACCTCCAAAAATCCAAACGATCGAAGATGTGTCGCAGACCCAAGCTGCCCCCAGCTCAAACCTGTGCTGCCCTGACAGTCCCAAGGGACCCCTACAAATTGACATCAGGAACCTGGGCTGGCCACTTTTCTTTCCCAGGGAAAAGGACTGGTCTTTGTCTCCAGGGGCCTGTGGCCCTGAAGTGGCCAGACACCTCCAAAAATCCAAACGATCGAAGATGTGTCGCAGACCCAAGCTGCCCCCACCTCAAACCTGTGCTGCCCTGACAGTCCCAAGGGAACCCTACAAACTGACATCAGGAACCTGGGCTGGCCACTTTTCTTTCCCAGGAAAAAGGACGAGTCTTTGTCTCCAGGGTCCTGTGGCCCTGACGTGGCCGGACACCTCAAAATTCCAAACGATCGAAGATGTGTCGCAGACCCAAGCTGCCCCCACCTCAAACCTGTGCTGCCCTGACAGTCCCAAGGGAACCCTACAAACTGACATCAGGAACCTGGGCTGGCCACTTTTCTTTCCCATGGAAAAAGGACCGTTCTCTGTCTCCAGGGGCCTGTGGCATTGAGTGGCCGGACACCTCCAAAAATCCAAACGATCGAAGATGTGTCACAGACCCAAGCTGCCCCCAGCTCAAACCTGTGCTGCCCTGACAGTCCCAAGGGAACCCTACAAACTGACATCGGGAACCTGGGCTGGCCACTTTTCTTTCCCTGGGAAAAGGACCGGTCTGGGTCTCCAGGGGCCTGTGGCCCTGAGTGGCCAGACACCTCCAAAAATCCAAACGATCGAAGATGTGTCGCAGACCCAAGCTGCCCCCACCTCAAACCTGTGCTGCCCTGACAGTCCCAAGGGAACCCTACAAACTGACATCAGGAACCTGGGCTGGCCACTTTTCTTTCCCAGGAAAAAAGGCTGATCTTTGCCTCCAGGGGCCTGTGGCCCTGAAGTGGCCGGACACCTCCAAAAATCCAAACGATCGAAGATGTGTCGCAGACCCAAGCTGCCCCCAGCTCAAACCTGTGCTGCCCTGACAGTCCCAAGGGAACCCTACAAACTGACATCAGGAACCTGGGCTGGCCACTTTTCTTTCCCAGGGAAAAGGACCAGTCTTTGTCTCCAGGGGCCTGTGGCCCTGAATTGGCCGGACACCTCCAAAATTCCAAACGATCGAAGATGTGTCGCAGACCCAAGCTGCCCCCACCTCAAACCTGTGCTTCCCTGACAGTCCCAAGGGAAACCTACAAACTGACATCAGGAACCTGGGCTGGCCACTTTTCTTTCCCAAGGAAAAAGGCTGATCTTTGCCTCCAGGGGCCTGTGGCCCTGAAGTGGCCGGACACCTCCAAAAACCCAAACAATCGAAGATGTGTCGCAGACCCAAGCTGCCCCCAGCTCAAACCTGTGCTGCCCTGACAGTCCCAAAGGAACCCTACAAACTGACATCAGGAACCTGGGCTGGCCACTTTTCTTTCCCAGGGAAAAAGGCTGATCTTTGCTTCCAGGGGCCTGTGGCCCTGAAGTGGCCGGACACCTCCAAAAATCCAAACGATCGAAGATGTGTCGCAGACCCAAGCTGCCCCCAGCTCAAACCTGTGCTGCCCTGACAGTCCCAAGGGACCCCTACAAATTGACATCAGGAACCTGGGCTGGCCACTTTTCTTTCCCAGGGAAAAGGACTGGTCTTTGTCTCCAGGGGCCTGTGGCCCTGAAGTGGCCAGACACCTCCAAAAATCCAAACGATCGAAGATGTGTCGCAGACCCAAGCTGCCCCCACCTCAAACCTGTGCTGCCCTGACAGTCCCAAGGGAACCCTACAAACTGACATCAGGAACCTGGGCTGGCCACTTTTCTTTCCCTGGGAAAAGGACCGGTCTGGGTCTCCAGGGGCCTGTGGCCCTGAGTGGCCGGACACCTCCAAAAATCCAAACGATCGAAGATGTGTCGCAGACCCAAGCTGCCCCCACCTCAAACCTGTGCTGCCCTGACAGTCCCAAAGGAACCCTACAAACTGACATCAGGAACCTGGGCTGGCCACTTTTCTTTCCCAGGAAAAAAGGCTGATCTTTGCCTCCAGGGGCCTGTGGCCCTGAAGTGGCCGGACACCTCCAAAAATCCAAACGATCGAAGATGTGTCGCAGACCCAAGCTGCCCCCAGCTCAAACCTGTGCTGCCCTGACAGTCCCAAGGGACCCCTACAAATTGACATCAGGAACCTGGGCTGGCCACTTTTCTTTCCCAGGGAAAAGGACTGGTCTTTGTCTCCAGGGGCCTGTGGCCCTGAAGTGGCCAGACACCTCCAAAAATCCAAACGATCGAAGATGTGTCGCAGACCCAAGCTGCCCCCACCTCAAACCTGTGCTGCCCTGACAGTCCCAAGGGAACCCTACAAACTGACATCAGGAACCTGGGCTGGCCACTTTTCTTTCCCAGGAAAAAGGACCAGTCTTTGTCTCCAGGGTCCTGTGGCCCTGACGTGGCCGGACACCTCAAAATTCCAAACGATCGAAGATGTGTCGCAGACCCAAGCTGCCCCCAGCTCAAACCTGTGCTGCCCTGACAGTCCCAAGGGAACCCTACAAACTGACATCAGGAACCTGGGCTGGCCACTTTTCTTTCCCAGGGAAAAAGGCGGATCTTTGCCTCCAGGGGCCTGTGGCCCTGAACTGGCCGGACACCTCCAAAAATCCAAACGATCGAAGATGTGTCGCAGACCCAAGCTGCCCCCACCTCAAACCTGTGCTGCCCTGACAGTCCCAAGGGAACCCTACAAACTGACATCAGGAACCTGGGCTGGCCACTTTTCTTTCCCAGGGAAAAGGACCAGTCTTTGTCTCCAGGGGCCTGTGGCCCTGAAGTGGCCGGACACCTCCAAAAATCCAAACGATCGAAGATGTGTCGCAGACCCAAGCTGCCCCCACCTCAAACCTGTGCTGCCCTGACAGTCCCAAGGGAACCCTACAAACTGACATCAGGAACCTGGGCTGGCCACTTTTCTTTCCCAGGGAAAAGGACCGGTCTTTGTCTCCAGGGGCCTGTGGCCCTGACTGGCCGGACACCTCCAAAAATCCAAACGATCGGGGATGTCTCGCAGACCCAAGCTGCCCCCACCTCAAACCTGTGCTGCCCTGACAGTCCCAAGGGAACCCTACAAACTGACATCAGGAACCTGGGCTGGCCACTTTTCTTTCCCAAGAAAAAAGGACCGGTCTTTGTCTCCAGGGGCCTGTGACATTGACTGGCCGGACACCTCCAAAAATCCAAACGATCGAAGATGTGTCGCAGACCCAAGCTGCCCCACCTCAAACCTGTGCTGCCCTGACAGTCCCAAAGGAACCCTACAAACTGACATCAGGAACCTGGGCTGGCCACTTTTCTTTCCCAAGGAAAAAGGCTGATCTTTGCCTCCAGGGGCCTGTGGCCCTGAAGTGGCCAGACACCTCCAAAAATCCAAACGATCGAAGATGTGTCGCAGACCCAAGCTGCCCCCACCTCAAACCTGTGCTGCCCTGACAGTCCCAAGGGAACCGTACAAACTGATATCAGGAACCTGGGCTGGCCACTTTTCTTTCCCAGGGAAAAGGACCAGTCTTTGTCTCCAGGGTCCTGTGGCCCTGACGTGGCCGGACACCTCAAAATTCCAAACGATCGAAGATGTGTCGCAGACCCAAGCTGCCCCCACCTCAAACCTGTGCTGCCCTGACAGTCCCAAGGGAACCCTACAAACTGACATCAGGAACCTGGGCTGGCCACTTTTCTATCCCTGGGAAAAGGAGCGGTGTGGGTCTCCAGGGGCCTGTGGCCCTGAGTGGCCGGACACCTCCAAAAATCCAAACGATCGAAGATGTGTCGCAGACCCAAGCTGCCCCCACCTCAAACCTGTGCTGCCCTGACAGTCCCAAAGGAACCCTACAAACTGACATCAGGAACCTGGGCTGGCCACTTTTCTTTCCCAGGAAAAAAGGCTGATCTTTGCCTCCAGGGGCCTGTGGCCCTGAAGTGGCCAGACACCTCCAAAAATCCAAACGATCGAAGATGTGTCGCAGACCCAAGCTGCCCCCAGCTCAAACCTGTGCTGCCCTGACAGTCCCAAGGGAACCCTACAAACTGACATCAGGAACCTGGGCTGGCCACTTTTCTTTCCCAGGGAAAAAGGCTGATCTTTGCCTCCAGGGGCCTGTGGCCCTGAAGTGGCCGGACACCTCCAAAAATCCAAACGATCGAAGATGTGTCGCAGACCCAAGCTGCCCCCAGCTCAAACCTGTGCTGCCCTGACAGTCCCAAGGGAACCCTACAAACTGACATCAGGAACCTGGGCTGGCCACTTTTCCTTCCCAGGGAAAAGGACCGGTCTTTGTCTCCAGGGGCCTGTGGCCCTGACTGGCCAGACACCTCCAAAAATCGAAACGATCGAGGATGTGTCGCAGACCCAAGCTGCCCCCACCTCAAACCTGTGCTGCCCTGACAGTCCCAAGGGAACCCTACAAACTGACATCAGGAACCTGGGCTGGCCACTTTTCTTTCTCAAGGAAAAAGCCTGATATTTGCCTCCAGGGGCCTGTGGCCCTGAAATGGCCAGACACCTCCAAAAATCCAAACGATCGAAGATGTGTCGCAGACCCAAGCTGCCCCCACCTCAAACCTGTGCTGCCCTGACAGTCCCAAGGGAACCCTACAAACTGACATCAGGAACCTGGGCTGGCCACTTTTCTTTCCCAAGGAAAAAGGCTGATCTTTGCCTCCAGGGGCCTGTGGCCCTGAAGTGGCCGGACACCTCCAAAAATCCAAACGATCGAAGATGTGTCGCAGACCCAAGCTGCCCCCAGCTCAAACCTGTGCTGCCCTGACAGTCCCAAGGGACCCCTACAAATTGACATCAGGAACCTGGGCTGGCCACTTTTCTTTCCCAGGGAAAAGGACTGGTCTTTGTCTCCAGGGGCCTGTGGCCCTGAAGTGGCCAGACACCTCCAAAAATCCAAACGATCGAAGATGTGTCGCAGACCCAAGCTGCCCCCACCTCAAACCTGTGCTGCCCTGACAGTCCCAAGGGAACCGTACAAACTGACATCAGGAACCTGGGCTGGCCACTTTTCTTTCCCAGGGAAAAGGACCAGTCTTTGTCTCCAGGGTCCTGTGGCCCTGACGTGGCCGGACACCTCAAAATTCCAAACGATCGAAGATGTGTCGCAGACCCAAGCTGCCCCCAGCTCAAACCTGTGCTGCCCTGACAGTCCCAAGGGAACCCTACAAACTGACATCAGGAACCTGGGCTGGCCACTTTTCTATCCCTGGGAAAAGGAGCGGTGTGGGTCTCCAGGGGCCTGTGGCCCTGAGTGGCCGGACACCTCCAAAAATCCAAACGATCGAAGATGTGTCGCAGACCCAAGCTGCCCCCACCTCAAACCTGTGCTGCCCTGACAGTCCCAAAGGAACCCTACAAACTGACATCAGGAACCTGGGCTGGCCACTTTTCTTTCCCAGGAAAAAAGGCTGATCTTTGCCTCCAGGGGCCTGTGGCCCTGAAGTGGCCAGACACCTCCAAAAATCCAAACGATCGAAGATGTGTCGCAGACCCAAGCTGCCCCCAGCTCAAACCTGTGCTGCCCTGACAGTCCCAAGGGAACCCTACAAACTGACATCAGGAACCTGGGCTGGCCACTTTTCTTTCCCAGGGAAAAAGGCTGATCTTTGCCTCCAGGGGCCTGTGGCCCTGAAGTGGCCGGACACCTCCAAAAATCCAAACGATCGAAGATGTGTCGCAGACCCAAGCTGCCCCCAGCTCAAACCTGTGCTGCCCTGACAGTCCCAAGGGAACCCTACAAACTGACATCAGGAACCTGGGCTGGCCACTTTTCTTTCCCAAGGAAAAAGGCTGATCTTTGCCTCCAGGGGCCTGTGGCCCTGAAGTGGCCGGACACCTCCAAAAATCCAAACTATCGAGGATGTGTCGCAGACCCAAGCTGCCCCCACCTCAAACCTGTGCTGCCCTGACAGTCCCAAGGGAACCCTACAAACTGACATCAGGAACCTGGGCTGGCCACTTTTCTTTCCCTGGGAAAAGGACCGGTCTTTGTCTCCAGGGGCCTGTGGCCCTGAAGTGGCCGGACACCTCCAAAATTCCAAACGATCGAAGATGTGTCGCAGACCCAAGCTGCCCCCAGCTCAAACCTGTGCTGCCCTGACAGTCCCAAGGGAACCCTACAAACTGACATCAGGAACCTGGGCTGGCCACTTTTCTTTCCCAAGGAAAAAGGCTGATCTTTGCCTCCAGGGGCCTGTGGCCCTGAAGTGGCCGGACACCTCCAAAAACCCAAACAATCGAAGATGTGTCGCAGACCCAAGCTGCCCCCAGCTCAAACCTGTGCTGCCCTGACAGTCCCAAAGGAACCCTACAAACTGACATCAGGAACCTGGGCTGGCCACTTTTCTTTCCCAGGGAAAAAGGCTGATCTTTGCTTCCAGGGGCCTGTGGCCCTGAAGTGGCCGGACACCTCCAAAAATCCAAACGATCGAAGATGTGTCGCAGACCCAAGCTGCCCCCAGCTCAAACCTGTGCTGCCCTGACAGTCCCAAGGGACCCCTACAAATTGACATCAGGAACCTGGGCTGGCCACTTTTCTTTCCCAGGGAAAAGGACTGGTCTTTGTCTCCAGGGGCCTGTGGCCCTGAAGTGGCCAGACACCTCCAAAAATCCAAACGATCGAAGATGTGTCGCAGACCCAAGCTGCCCCCAGCTCAAACCTGTGCTGCCCTGACAGTCCCAAGGGAACCCTACAAACTGACATCAGGAACCTGGGCTGGCCACTTTTCTTTCCCAGGGAAAAGGACTGGTCTTTGTCTCCAGGGTCCTGTGGCCCTGACGTGGCCGGACACCTCCAAATTCCAAACGATCGAAGATGTGTCGCAGACCCAAGCTGCCCCCAGCTCAAACCTGTGCTGCCCTGACAGTCCCAAGGGAACCCTACAAACTGACATCAGGAACCTGGGCTGGCCACTTTTCTTTCCCTGGGAAAAGGACCGGTCTGGGTCTCCAGGGGCCTGTGGCCCTGAGTGGCCGGACACCTCCAAAAATCCAAACAATCGAAGATGTGTCGCAGACCCAAGCTGCCCCCACCTCAAACCTGTGCTGCCCTGACAGTCCCAAGGGAACCCTACAAACTGACATCAGGAACCTGGGCTGGCCACTTTTCTTTCCCAAGGAAAAAGGCTGATCTTTGCCTCCAGGGGCCTGTGGCCCTGAAGTGGCCGGACACCTCCAAAAATCCAAACTATCAAGGATGTGTCGCAGACCCAAGCTGCCCCCACCTCAAACCTGTGCTGCCCTGACAGTCCCAAGGGAACCCTACAAACTGACATGAGGAACCTGGGCTGGCCACTTTTCTTTCCCTGGGAAAAGGACCGGTCTTTGTCTCCAGGGGCCTGTGGCCCTGAAGTGGCCGGACACCTCCAAAATTCCAAACGATCGAAGATGTGTCGCAGACCCAAGCTGCCCCCAGCTCAAACCTGTGCTGCCCTGACAGTCCCAAGGGAACCCTACAAACTGACATCAGGAACCTGGGCTGGCCACTTTTCTTTCCCAAGGAAAAAGGCTGATCTTTGCCTCCAGGGGCCTGTGGCCCTGAAGTGGCCGGACACCTCCAAAAACCCAAACAATCGAAGATGTGTCGCAGACCCAAGCTGCCCCCACCTCAAACCTGTGCTGCCCTGACAGTCCCAAAGGAACCCTACAAACTGACATCAGGAACCTGGGCTGGCCACTTTTCTTTCCCAGGGAAAAAGGCTGATCTTTGCTTCCAGGGGCCTGTGGCCCTGAAGTGGCCGGACACCTCCAAAAATCCAAACGATCGAAGATGTGTCGCAGACCCAAGCTGCCCCCACCTCAAACCTGTGCTGCCCTGACAGTCCCAAGGGACCCCTACAAATTGACATCAGGAACCTGGGCTGGCCACTTTTCTTTCCCAGGGAAAAGGACTGGTCTGGGTCTCCAGGGGCCTGTGGCCCTGAAGTGGCCAGACACCTCCAAAAATCCAAACGATCGAAGATGTGTCGCAGACCCAAGCTGCCCCCAGCTCAAACCTGTGCTGCCCTGACAGTCCCAAGGGAACCCTACAAACTGACATCAGGAACCTGGGCTGGCCACTTTTCTTTCCCAGGGAAAAGGACCAGTCTTTGTCTCCAGGGTCCTGTGGCCCTGACGTGGCCGGACACCTCCAAATTCCAAACGATCGAAGATGTGTCGCAGACCCAAGCTGCCCCCAGCTCAAACCTGTGCTGCCCTGACAGTCCCAAGGGAACCCTACAAACTGACATCAGGAACCTGGGCTGGCCACTTTTCTTTCCCTGGGAAAAGGACCGGTCTGGGTCTCCAGGGGCCTGTGGCCCTGAGTGGCCGGACACCTCCAAAAATCCAAACGATCGAAGATGTGTCGCAGACCCAAGCTGCCCCCAGCTCAAACCTGTGCTGCCCTGACAGTCCCAAAGGAACCCTACAAACTGACATCAGGAACCTGGGCTGGCCACTTTTCTTTCCCAGGAAAAAAGGCTGATCTTTGCCTACAGCGGCCTGTGGCCTTGAAGTGGCCGGACACCTCCAAAAATCCAAACGATCGAAGATGTGTCGCAGACCCAAGCTGCCCCCACCTCAAACCTGTGCTGCCCTGACAGTCCCAAGGGAACCCTACAAACTGACATCGGGAACCTGGGCTGGCCACTTTTCTTTCCCTGGGAAAAGGACCAGTCTGGGTCTCCAGGGGCCTGTGGCCCTGAAGTGGCCGGACACCTCCAAAAATCCAAACGATCGAAGATGTGTCGCAGACCCAAGCTGCCCCCACCTCAAACCTGTGCTGCCCTGACAGTCCCAAGGGAACCCTACAAACTGACATCAGGAACCTGGGCTGGCCACTTTTCTTTCCCAAGGAAAAAGGCTGATCTTTGCCTCCAGGGGCCTGTGGCCCTGAAGTGGCCGGACACCTCCAAAATCCAAACTATCGAGGATGTGTCGCAGACCCAAGCTGCCCCCACCTCAAACCTGTGCTGCCCTGACAGTCCCAAGGGAACCCTACAAACTGACATCAGGAACCTGGGCTGGCCACTTTTCTTTCCCTGGGAAAAGGACCGGTCTTTGTCTCCAGGGGCCTGTGGCCCTGAAGTGGCCGGACACCTCCAAAATTCCAAACGATCGAAGATGTGTCGCAGACCCAAGCTGCCCCCAGCTCAAACCTGTGCTGCCCTGACAGTCCCAAGGGAACCCTACAAACTGACATCAGGAACCTGGGCTGGCCACTTTTCTTTCCCAAGGAAAAAGGCTGATCTTTGCCTCCAGGGGCCTGTGGCCCTGAAGTGGCCGGACACCTCCAAAAATCCAAACGATCGAAGATGTGTCGCAGACCCAAGCTGCCCCCAGCTCAAACCTGTGCTGCCCTGACAGTCCCAAGGGACCCCTACAAATTGACATCAGGAACCTGGGCTGGCCACTTTTCTTTCCCAGGGAAAAGGACTGGTCTTTGTCTCCAGGGGCCTGTGGCCCTGAAGTGGCCAGACACCTCCAAAAATCCAAACGATCGAAGATGTGTCGCAGACCCAAGCTGCCCCCAGCTCAAACCTGTGCTGCCCTGACAGTCCCAAGGGAACCCTACAAACTGACATCAGGAACCTGGGCTGGCCACTTTTCTTTCCCAGGAAAAAAGGCTGATCTTTGCCTACAGCGGCCTGTGGCCTTGAAGTGGCCGGACACCTCCAAAAATCCAAACGATCGAAGATGTGTCGCAGACCCAAGCTGCCCCCACCTCAAACCTGTGCTGCCCTGACAGTCCCAAGGGAACCCTACAAACTGACATCGGGAACCTGGGCTGGCCACTTTTCTTTCCCTGGGAAAAGGACCGGTCTGGGTCTCCAGGGGCCTGTGGCCCTGAAGTGGCCGGACACCTCCAAAAATCCAAACGATCGAAGATGTGTCGCAGACCCAAGCTGCCCCCACCTCAAACCTGTGCTGCCCTGACAGTCCCAAGGGAACCCTACAAACTGACATCAGGAACCTGGGCTGGCCACTTTTCTTTCCCAGGGAAAAGGACCAGTCTTTGTTTCCAGGGGCCTGTGGCCCTGAGTGGCCGGACACATCTAAAAATCCAAACGATCGAAGATGTGTCGCAGACCCAAGCTGCCCCCAGCTCAAACCTGTGCTGCCCTGACAGTCCCAAGGGAACCCTACAAACTGACATCAGGAACCTGGGCTGGCCACTTTTCTTTCCCAGGGAAAAAGGCTGATCTTTGCCTCTAGGGGCCTGTGGCCCTGAAGTGGCCGGACACCTCCAAAAACCCAAACAATCGAAGATGTGTCGCAGACCCAAGCTGCCCCCACCTCAAACCTGTGCTGCCCTGACAGTCCCAAAGGAACCCTACAAACTGACATCAGGAACCTGGGCTGGCCACTTTTCTTTCCCAGGGAAAAAGGCTGATCTTTGCTTCCAGGGGCCTGTGGCCCTGAAGTGGCCAGACACCTCCAAAAATCCAAACGATCGAAGATGTGTCGCAGACCCAAGCTGCCCCCAGCTCAAACCTGTGCTGCCCTGACAGTCCCAAGGGAACCCTACAAACTGACATCAGGAACCTGGGCTGGCCACTTTTCTTTCCCAGGGAAAAGGACCAGTCTTTGTCTCCAGGGTCCTGTGGCCCTGACGTGGCCGGACACCTCCAAATTCCAAACGATCGAAGATGTGTCGCAGACCCAAGCTGCCCCCAGCTCAAACCTGTGCTGCCCTGACAGTCCCAAGGGAACCCTACAAACTGACATCAGGAACCTGGGCTGGCCACTTTTCTTTCCCTGGGAAAAGGACCGGTCTGGGTCTCCAGGGGCCTGTGGCCCTGAGTGGCCGGACACCTCCAAAAATCCAAACGATCGAAGATGTGTCGCAGACCCAAGCTGCCCCCACCTCAAACCTGTGCTGCCCTGACAGTCCCAAAGGAACCCTACAAACTGACATCAGGAACCTGGGCTGGCCACTTTTCTTTCCCAGGGAAAAGGACCAGTCTTTGTCTCCAGGGGCCTGTGGCCCTGAGTGGCCGGACACATCTAAAAATCCAAACGATCGAAGATGTGTCGCAGACCCAAGCTGCCCCCAGCTCAAACCTGTGCTGCCCTGACAGTCCCAAGGGAACCCTACAAACTGACATCAGGAACCTGGGCTGGCCACTTTTCTTTCCCAGGGAAAAAGGCTGATCTTTGCCTCTAGCGGCCTGTGGCCCTGAAGTGGCCGGACACCTCCAAAAACCCAAACAATCGAAGATGTGTCGCAGACCCAAGCTGCCCCCACCTCAAACCTGTGCTGCCCTGACAGTCCCAAAGGAACCCTACAAACTGACATCAGGAACCTGGGCTGGCCACTTTTCTTTCCCAGGGAAAAAGGCTGATCTTTGCTTCCAGGGGCCTGTGGCCCTGAAGTGGCCGGACACCTCCAAAAATCCAAACGATCGAAGATGTGTCGCAGACCCAAGCTGCCCCCAGCTCAAACCTGTGCTGCCCTGACAGTCCCAAGGGACCCCTACAAATTGACATCAGGAACCTGGGCTGGCCACTTTTCTTTCCCAGGGAAAAGGACTGGTCTGGGTCTCCAGGGGCCTGTGGCCCTGAAGTGGCCAGACACCTCCAAAAATCCAAACGATCGAAGATGTGTCGCAGACCCAAGCTGCCCCCAGCTCAAACCTGTGCTGCCCTGACAGTCCCAAGGGAACCCTACAAACTGACATCAGGAACCTGGGCTGGCCACTTTTCTTTCCCAGGGAAAAGGACCAGTCTTTGTCTCCAGGGTCCTGTGGCCCTGACGTGGCCGGACACCTCCAAATTCCAAACGATCGAAGATGTGTCGCAGACCCAAGCTGCCCCCAGCTCAAACCTGTGCTGCCCTGACAGTCCCAAGGGAACCCTACAAACTGACATCAGGAACCTGGGCTGGCCACTTTTCTTTCCCTGGGAAAAGGACCGGTCTGGGTCTCCAGGGGCCTGTGGCCCTGAGTGGCCGGACACCTCCAAAAATCCAAACGATCGAAGATGTGTCGCAGACCCAAGCTGCCCCCACCTCAAACCTGTGCTGCCCTGACAGTCCCAAAGGAACCCTACAAACTGACATCAGGAACCTGGGCTGGCCACTTTTCTTTCCCAGGAAAAAAGGCTGATCTTTGCCTACAGCGGCCTGTGGCCTTGAAGTGGCCGGACACCTCCAAAAATCCAAACGATCGAAGATGTGTCGCAGACCCAAGCTGCCCCCACCTCAAACCTGTGCTGCCCTGACAGTCCCAAGGGAACCCTACAAACTGACATCGGGAACCTGGGCTGGCCACTTTTCTTTCCCTGGGAAAAGGACCAGTCTGGGTCTCCAGGGGCCTGTGGCCCTGAAGTGGCTGGACACCTCCAAAAATCCAAACGATCGAAGATGTGTCGCAGACCCAAGCTGCCCCCACCTCAAACCTGTGCTGCCCTGACAGTCCCAAAGGAACCCTACAAACTGACATCAGGAACCTGGGCTGGCCACTTTTCTTTCCCAGGAAAAAAGGCTGATCTTTGCCTCCAGGGGCCTGTGGCCCTGAAGTGGCCGGACACCTCCAAAAATCCAAACGATCGAAGATGTGTCGCAGACCCAAGCTGCCCCCAGCTCAAACCTGTGCTGCCCTGACAGTCCCAAGGGACCCCTACAAATTGACATCAGGAACCTGGGCTGGCCACTTTTCTTTCCCAGGGAAAAGGACTGGTCTTTGTCTCCAGGGGCCTGTGGCCCTGAAGTGGCCAGACACCTCCAAAAATCCAAACGATCGAAGATGTGTCGCAGACCCAAGCTGCCCCCACCTCAAACCTGTGCTGCCCTGACAGTCCCAAGGGAACCCTACAAACTGACATCAGGAACCTGGGCTGGCCACTTTTCTTTCCCAGGAAAAAGGACGAGTCTTTGTCTCCAGGGTCCTGTGGCCCTGACGTGGCCGGACACCTCAAAATTCCAAACGATCGAAGATGTGTCGCAGACCCAAGCTGCCCCCAGCTCAAACCTGTGCTGCCCTGACAGTCCCAAGGGAACCCTACAAACTGACATCAGGAACCTGGGCTGGCCACTTTTCTTTCCCAGGGAAAAGGACTGGTCTTTGTCTCCAGGGGCCTGTGGCCCTGAAGTGGCCGGACACCTCCAAAAATCCAAACGATCGAAGATGTGTCGCAGACCCAAGCTGCCCCCACCTCAAACCTGTGCTGCCCTGACAGTCCCAAGGGAACCCTACAAACTGACATCAGGAACCTGGGCTGGGCACTTTTCTTTCCCAGGGAAAAGGACCAGTCTTTGCCTCCAGGGGCCTGTGGCCCTGAAGTGGCCGGACACCTCCAAAAATCCAAACGATCGAAGATGTGTCGCAGACCCAAGCTGCCCCCACCTCAAACTTGTGCTGCCCTGACAGTCCCAAGGGAACCCTACAAACTGACATCAGGAACCTGGGCTGGCCACTTTTCTTTCCCATGGAAAAAGGACCGTTGTCTGTCTCCAGGGGCCTGTGGCATTGAGTGGCCGGACACCTCCAAAAATCCAAACGATCGAAGATGTGTCACAGACCCAAGCTGCCCCCAGCTCAAACCTGTGCTGCCCTGACAGTCCCAAGGGAACCCTACAAACTGACATCGGGAACCTGGGCTGGCCACTTTTCTTTCCCTGGGAAAAGGACCGGTCTGGGTCTCCAGGGGCCTGTGGCCCTGAGTGGCCAGACACCTCCAAAAATCCAAACGATCGAAGATGTGTCGCAGACCCAAGCTGCCCCCACCTCAAACCTGTGCTGCCCTGACAGTCCCAAGGGAACCCTACAAACTGACATCAGGAACCTGGGCTGGCCACTTTTCTTTCCCAGGAAAAAAGGCTGATCTTTGCCTCCAGGGGCCTGTGGCCCTGAAGTGGCCGGACACCTCCAAAAATCCAAACGATCGAAGATGTGTCGCAGACCCAAGCTGCCCCCAGCTCAAACCTGTGCTGCCCTGACAGTCCCAAGGGAACCCTACAAACTGACATCAGGAACCTGGGCTGGCCACTTTTCTTTCCCAGGGAAAAGGACCAGTCTTTGTCTCCAGGGGCCTGTGGCCCTGAATTGGCCGGACACCTCCAAAATTCCAAACGATCGAAGATGTGTCGCAGACCCAAGCTGCCCCCACCTCAAACCTGTGCTTCCCTGACAGTCCCAAGGGAAACCTACAAACTGACATCAGGAACCTGGGCTGGCCACTTTTCTTTCCCAAGGAAAAAGGCTGATCTTTGCCTCCAGGGGCCTGTGGCCCTGAAGTGGCCGGACACCTCCAAAAACCCAAACAATCGAAGATGTGTCGCAGACCCAAGCTGCCCCCAGCTCAAACCTGTGCTGCCCTGACAGTCCCAAAGGAACCCTACAAACTGACATCAGGAACCTGGGCTGGCCACTTTTCTTTCCCAGGGAAAAAGGCTGATCTTTGCTTCCAGGGGCCTGTGGCCCTGAAGTGGCCGGACACCTCCAAAAATCCAAACGATCGAAGATGTGTCGCAGACCCAAGCTGCCCCCAGCTCAAACCTGTGCTGCCCTGACAGTCCCAAGGGACCCCTACAAATTGACATCAGGAACCTGGGCTGGCCACTTTTCTTTCCCAGGGAAAAGGACTGGTCTTTGTCTCCAGGGGCCTGTGGCCCTGAAGTGGCCAGACACCTCCAAAAATCCAAACGATCGAAGATGTGTCGCAGACCCAAGCTGCCCCCACCTCAAACCTGTGCTGCCCTGACCGTCCCAAGGGAACCCTACAAACTGACATCAGGAACCTGGGCTGGCCACTTTTCTTTCCCTGGGAAAAGGACCGGTCTGGGTCTCCAGGGGCCTGTGGCCCTGAAGTGGCCGGACACCTCCAAAAATCCAAACGATCGAAGATGTGTCGCAGACCCAAGCTGCCCCCACCTCAAACCTGTGCTGCCCTGACAGTCCCAAAGGAACCCTACAAACTGACATCAGGAACCTGGGCTGGCCACTTTTCTTTCCCAGGAAAAAAGGCTGATCTTTGCCTCCAGGGGCCTGTGGCCCTGAAGTGGCCGGACACCTCCAAAAATCCAAACGATCGAAGATGTGTCGCAGACCCAAGCTGCCCCCAGCTCAAACCTGTGCTGCCCTGACAGTCCCAAGGGACCCCTACAAATTGACATCAGGAACCTGGGCTGGCCACTTTTCTTTCCCAGGGAAAAGGACTGGTCTTTGTCTCCAGGGGCCTGTGGCCCTGAAGTGGCCAGACACCTCCAAAAATCCAAACGATCGAAGATGTGTCGCAGACCCAAGCTGCCCCCACCTCAAACCTGTGCTGCCCTGACAGTCCCAAGGGAACCCTACAAACTGACATCAGGAACCTGGGCTGGCCACTTTTCTTTCCCAGGAAAAAGGACCAGTCTTTGTCTCCAGGGTCCTGTGGCCCTGACGTGGCCGGACACCTCAAAATTCCAAACGATCGAAGATGTGTCGCAGACCCAAGCTGCCCCCAGCTCAAACCTGTGCTGCCCTGACAGTCCCAAGGGAACCCTACAAACTGACATCAGGAACCTGGGCTGGCCACTTTTCTTTCCCAGGGAAAAAGGCTGATCTTTGCCTCCAGGGGCCTGTGGCCCTGAACTGGCCGGACACCTCCAAAAATCCAAACGATCGAAGATGTGTCGCAGACCCAAGCTGCCCCCACCTCAAACCTGTGCTGCCCTGACAGTCCCAAGGGAACCCTACAAACTGACATCAGGAACCTGGGCTGGCCACTTTTCCTTCCCAGGGAAAAGGACCGGTCTTTGTCTCCAGGGGCCTGTGGCCCTGACTGGCCGGACACCTCCAAAAATCGAAACGATCGAGGATGTGTCGCAGACCCAAGCTGCCCCCACCTCAAACCTGTGCTGCCCTGACAGTCCCAAGGGAACCCTACAAACTGACATCAGGAACCTGGGCTGGCCACTTTTCTTTCCCAAGGAAAAAGGCTGATCTTTGCCTCCAGGGGCCTGTGGCCCTGAGTGGCCGGACACCTCCAAAAATCCAAACGATCGAAGATGTGTCACAGACCCAAGCTGCCCCCACCTCAAACCTGTGCTGCCCTGACAGTCCCAAGGGAACCCTACAAACTGACATCAGGAACCTGGGCTGGCCACTTTTCTTTCCCAGGGAAAAGGACCAGTCTTTGTCTCCAGGGGCCTGTGGCCCTGAAGTGGCCGGACACCTCCAAAAATCCAAACGATCGAAGATGTGTCGCAGACCCAAGCTGCCCCCACCTCAAACCTGTGCTGCCCTGACAGTCCCAAGGGAACCCTACAAACTGACATCAGGAACCTGGGCTGGCCACTTTTCTTTCCCAGGGAAAAGGACCGGTCTTTGTCTCCAGGGGCCTGTGGCCCTGACTGGCCGGACACCTCCAAAAATCCAAACGATCGGGGATGTCTCGCAGACCCAAGCTGCCCCCACCTCAAACCTGTGCTGCCCTGACAGTCCCAAGGGAACCCTACAAACTGACATCAGGAACCTGGGCTGGCCACTTTTCTTTCCCAAGAAAAAAGGACCGGTCTTTGTCTCCAGGGGCCTGTGACATTGACTGGCCGGACACCTCCAAAAATCCAAACGATCGAAGATGTGTCGCAGACCCAAGCTGCCCCCACCTCAAACCTGTGCTGCCCTGACAGTCCCAAGGGAACCCTACAAACTGACATCAGGAACCTGGGCTGGCCACTTTTCTTTCCCAAGGAAAAAGCCTGATATTTGCCTCCAGGGGCCTGTGGCCCTGAAATGGCCAGACACCTCCAAAAATCCAAACGATCGAAGATGTGTCGCAGACCCAAGCTGCCCCCACCTCAAACCTGTGCTGCCCTGACAGTCCCAAGGGAACCCTACAAACTGACATCGGGAACCTGGGCTGGCCACTTTTCTTTCCCTGGGAAAAGGACCGGTCTGGGTCTCCAGGGTCCTGTGGCCCTGACGTGGCCGGACACCTCAAAATTCCAAACGATCGAAGATGTGTCGCAGACCCAAGCTGCCCCCACCTCAAACCTGTGCTGCCCTGACAGTCCCAAGGGAACCCTACAAACTGACATCAGGAACCTGGGCTGGCCACTTTTCTATCCCTGGGAAAAGGAGCGGTGTGGGTCTCCAGGGGCCTGTGGCCCTGAGTGGCCGGACACCTCCAAAAATCCAAACGATCGAAGATGTGTCGCAGACCCAAGCTGCCCCCACCTCAAACCTGTGCTGCCCTGACAGTCCCAAAGGAACCCTACAAACTGACATCAGGAACCTGGGCTGGCCACTTTTCTTTCCCAGGAAAAAAGGCTGATCTTTGCCTCCAGGGGCCTGTGGCCCTGAAGTGGCCAGACACCTCCAAAAATCCAAACGATCGAAGATGTGTCGCAGACCCAAGCTGCCCCCAGCTCAAACCTGTGCTGCCCTGACAGTCCCAAGGGAACCCTACAAACTGACATCAGGAACCTGGGCTGGCCACTTTTCTTTCCCAGGGAAAAAGGCTGATCTTTGCCTCCAGGGGCCTGTGGCCCTGAAGTGGCCGGACACCTCCAAAAATCCAAACGATCGAAGATGTGTCGCAGACCCAAGCTGCCCCCAGCTCAAACCTGTGCTGCCCTGACAGTCCCAAGGGAACCCTACAAACTGACATCAGGAACCTGGGCTGGCCACTTTTCCTTCCCAGGGAAAAGGACCGGTCTTTGTCTCCAGGGGCCTGTGGCCCTGACTGGCCGGACACCTCCAAAAATCGAAACGATCGAGGATGTGTCGCAGACCCAAGCTGCCCCCACCTCAAACCTGTGCTGCCCTGACAGTCCCAAGGGAACCCTACAAACTGACATCAGGAACCTGGGCTGGCCACTTTTCTTTCTCAAGGAAAAAGCCTGATATTTGCCTCCAGGGGCCTGTGGCCCTGAAATGGCCAGACACCTCCAAAAATCCAAACGATCGAAGATGTGTCGCAGACCCAAGCTGCCCCCACCTCAAACCTGTGCTGCCCTGACAGTCCCAAGGGAACCCTACAAACTGACATCAGGAACCTGGGCTGGCCACTTTTCTTTCCCAAGGAAAAAGGCTGATCTTTGCCTCCAGGGGCCTGTGGCCCTGAAGTGGCCGGACACCTCCAAAAATCCAAACGATCGAAGATGTGTCGCAGACCCAAGCTGCCCCCAGCTCAAACCTGTGCTGCCCTGACAGTCCCAAGGGACCCCTACAAATTGACATCAGGAACCTGGGCTGGCCACTTTTCTTTCCCAGGGAAAAGGACTGGTCTTTGTCTCCAGGGGCCTGTGGCCCTGAAGTGGCCAGACACCTCCAAAAATCCAAACGATCGAAGATGTGTCGCAGACCCAAGCTGCCCCCACCTCAAACCTGTGCTGCCCTGACAGTCCCAAGGGAACCGTACAAACTGACATCAGGAACCTGGGCTGGCCACTTTTCTTTCCCAGGGAAAAGGACCAGTCTTTGTCTCCAGGGTCCTGTGGCCCTGACGTGGCCGGACACCTCAAAATTCCAAACGATCGAAGATGTGTCGCAGACCCAAGCTGCCCCCAGCTCAAACCTGTGCTGCCCTGACAGTCCCAAGGGAACCCTACAAACTGACATCAGGAACCTGGGCTGGCCACTTTTCTATCCCTGGGAAAAGGAGCGGTGTGGGTCTCCAGGGGCCTGTGGCCCTGAGTGGCCGGACACCTCCAAAAATCCAAACGATCGAAGATGTGTCGCAGACCCAAGCTGCCCCCACCTCAAACCTGTGCTGCCCTGACAGTCCCAAAGGAACCCTACAAACTGACATCAGGAACCTGGGCTGGCCACTTTTCTTTCCCAGGAAAAAAGGCTGATCTTTGCCTCCAGGGGCCTGTGGCCCTGAAGTGGCCAGACACCTCCAAAAATCCAAACGATCGAAGATGTGTCGCAGACCCAAGCTGCCCCCAGCTCAAACCTGTGCTGCCCTGACAGTCCCAAGGGAACCCTACAAACTGACATCAGGAACCTGGGCTGGCCACTTTTCTTTCCCAGGGAAAAAGGCTGATCTTTGCCTCCAGGGGCCTGTGGCCCTGAAGTGGCCGGACACCTCCAAAAATCCAAACGATCGAAGATGTGTCGCAGACCCAAGCTGCCCCCAGCTCAAACCTGTGCTGCCCTGACAGTCCCAAGGGAACCCTACAAACTGACATCAGGAACCTGGGCTGGCCACTTTTCTTTCCCAAGGAAAAAGGCTGATCTTTGCCTCCAGGGGCCTGTGGCCCTGAAGTGGCCGGACACCTCCAAAAATCCAAACGATCGAAGATGTGTCGCAGACCCAAGCTGCCCCCAGCTCAAACCTGTGCTGCCCTGACAGTCCCAAGGGAACCCTACAAACTGACATCAGGAACCTGGGCTGGCCACTTTTCCTTCCCAGGGAAAAGGACCGGTCTTTGTCTCCAGGGGCCTGTGGCCCTGACTGGCCGGACACCTCCAAAAATCCAAACGATCGAGGATGTGTCGCAGACCCAAGCTGCCCCCACCTCAAACCTGTGCTGCCCTGACAGTCCCAAGGGAACCCTACAAACTGACATCAGGAACCTGGGCTGGCCACTTTTCTTTCTCAAGGAAAAAGCCTGATATTTGCCTCCAGGGGCCTGTGGCCCTGAAGTGGCCGGACACCTCCAAAAATCCAAACGATCGAAGATGTGTCGCAGACCCAAGCTGCCCCCACCTCAAACCTGTGCTGCCCTGACAGTCCCAAGGGAACCCTACAAACTGACATCAGGAACCTGGGCTGGCCACTTTTCTTTCCCAAGGAAAAAGGCTGATCTTTGCCTCCAGGGGCCTGTGGCCCTGAAGTGGCCGGACACCTCCAAAAATCCAAACGATCGAAGATGTGTCGCAGACCCAAGCTGCCCCCAGCTCAAACCTGTGCTGCCCTGACAGTCCCAAGGGACCCCTACAAATTGACATCAGGAACCTGGGCTGGCCACTTTTCTTTCCCAGGGAAAAGGACTGGTCTTTGTCTCCAGGGGCCTGTGGCCCTGAAGTGGCCAGACACCTCCAAAAATCCAAACGATCGAAGATGTGTCGCAGACCCAAGCTGCCCCCAGCTCAAACCTCTGCTGCCCTGACAGTCCCAAGGGACCCCTACAAATTGACATCAGGAACCTGGGCTGGCCACTTTTCTTTCCCAGGGAAAAGGACTGGTCTTTGTCTCCAGGGGCCTGTGGCCCTGAAGTGGCCAGACACCTCCAAAAATCCAAACGATCGAAGATGTGTCGCAGACCCAAGCTGCCCCCACCTCAAACCTGTGCTGCCCTGACAGTCCCAAGGGAACCGTACAAACTGACATCAGGAACCTGGGCTGGCCACTTTTCTTTCCCAGGGAAAAGGACCAGTCTTTGTCTCCAGGGTCCTGTGGCCCTGACGTGGCCGGACACCTCAAAATTCCAAACGATCGAAGATGTGTCGCAGACCCAAGCTGCCCCCAGCTCAAACCTGTGCTGCCCTGACAGTCCCAAGGGAACCCTACAAACTGACATCAGGAACCTGGGCTGGCCACTTTTCTATCCCTGGGAAAAGGAGCGGTGTGGGTCTCCAGGGGCCTGTGGCCCTGAGTGGCCGGACACCTCCAAAAATCCAAACGATCGAAGATGTGTCGCAGACCCAAGCTGCCCCCAGCTCAAACCTGTGCTGCCCTGACAGTCCCAAAGGAACCCTACAAACTGACATCAGGAACCTGGGCTGGCCACTTTTCTTTCCCAGGGAAAAAGGCTGATCTTTGCTTCCAGGGGCCTGTGGCCCTGAAGTGGCCGGACACCTCCAAAAATCCAAACGATCGAAGATGTGTCGCAGACCCAAGCTGCCCCCAGCTCAAACCTGTGCTGCCCTGACAGTCCCAAGGGACCCCTACAAATTGACATCAGGAACCTGGGCTGGCCACTTTTCTTTCCCAGGGAAAAGGACTGGTCTTTGTCTCCAGGGGCCTGTGGCCCTGAAGTGGCCAGACACCTCCAAAAATCCAAACGATCGAAGATGTGTCGCAGACCCAAGCTGCCCCCAGCTCAAACCTGTGCTGCCCTGACAGTCCCAAGGGAACCCTACAAACTGACATCAGGAACCTGGGCTGGCCACTTTTCTTTCCCAGGGAAAAGGACTGGTCTTTGTCTCCAGGGTCCTGTGGCCCTGACGTGGCCGGACACCTCCAAATTCCAAACGATCGAAGATGTGTCGCAGACCCAAGCTGCCCCCAGCTCAAACCTGTGCTGCCCTGACAGTCCCAAGGGAACCCTACAAACTGACATCAGGAACCTGGGCTGGCCACTTTTCTTTCCCTGGGAAAAGGACCGGTCTGGGTCTCCAGGGGCCTGTGGCCCTGAGTGGCCGGACACCTCCAAAAATCCAAACGATCGAAGATGTGTCGCAGACCCAAGCTGCCCCCACCTCAAACCTGTGCTGCCCTGACAGTCCCAAGGGAACCCTACAAACTGACATCAGGAACCTGGGCTGGCCACTTTTCTTTCCCAAGGAAAAAGGCTGATCTTTGCCTCCAGGGGCCTGTGGCCCTGAAGTGGCCGGACACCTCCAAAAATCCAAACTATCAAGGATGTGTCGCAGACCCAAGCTGCCCCCACCTCAAACCTGTGCTGCCCTGACAGTCCCAAGGGAACCCTACAAACTGACATGAGGAACCTGGGCTGGCCACTTTTCTTTCCCTGGGAAAAGGACCGGTCTTTGTCTCCAGGGGCCTGTGGCCCTGAAGTGGCCGGACACCTCCAAAATTCCAAACGATCGAAGATGTGTCGCAGACCCAAGCTGCCCCCAGCTCAAACCTGTGCTGCCCTGACAGTCCCAAGGGAACCCTACAAACTGACATCAGGAACCTGGGCTGGCCACTTTTCTTTCCCAAGGAAAAAGGCTGATCTTTGCCTCCAGGGGCCTGTGGCCCTGAAGTGGCCGGACACCTCCAAAAACCCAAACAATCGAAGATGTGTCGCAGACCCAAGCTGCCCCCACCTCAAACCTGTGCTGCCCTGACAGTCCCAAAGGAACCCTACAAACTGACATCAGGAACCTGGGCTGGCCACTTTTCTTTCCCAGGGAAAAAGGCTGATCTTTGCTTCCAGGGGCCTGTGGCCCTGAAGTGGCCGGACACCTCCAAAAATCCAAACGATCGAAGATGTGTCGCAGACCCAAGCTGCCCCCACCTCAAACCTGTGCTGCCCTGACAGTCCCAAGGGACCCCTACAAATTGACATCAGGAACCTGGGCTGGCCACTTTTCTTTCCCAGGGAAAAGGACTGGTCTGGGTCTCCAGGGGCCTGTGGCCCTGAAGTGGCCAGACACCTCCAAAAATCCAAACGATCGAAGATGTGTCGCAGACCCAAGCTGCCCCCAGCTCAAACCTGTGCTGCCCTGACAGTCCCAAGGGAACCCTACAAACTGACATCAGGAACCTGGGCTGGCCACTTTTCTTTCCCAGGGAAAAGGACCAGTCTTTGTCTCCAGGGTCCTGTGGCCCTGACGTGGCCGGACACCTCCAAATTCCAAACGATCGAAGATGTGTCGCAGACCCAAGCTGCCCCCAGCTCAAACCTGTGCTGCCCTGACAGTCCCAAGGGAACCCTACAAACTGACATCAGGAACCTGGGCTGGCCACTTTTCTTTCCCTGGGAAAAGGACCGGTCTGGGTCTCCAGGGGCCTGTGGCCCTGAGTGGCCGGACACCTCCAAAAATCCAAACGATCGAAGATGTGTCGCAGACCCAAGCTGCCCCCAGCTCAAACCTGTGCTGCCCTGACAGTCCCAAAGGAACCCTACAAACTGACATCAGGAACCTGGGCTGGCCACTTTTCTTTCCCAGGAAAAAAGGCTGATCTTTGCCTACAGCGGCCTGTGGCCTTGAAGTGGCCGGACACCTCCAAAAATCCAAACGATCGAAGATGTGTCGCAGACCCAAGCTGCCCCCACCTCAAACCTGTGCTGCCCTGACAGTCCCAAGGGAACCCTACAAACTGACATCGGGAACCTGGGCTGGCCACTTTTCTTTCCCTGGGAAAAGGACCAGTCTGGGTCTCCAGGGGCCTGTGGCCCTGAAGTGGCCGGACACCTCCAAAAATCCAAACGATCGAAGATGTGTCGCAGACCCAAGCTGCCCCCACCTCAAACCTGTGCTGCCCTGACAGTCCCAAGGGAACCCTACAAACTGACATCAGGAACCTGGGCTGGCCACTTTTCTTTCCCAAGGAAAAAGGCTGATCTTTGCCTCCAGGGGCCTGTGGCCCTGAAGTGGCCGGACACCTCCAAAATCCAAACTATCGAGGATGTGTCGCAGACCCAAGCTGCCCCCACCTCAAACCTGTGCTGCCCTGACAGTCCCAAGGGAACCCTACAAACTGACATCAGGAACCTGGGCTGGCCACTTTTCTTTCCCTGGGAAAAGGACCGGTCTTTGTCTCCAGGGGCCTGTGGCCCTGAAGTGGCCGGACACCTCCAAAATTCCAAACGATCGAAGATGTGTCGCAGACCCAAGCTGCCCCCAGCTCAAACCTGTGCTGCCCTGACAGTCCCAAGGGAACCCTACAAACTGACATCAGGAACCTGGGCTGGCCACTTTTCTTTCCCAAGGAAAAAGGCTGATCTTTGCCTCCAGGGGCCTGTGGCCCTGAAGTGGCCGGACACCTCCAAAAATCCAAACGATCGAAGATGTGTCGCAGACCCAAGCTGCCCCCAGCTCAAACCTGTGCTGCCCTGACAGTCCCAAGGGACCCCTACAAATTGACATCAGGAACCTGGGCTGGCCACTTTTCTTTCCCAGGGAAAAGGACTGGTCTTTGTCTCCAGGGGCCTGTGGCCCTGAAGTGGCCAGACACCTCCAAAAATCCAAACGATCGAAGATGTGTCGCAGACCCAAGCTGCCCCCAGCTCAAACCTGTGCTGCCCTGACAGTCCCAAGGGAACCCTACAAACTGACATCAGGAACCTGGGCTGGCCACTTTTCTTTCCCAGGAAAAAAGGCTGATCTTTGCCTACAGCGGCCTGTGGCCTTGAAGTGGCCGGACACCTCCAAAAATCCAAACGATCGAAGATGTGTCGCAGACCCAAGCTGCCCCCACCTCAAACCTGTGCTGCCCTGACAGTCCCAAGGGAACCCTACAAACTGACATCGGGAACCTGGGCTGGCCACTTTTCTTTCCCTGGGAAAAGGACCGGTCTGGGTCTCCAGGGGCCTGTGGCCCTGAAGTGGCCGGACACCTCCAAAAATCCAAACGATCGAAGATGTGTCGCAGACCCAAGCTGCCCCCACCTCAAACCTGTGCTGCCCTGACAGTCCCAAGGGAACCCTACAAACTGACATCAGGAACCTGGGCTGGCCACTTTTCTTTCCCAGGGAAAAGGACCAGTCTTTGTTTCCAGGGGCCTGTGGCCCTGAGTGGCCGGACACATCTAAAAATCCAAACGATCGAAGATGTGTCGCAGACCCAAGCTGCCCCCAGCTCAAACCTGTGCTGCCCTGACAGTCCCAAGGGAACCCTACAAACTGACATCAGGAACCTGGGCTGGCCACTTTTCTTTCCCAGGGAAAAAGGCTGATCTTTGCCTCTAGGGGCCTGTGGCCCTGAAGTGGCCGGACACCTCCAAAAACCCAAACAATCGAAGATGTGTCGCAGACCCAAGCTGCCCCCACCTCAAACCTGTGCTGCCCTGACAGTCCCAAAGGAACCCTACAAACTGACATCAGGAACCTGGGCTGGCCACTTTTCTTTCCCAGGAAAAAAGGCTGATCTTTGCCTACAGCGGCCTGTGGCCTTGAAGTGGCCGGACACCTCCAAAAATCCAAACGATCGAAGATGTGTCGCAGACCCAAGCTGCCCCCACCTCAAACCTGTGCTGCCCTGACAGTCCCAAGGGAACCCTACAAACTGACATCGGGAACCTGGGCTGGCCACTTTTCTTTCCCTGGGAAAAGGACCGGTCTGGGTCTCCAGGGGCCTGTGGCCCTGAAGTGGCCGGACACCTCCAAAAATCCAAACGATCGAAGATGTGTCGCAGACCCAAGCTGCCCCCACCTCAAACCTGTGCTGCCCTGACAGTCCCAAGGGAACCCTACAAACTGACATCAGGAGCCTGGGCTGGCCACTTTTCTTTCCCAGGGAAAAGGACCAGTCTTTGTTTCCAGGGGCCTGTGGCCCTGAGTGGCCGGACACATCTAAAAATCCAAACGATCGAAGATGTGTCGCAGACCCAAGCTGCCCCCAGCTCAAACCTGTGCTGCCCTGACAGTCCCAAGGGAACCCTACAAACTGACATCAGGAACCTGGGCTGGCCACTTTTCTTTCCCAGGGAAAAAGGCTGATCTTTGCCTCTAGGGGCCTGTGGCCCTGAAGTGGCCGGACACCTCCAAAAATCCAAACGATCGAGGATGTGTCGCAGACCCAAGCTGCCCCCACCTCAAACCTGTCCTGCCCTGACAGTCCCAAGGGAACCCTACAAACTGACATCAGGAACCTGGGCTGGCCACTTTTCTTTCCCAAGGAAAAAGGCTGATCTTTGCTTCCAGGGGCCTGTGGCCCTGAAGTGGCCGGACACCTCCAAAAATCCAAACGATCGAAGATGTGTCGCAGACCCAAGCTGCCCCCAGCTCAAACCTGTGCTGCCCTGACAGTCCCAAGGGACCCCTACAAATTGACATCAGGAACCTGGGCTGGCCACTTTTCTTTCCCAGGGAAAAGGACTGGTCTTTGTCTCCAGGGGCCTGTGGCCCTGAAGTGGCCAGACACCTCCAAAAATCCAAACGATCGAAGATGTGTCGCAGACCCAAGCTGCCCCCAGCTCAAACCTGTGCTGCCCTGACAGTCCCAAGGGAACCCTACAAACTGACATCAGGAACCTGGGCTGGCCACTTTTCTTTCCCAGGAAAAAAGGCTGATCTTTGCCTACAGCGGCCTGTGGCCTTGAAGTGGCCGGACACCTCCAAAAATCCAAACGATCGAAGATGTGTCGCAGACCCAAGCTGCCCCCACCTCAAACCTGTGCTGCCCTGACAGTCCCAAGGGAACCCTACAAACTGACATCGGGAACCTGGGCTGGCCACTTTTCTTTCCCTGGGAAAAGGACCGGTCTGGGTCTCCAGGGGCCTGTGGCCCTGAAGTGGCCGGACACCTCCAAAAATCCAAACGATCGAAGATGTGTCGCAGACCCAAGCTGCCCCCACCTCAAACCTGTGCTGCCCTGACAGTCCCAAGGGAACCCTACAAACTGACATCAGGAACCTGGGCTGGCCACTTTTCTTTCCCAGGGAAAAGGACCAGTCTTTGTTTCCAGGGGCCTGTGGCCCTGAGTGGCCGGACACATCTAAAAATCCAAACGATCGAAGATGTGTCGCAGACCCAAGCTGCCCCCACCTCAAACCTGTGCTGCCCTGACAGTCCCAAGGGAACCCTACAAACTGACATCAGGAACCTGGGCTGGCCACTTTTCTTTCCCAGGGAAAAAGGCTGATCTTTGCCTCTAGGGGCCTGTGGCCCTGAAGTGGCCGGACACCTCCAAAAATCCAAACGATCGAGGATGTGTCGCAGACCCAAGCTGCCCCCACCTCAAACCTGTGCTGCCCTGACAGTCCCAAGGGAACCCTACAAACTGACATCAGGAACCTGGGCTGGCCACTTTTCTTTCCCAGGGAAAAGGACTGGTCTTTGTCTCCAGGGGCCTGTGGCCCTGAAGTGGCCGGACACCTCCAAAAATCCAAACGATCGAAGATGTGTCGCAGACCCAAGCTGCCCCCACCTCAAACCTGTGCTGCCCTGACAGTCCCAAGGGAACCCTACAAACTGACATCAGGAACCTGGGCTGGGCACTTTTCTTTCCCAGGGAAAAGGACCAGTCTTTGCCTCCAGGGGCCTGTGGCCCTGAAGTGGCCGGACACCTCCAAAAATCCAAACGATCGAAGATGTGTCGCAGACCCAAGCTGCCCCCAGCTCAAACCTGTGCTGCCCTGACAGTCCCAAGGGAACCCTACAAACTGACATCAGGAACCTGGGCTGGCCACTTTTCTTTCCCATGGAGAAAGGACCGTTCTCTGTCTCCAGGGGCCTGTGGCATTGAGTGGCCAGACACCTCCAAAAATCCAAACGATCGAAGATGTGTCACAGACCCAAGCTGCCCCCACCTCAAACCTGTGCTGCCCTGACAGTCCCAAGGGAACCCTACAAACTGACATCAGGAACCTGGGCTGGCCACTTTTCTTTCCCTGGGAAAAGGACCGGTCTGGGTCTCCAGGGGCCTGTGGCCCTGAAGTGGCCAGACACCTCCAAAAATCCAAACGATCGAAGATGTGTCGCAGACCCAAGCTGCCCCCACCTCAAACCTGTGCTGCCCTGACAGTCCCAAGGGAACCCTACAAACTGACATCAGGAACCTGGGCTGGCCACTTTTCTTTCCCAGGGAAAAAGGCTGATCTTTGCCTCCAGGGGCCTGTGGCCCTGAAGTGGCCGGACACCTCCAAATATCCAAACGATCGAAGATGTGTCGCAGACCCAAGCTGCCCCCACCTCAAACCTGTGCTGCCCTGACAGTCCCAAGGGAACCCTACAAACTGACATCAGGAACCTGGGCTGGCCACTTTTCTTTCCCAGGGAAAAGGACCAGTCTTTGTTTCCAGGGGCCTGTGGCCCTGAGTGGCCGGACACATCTAAAAATCCAAACGATCGAAGATGTGTCGCAGACCCAAGCTGCCCCCAGCTCAAACCTGTGCTGCCCTGACAGTCCCAAGGGAACCCTACAAACTGACATCAGGAACCTGGGCTGGCCACTTTTCTTTCCCAGGGAAAAAGGCTGATCTTTGCCTCTAGGGGCCTGTGGCCCTGAAGTGGCCGGACACCTCCAAAAATCCAAACGATCGAGGATGTGTCGCAGACCCAAGCTGCCCCCAGCTCAAACCTGTGCTGCCCTGACAGTCCCAAGGGAACCCTACAAACTGACATCAGGAACCTGGGCTGGCCACTTTTCTTTCCCAAGGAAAAAGGCTGACCTTTGCCTCCAGGGGCCTGTGGCCCTGAGTGGCCAGACACCTCCAAAAATCCAAACGATCGAAGATGTGTCGCAGACCCAAGCTGCCCCCACCTCAAACCTGTGCTGCCCTGACAGTCCCAAAGGAACCCTACAAACTGACATCAGGAACCTGGGCTGGCCACTTTTCTTTCCCAGGGAAAAAGGCTGATCCTTACCTCCAGGGGCCTGTGGCCCTGAAGTGGCCGGACACCTCCAAAAATCCAAACGATCGAGGATGTGTCGCAGACCCAAGCTGCCCCCACCTCAAACCTGTGCTGCCCTGACAGTCCCAAGGGAACCCTACAAACTGACATCAGGAACCTGGACTGGCCACTTTTCTTTCCCAAGGAAAAAGGCTGATCTTTGACTCCAGGGGCCTGTGGCCCTTAAGTGGCCGGACACCTCCAAAAATCCAAACGATTGAAGATGTGTCGCAGACCCAAGCTGCCCCCAGCTCAAACCTGTGCTGCCCTGACAGTCCCAAGGGAACCCTACAAACTGACATCAGGAACCTGGGCTGGCCACTTTTCTTTCCCAAGGAAAAGGACTGGTCTTTGTCTCCAGGGGCCTGTGGCCCTGACTGGCCGGACACCTCCAAAAATCCAAACGATCGAGGATGTGTCGCAGACCCAAGCTGCCCCCAGCTCAAACCTGTGCTGCCCTGACAGTCCCAAGTGAACCCTACAAACTGACATCAGGAACCTGGGCTGGCCACTTTTCTTTCCCAGGGAAAAGGACCAGTCTTTGTCTCCAGGGGCCTGTGGCCCTGAAGTGGCCGGACACCTCCAAAAATCCAAACGATCGAAGATGTGTCGCAGACCCAAGCTGCCCCCACCTCAAACCTGTGCTGCCCTGACAGTCCCAAGGGAACCCTACAAACTGACATCAGGAACCTGGGCTGACCTCTTTTCTTTCCAAAGGAAAAAAGCTGGTCTTTGCCTCCAGGGGCCTGTGGCCAGGAGTGGCCGGACACCTCCAAAAATCCAAACGATCGAAGATGTGTCGCAGACCCAAGCTGCCCCCACCTCAAACCTGTGCTGCCCTGACAGTCCCAAGGGAACCCTACAAACTGACATCAGGAACCTGGGCTGGCCACTTTTCTTTCCCAGGTAAAAGAACTGGTCTTTGTCTCCAGGGGCCTGTGGCCCTGAAGTGGCCAGACACCTCCAAAAATCCAAACGATCGAAGATGTGTCGCAGACCCAAGCTGCCCCCAGCTCAAACCTGTGCTGCCCTGACAGTCCCAAGGGAACCCTACAAACTGACATCAGGAACCTGGGCTGGCCACTTTTCTTTCCCAGGGAAAAGGACCAGTCTTTGTCTCCAGGGGCCTGTGGCCCTGAAGTGGCCAGACACCTCCAAAAATCCAAACGATCGAAGATGTGTCGCAGACCCAAGCTGCCCCCACCTCAAACCTGTGCTGCCCTGACAGTCCCAAGGGAACCCTACAAACTGACATCAGGAACCTGGTCTGGCCACTTTTCTTTCCCAGGGAAAAGGACCAGTCTTTGTTTCCAGGGGCCTGTGGCCCTGAGTGGCCGGACACCTCTAAAAATCCAAACGATCGAAGATGTGTCGCAGACCCAAGCTGCCCCCACCTCAAACCTGTGCTGCCCTGACAGTCCCAAGGGAACTCTACAAACTGACATCAGGAACCTGGGCTGGCCACTTTTCTTTCCCTGGGAAAAGGACTGGTCTGGGTCTCCAGGGGCCTGTGGCCCTGAGTGGCCGGACGCCTCCAAAAATCCAAACGATCGAAGATGTGTCGCAGACCCAAGCTGCCCCCAGCTCAAACCTGTGCTGCCCTGACAGTCCCAAGGGAACCCTACAAACTGACATCAGGAACCTGGGCTGGCCACTTTTCTTTCCCTGGGAAAAGGACCGGTCTGGGTCTCCAGGGGCCTGTGGCCCTGAGTGGCCGGACACCTCCAAAAATCCAAACGATCGAAGATGTGTCGCAGACCCAAGCTGCCCCCAGCTCAAACCTGTGCTGCCCTGACAGTCCCAAAGGAACCCTACAAACTGACATCAGGAACCTGGGCTGGCCACTTTTCTTTCCCAGGAAAAAAGGCTGATCTTTGCCTCCAGGGGCCTGTGGCCCTGAAGTGGCCGGACACCTCCAAAAATCCAAACGATCGAAGATGTGTCGCAGACCCAAGCTGCCCCCAGCTCAAACCTGTGCTGCCCTGACAGTCCCAAGGGAACCCTACAAACTGACATCAGGAACCTGGGCTGGCCACTTTTCTTTCCCCGGGAAAAAGGCTGATCTTTGCCTCTAGGGGCCTGTGGCCCTGAAGTGGCCGGACACCTCCAAAAATCCAAACGATCGAGGATGTGTCGCAGACCCAAGCTGCCCCCACCTCAAACCTGTGCTGCCCTGACAGTCCCAAGGGAACCCTACAAACTGACATCAGGAACCTGGGCTGGCCACTTTTCTTTCACAGGGAAAAAGGCTGATCTTTGCCTCCAGGGGCCTGTGGCCCTGAGTGGCCGGACACCTCCAAAAAATCCCAACAAGCCAGGATGTGCCCTCCACTGGCACCTTTCCAAAGCATTGCACTAGTGTCCAGTAATACTCTGCATTTCCAGTGGTTCAGCCTGTCTGACCCTCATCCTGACCCTTAAAATGCACTAAGGAATTCTAAAACAGCCCTTAGGTAGGTGTAACAATGCCCTAAAAGACACCAGACAAGTCCTAAGAAGCCTTCCAAAATCCCCTAAATATTCCTAATAGTCCTGCAAAAACACTCAAGGAAACCTGCTCAGCCTCCAAAGCCTTCCTGGTGCTCTCTAGCCCACAGATGTCATCCCTACCTTTCTCCAGGGGGTCCTGTTGTCCTCTGAGGGTTCTGTCGTTGTCCTGGTGTGACGGTCACTGCCTTGTCCCAGCGGGAGCGTTCCGGTGTGCTCTCGCTGTTAGGGTTGCTGTGTGGTGCTGCTGCTGGCAGGGCTGAAAAGGGAAAAGGCTCTTGTTAGGGGGGCTGCTTAGGTTGAGGTTAGGGCTGGGGGGAGAGGTGGTGCTCCTGTACCCTAACTTGCCTCCTAAGCTGTACCCTGTAGCCCTGATCTCCACTGCACTGTCCAGCCCTCAAGCCCTCGCCCTTTACCCCTCAACCCCTCCCTCTGCCCCCCAGCCCTCAGGCTCTGTGTGTCACCCTCGAGCCTCCCCTTTGCCCCTCAAGCCCCCTCTCAGCTGCCCCTCAGCTCCTGTGCGTCACCCTTAATCCCTCTCCTTTGCCCCTCAGCCCCCAGCTTCTCTGTGTCATGCTCCAGCTGCCCCTGCCCCCCTCAGCATCTCTCTGTCACCCACTGTCCCCTTTCCCCGTGCCTCCCTCAGCTCCCAGCCTCTGTCACCCTCAAGCCCCCACAGTGCCCCTCAGCCTCTATGTGCTGTGCCATGAAAAAACATAAAATTTCCCTAAAAACCCCTCATCTTCAAAATGTTCTAAAAGCCCCACAAAAACATAAAAATAGCCTCAGAATACCCTTAAAATACAAGAAAAATACCCTACTTTTAAAAAAACCCTAAAACACACCTAAATATCCCTAAAAAACCTTTAAGAAATCCCTCAATATTCCTAAAAGAGCTCTAAAAATACCCCAAAATACTTAAAATGCCCTGATAAGACCCTAAAAAAACCTAAAAGTTCCCTCAAAAGACCTAAAAATACCCTAGTCCTAAGAGTCCTCCACATACCCTCAATAGACCTAAAAAAGCCCCAAGAACACCCCAAAAAAACCCCAAAAACATTCTAATTAGTAGTAAGAAAGCCATGAAAATACCCTAAAAAAAATCTTTTAAAAGCCCTAAAAAAGCCCTAAAAGTATCCTAAATAGTCACAGAAAATTCCTAAAAAGCTCCTGTGAAAAAAACCCTAAAATATCTTTTTAAAGCCCTAAAAAACCCCTAAAAAAGTGCTCAGTCCCCAACCTCTACCAGTCACTCTCTAGCCAGCAAACATCATCCCTACCTTTTCATTAGGGTCACTGCCTGCAGCTGCTGGGAGGGTTCTGGGGCTGTCCCAGCAGTAGGGTTGCTGCCTGCAGCTGCTGTTGAGGAACACTGGTGTTCTAGGGGTGTGTTTAGGGTGAGCTTAGGGTTGGGGTGAGGGCTGCTGCTGTACCCTAACCCTTCCTGGTACCCCGTGCCCTGTCCTTTGTACCCCTAACCCTCAGGGTCAGCTCTCCACCTGTCAAGTCCCCCCCTTTTTGCCCCTCAGCCCGCAATGTCTGTGTGTCACCCCAAGGCCCCCGACACTGTCCTGTGGCCCCCTAACCTCCACCGTGCACTTTCCACCCTTGTAGGGGTGGTTTTAAGGGTGAGGTTAAGGGTGCTGTGAGGGCTGGTTCACCTGTCACCCTCAGGCACCCCCCCACTTTGTCCCTCAGGACAGCCCCTGCCTCTCAGCCTCCTTGTGTCACCCTCAGGTTCCCACCGCAGCCTCTCAGCGTCTCTCTGCCACCCTGGAGCCCCCCTTTTTGACTCCTAAAGACCCCTTCTGCCTCTCAGCTGCCCCCATCTTCTGTGTCACCCTCCAGCCCCCTCCCCTCAGCCCCAGGTGCCTTTGTGACACCGCGCGGCCCACAGACGCCGTCCCTGCCTGTTTTCTTTGGGTGTTGTCCTGCTGCGAGGGCCGCACTATCCCCACGAGTCCGGGCTCCCATGTCCTGCTGCAGGGAGTCACACCTGGGGCATGGGAGGAGTGAGGGATGGGGCAGGGGCGGGATGGGGAGGGGTGAAGGGAGGAGAGAGACTGGGGAAGGGGTGGGCTGGAAGGACAAGTAGGGGTGAGGGGTGGAGACGGGGACAGAGCAGAACAGGGCAGAGGGAAGAGGGACATTTGGAGGGGGCACTCCACATATCCCAGACCAAAGCTGCAGCAAAATACAATTTTAGTGGACAGGGCAAAGCCAAACACCACCTGCAAACTGACACCAGGAACCAGGGCTGGCCACTTTTCTTTCCCAGGAAAAAGGGCATGTCAGGGCCACAGACCCCTGGAGACAAAGATCAGCCTTTTTCCTTGGGAAAGAAAAGTGGCCAGCCCAGGTTCCTGATGTCAGTTTGTAGGGTTCCCTTGGGACTGTCAGGGCAGCACAGGTTTGAGGTGGGGGCAGCTTGGGTCTGCGACACATCTTCGATCGTTTGGATTTTTGGAGGTGTCCGGCCACTCAGGGCCACAGGACCCTGGAGGAAAAGATCAGCCTTTTTCCTTGGAAAGAAAAGTGGCCAGCCCAGGTTCCTGATGTCAGTTTATAGGGTTCCCTTGGGACTGTCGGGGCAGCACAGGTTTGAGGTGGGGGCAGCTTGGGTCTGCGACACATCCTCGATCGTTCGGAATTTTTGGAGGTGTCCGGCCACTGTGGGCCACAGGCCCCTGGAGACAAAGATCAGCTTTTTTCCTTTGGAAAGAAAAGTGGTCAGCCCAGGTTCTTAATGTCAGTTTGTAGGGTTCCCTTGGGACTGTCAGGGCAGCACAGGTTTGAGGTGGGGGCAGCTTGGGTCTGCGACACATCTTCGATCGTTTGGATTTTTGGAGGTGTCTGGCCACTCAGGGCCACAGGACCCTGGAGACAAAGACCGGCCCTTTTCCCTGGGAAAGAAAAGTGGCCAGCCCAGGTTCTTAATGTCAGTTTGTAGGGTTCCCTTGGGACTGTCAGGGCAGCACAGGTGTGAGGTGGGGGCAGCTTGGGTCTGTGACACATCTTCGATCGTTTGGATTTTTGGACGTAGCCGGCCACTGAGGACCACAGGCCCATGGAAACAAAGTTCAGCCTTTTTCCTTGGAAAGAAAAGTGGTCAGCCCAGGTTCCTGATGTCAGTTTGTAGGGGTCCCTTGGGACTGTCAGGGCAGCACAGGTTTGAGGTGGGAGCAGCTTGGGTCTGCGACACATGCTCGATCGTTCGGAATTTTTGGACGTAGCCCGCCACTGAGGGCCACAGGCCCCTGGAGACAAAGATCAGCTTTTTTCCTTTGGAAAGAAAAGTGGTCAGCCCAGGTTCTTAATGTCAGTTTGTAGGGTTCCCTTGGGACTGTCAGGGCAGCACAGGTTTGAGGTGAGGGTAGCTTGGGTCTGCGACACATCCTCGATCGTTTGGATTTTTGGAGGTGTCCAGCCACTCAGGGCCACAGGCCCCTGGAGACAAAGACCGGCCCTTTTCCCTGGGAAAGAAAAGTGGCCAGCCCAGGTTCCTGATGTCAGTTTGTAGGGTTCCCTTGGGACTGTCAGGTCAGCACAGGTTTGAGGTGGGGGCAGCTTAGGTCTGCGACACATTCTCGATCGTTCGGATTTTGGGACGCAGCCGGCCACTGAGGGCCTAACCCTAAACCCTAAACCCAAACCCTAACCCCTAACCCTACAAGATGGTGGCACCCCTGTGGTCACATGATGGGGAGTAAAATGGCAGCACCTGTGTGGTCATGTGACAGGGAGCAAGATGGTGGCGCCCATAGGGTCACGTGATGGGGAGCAAGGTGGCGGTGTCTACATGGTGGGGGTGATGTGGGTAGTGGGTATTGTAATGTGCCAGGTGGAGCACTAATTAGGGGTTGTATAGGTATATATAAAAAAGAAGAAAAACTATATGTCCGGTGCAGCAGTAGAAAGTTTCAGGCTCTCGGGGCGTAAATTCTTTTTTTTTTTTAATAATTATTTAAAGTTTGTTTTTTATTTTACTCCCAGGGAGCCTGAAAGTTTCTACTGCTGCTTTTTGAAAGCTAGAAAGGGAAACAAAGTTAGAAATTAAAAGATGGAAAGAAAGAAAAAGACAGACTTAAGAGAGGACTTAAGAGAGGACTTAAGAGAGCACTTAAGAGAGCACTTAAGAGAGCACTTAAGAGAGGACTTAAGAGAGCACTTAAGAGAGCACTTAAGAGAGGACTTAAGAGAGCACTTAAGAGACAACTTAAGAGACGACTTAAGAGACCACTTAAGAGACTACTTAAGAGACGAAAAGAAATAGGAAGAGAATGGCAAAGAGTAAAAAAATGAGAAGGGTTACAGTGAAAAAGAAAGAGGGTGAGAGTGAAAAAGAGGACAAAAGAATAGAGAAAAAAAAGAAGCTGGAGAGAAAAAGAAATAAAGAGTAAAAGCATCAACTAGAGAGACAAATAAATAGTTAGAAATAGTGAAACAGAGAAACAGAAGAAAAGACATACAGGGAAATAGAGAAGCAGAGAGAGAGAGAGTTAGAAACAGTGAGAAACAGAAACAAAGTTAGGGACGGACAGAAATCACATGACAGAAAGAAAACTAAGAGAAGAAGCAAAGGAAGAAATACAGTGGGAAAAAAAAAAAAATTACTAAACCACACCAAAAAAACACAGGAGCCAAAGGGGGAAGGGGAGGGAGCGGGGGGCATCATTAATAGGGTTGATTCAAATTTATTGAATATTTTTTTTTATTTCCACTCCAGCAAAACACATGGAAACGATGTATAAAAATGGGAACCCTACAAACTGACATCAGGAACCTGGGCTGGCCACTTTTCTTTCCCAGGGAAAAAGGACCGGTCTGTGTCTACAGGGGCCTGTGGCCCTGAGTGGCCAGACACCTCCAAAAATCCAAACGATCGAAGATGTGTCGCAGACCCAAGCTGCCCCCACCTCAAACCTGTGCTGCCCTGACAGTCCCAAGGGAACCCTACAAACTGACATCAGGAACCTGGGCTGGCCACTTTTCTTTCCCAGGGAAAAAGGCTGATCTTTGCCTCCAGGGGCCTGTGGCCCTGAAGTGGCCAGACACCTCCAAAAATCCAAACGATCGAAGATGTGTCGCAGACCCAAGCTGCCCCCAGCTCAAACCTGTGCTGCCCTGACAGTCCCAAGGGAACCCTACAAACTGACATCAGGAACCTGGGCTGGCCACTTTTCTTTCCCAGGAAAAAAGGCTGATCTTTGCCTACAGCGGCCTGTGGCCTTGAAGTGGCCGGACACCTCCAAAAATCCAAACGATCGAAGATGTGTCGCAGACCCAAGCTGCCCCCACCTCAAACCTGTGCTGCCCTGACAGTCCCAAGGGAACCCTACAAACTGACATCGGGAACCTGGGCTGGCCACTTTTCTTTCCCTGGGAAAAGGACCGGTCTGGGTCTCCAGGGGCCTGTGGCCCTGAAGTGGCCGGACACCTCCAAAAATCCAAACGATCGAAGATGTGTCGCAGACCCAAGCTGCCCCCACCTCAAACCTGTGCTGCCCTGACAGTCCCAAGGGAACCCTACAAACTGACATCAGGAACCTGGGCTGGCCACTTTTCTTTCCCAGGGAAAAGGACCAGTCTTTGTTTCCAGGGGCCTGTGGCCCTGAGTGGCCGGACACATCTAAAAATCCAAACGATCGAAGATGTGTCGCAGACCCAAGCTGCCCCCACCTCAAACCTGTGCTGCCCTGACAGTCCCAAGGGAACCCTACAAACTGACATCAGGAACCTGGGCTGGCCACTTTTCTTTCCCAGGGAAAAAGGCTGATCTTTGCCTCTAGGGGCCTGTGGCCCTGAAGTGGCCGGACACCTCCAAAAATCCAAACGATCGAGGATGTGTCGCAGACCCAAGCTGCCCCCACCTCAAACCTGTGCTGCCCTGACAGTCCCAAGGGAACCCTACAAACTGACATCAGGAACCTGGGCTGGCCACTTTTCTTTCCCAGGGAAAAGGACTGGTCTTTGTCTCCAGGGGCCTGTGGCCCTGAAGTGGCCGGACACCTCCAAAAATCCAAACGATCGAAGATGTGTCGCAGACCCAAGCTGCCCCCACCTCAAACCTGTGCTGCCCTGACAGTCCCAAGGGAACCCTACAAACTGACATCAGGAACCTGGGCTGGGCACTTTTCTTTCCCAGGGAAAAGGACCAGTCTTTGCCTCCAGGGGCCTGTGGCCCTGAAGTGGCCGGACACCTCCAAAAATCCAAACGATCGAAGATGTGTCGCAGACCCAAGCTGCCCCCAGCTCAAACCTGTGCTGCCCTGACAGTCCCAAGGGAACCCTACAAACTGACATCAGGAACCTGGGCTGGCCACTTTTCTTTCCCATGGAGAAAGGACCGTTCTCTGTCTCCAGGGGCCTGTGGCATTGAGTGGCCAGACACCTCCAAAAATCCAAACGATCGAAGATGTGTCACAGACCCAAGCTGCCCCCACCTCAAACCTGTGCTGCCCTGACAGTCCCAAGGGAACCCTACAAACTGACATCAGGAACCTGGGCTGGCCACTTTTCTTTCCCTGGGAAAAGGACCGGTCTGGGTCTCCAGGGGCCTGTGGCCCTGAAGTGGCCAGACACCTCCAAAAATCCAAACGATCGAAGATGTGTCGCAGACCCAAGCTGCCCCCACCTCAAACCTGTGCTGCCCTGACAGTCCCAAGGGAACCCTACAAACTGACATCAGGAACCTGGGCTGGCCACTTTTCTTTCCCAGGGAAAAAGGCTGATCTTTGCCTCCAGGGGCCTGTGGCCCTGAAGTGGCCGGACACCTCCAAATATCCAAACGATCGAAGATGTGTCGCAGACCCAAGCTGCCCCCACCTCAAACCTGTGCTGCCCTGACAGTCCCAAGGGAACCCTACAAACTGACATCAGGAACCTGGGCTGGCCACTTTTCTTTCCCAGGGAAAAGGACCAGTCTTTGTTTCCAGGGGCCTGTGGCCCTGAGTGGCCGGACACATCTAAAAATCCAAACGATCGAAGATGTGTCGCAGACCCAAGCTGCCCCCAGCTCAAACCTGTGCTGCCCTGACAGTCCCAAGGGAACCCTACAAACTGACATCAGGAACCTGGGCTGGCCACTTTTCTTTCCCAGGGAAAAAGGCTGATCTTTGCCTCTAGGGGCCTGTGGCCCTGAAGTGGCCGGACACCTCCAAAAATCCAAACGATCGAGGATGTGTCGCAGACCCAAGCTGCCCCCAGCTCAAACCTGTGCTGCCCTGACAGTCCCAAGGGAACCCTACAAACTGACATCAGGAACCTGGGCTGGCCACTTTTCTTTCCCAAGGAAAAAGGCTGACCTTTGCCTCCAGGGGCCTGTGGCCCTGAGTGGCCAGACACCTCCAAAAATCCAAACGATCGAAGATGTGTCGCAGACCCAAGCTGCCCCCACCTCAAACCTGTGCTGCCCTGACAGTCCCAAAGGAACCCTACAAACTGACATCAGGAACCTGGGCTGGCCACTTTTCTTTCCCAGGGAAAAAGGCTGATCCTTACCTCCAGGGGCCTGTGGCCCTGAAGTGGCCGGACACCTCCAAAAATCCAAACGATCGAGGATGTGTCGCAGACCCAAGCTGCCCCCACCTCAAACCTGTGCTGCCCTGACAGTCCCAAGGGAACCCTACAAACTGACATCAGGAACCTGGACTGGCCACTTTTCTTTCCCAAGGAAAAAGGCTGATCTTTGACTCCAGGGGCCTGTGGCCCTTAAGTGGCCGGACACCTCCAAAAATCCAAACGATTGAAGATGTGTCGCAGACCCAAGCTGCCCCCAGCTCAAACCTGTGCTGCCCTGACAGTCCCAAGGGAACCCTACAAACTGACATCAGGAACCTGGGCTGGCCACTTTTCTTTCCCAAGGAAAAGGACTGGTCTTTGTCTCCAGGGGCCTGTGGCCCTGACTGGCCGGACACCTCCAAAAATCCAAACGATCGAGGATGTGTCGCAGACCCAAGCTGCCCCCAGCTCAAACCTGTGCTGCCCTGACAGTCCCAAGTGAACCCTACAAACTGACATCAGGAACCTGGGCTGGCCACTTTTCTTTCCCAGGGAAAAGGACCAGTCTTTGTCTCCAGGGGCCTGTGGCCCTGAAGTGGCCGGACACCTCCAAAAATCCAAACGATCGAAGATGTGTCGCAGACCCAAGCTGCCCCCACCTCAAACCTGTGCTGCCCTGACAGTCCCAAGGGAACCCTACAAACTGACATCAGGAACCTGGGCTGACCTCTTTTCTTTCCAAAGGAAAAAAGCTGGTCTTTGCCTCCAGGGGCCTGTGGCCAGGAGTGGCCGGACACCTCCAAAAATCCAAACGATCGAAGATGTGTCGCAGACCCAAGCTGCCCCCACCTCAAACCTGTGCTGCCCTGACAGTCCCAAGGGAACCCTACAAACTGACATCAGGAACCTGGGCTGGCCACTTTTCTTTCCCAGGTAAAAGAACTGGTCTTTGTCTCCAGGGGCCTGTGGCCCTGAAGTGGCCAGACACCTCCAAAAATCCAAACGATCGAAGATGTGTCGCAGACCCAAGCTGCCCCCAGCTCAAACCTGTGCTGCCCTGACAGTCCCAAGGGAACCCTACAAACTGACATCAGGAACCTGGGCTGGCCACTTTTCTTTCCCAGGGAAAAGGACCAGTCTTTGTCTCCAGGGGCCTGTGGCCCTGAAGTGGCCAGACACCTCCAAAAATCCAAACGATCGAAGATGTGTCGCAGACCCAAGCTGCCCCCACCTCAAACCTGTGCTGCCCTGACAGTCCCAAGGGAACCCTACAAACTGACATCAGGAACCTGGTCTGGCCACTTTTCTTTCCCAGGGAAAAGGACCAGTCTTTGTTTCCAGGGGCCTGTGGCCCTGAGTGGCCGGACACCTCTAAAAATCCAAACGATCGAAGATGTGTCGCAGACCCAAGCTGCCCCCACCTCAAACCTGTGCTGCCCTGACAGTCCCAAGGGAACTCTACAAACTGACATCAGGAACCTGGGCTGGCCACTTTTCTTTCCCTGGGAAAAGGACTGGTCTGGGTCTCCAGGGGCCTGTGGCCCTGAGTGGCCGGACGCCTCCAAAAATCCAAACGATCGAAGATGTGTCGCAGACCCAAGCTGCCCCCAGCTCAAACCTGTGCTGCCCTGACAGTCCCAAGGGAACCCTACAAACTGACATCAGGAACCTGGGCTGGCCACTTTTCTTTCCCTGGGAAAAGGACCGGTCTGGGTCTCCAGGGGCCTGTGGCCCTGAGTGGCCGGACACCTCCAAAAATCCAAACGATCGAAGATGTGTCGCAGACCCAAGCTGCCCCCAGCTCAAACCTGTGCTGCCCTGACAGTCCCAAAGGAACCCTACAAACTGACATCAGGAACCTGGGCTGGCCACTTTTCTTTCCCAGGAAAAAAGGCTGATCTTTGCCTCCAGGGGCCTGTGGCCCTGAAGTGGCCGGACACCTCCAAAAATCCAAACGATCGAAGATGTGTCGCAGACCCAAGCTGCCCCCAGCTCAAACCTGTGCTGCCCTGACAGTCCCAAGGGAACCCTACAAACTGACATCAGGAACCTGGGCTGGCCACTTTTCTTTCCCAAGGAAAAAGGCTGATCTTTGCCTCCAGGGGCCTGTGGCCCTGAAGTGGCCGGACACCTCCAAAAATCCAAACTATCGAGGATGTGTCGCAGACCCAAGCTGCCCCCACCTCAAACCTGTGCTGCCCTGACAGTCCCAAGGGAACCCTACAAACTGACATCAGGAACCTGGGCTGGCCACTTTTCTTTCCCTGGGAAAAGGACCGGTCTTTGTCTCCAGGGGCCTGTGGCCCTGAAGTGGCCGGACACCTCCAAAATTCCAAACGATCGAAGATGTGTCGCAGACCCAAGCTGCCCCCAGCTCAAACCTGTGCTGCCCTGACAGTCCCAAGGGAACCCTACAAACTGACATCAGGAACCTGGGCTGGCCACTTTTCTTTCCCAAGGAAAAAGGCTGATCTTTGCCTCCAGGGGCCTGTGGCCCTGAAGTGGCCGGACACCTCCAAAAACCCAAACAATCGAAGATGTGTCGCAGACCCAAGCTGCCCCCAGCTCAAACCTGTGCTGCCCTGACAGTCCCAAAGGAACCCTACAAACTGACATCAGGAACCTGGGCTGGCCACTTTTCTTTCCCAGGGAAAAAGGCTGATCTTTGCTTCCAGGGGCCTGTGGCCCTGAAGTGGCCGGACACCTCCAAAAATCCAAACGATCGAAGATGTGTCGCAGACCCAAGCTGCCCCCAGCTCAAACCTGTGCTGCCCTGACAGTCCCAAGGGACCCCTACAAATTGACATCAGGAACCTGGGCTGGCCACTTTTCTTTCCCAGGGAAAAGGACTGGTCTTTGTCTCCAGGGGCCTGTGGCCCTGAAGTGGCCAGACACCTCCAAAAATCCAAACGATCGAAGATGTGTCGCAGACCCAAGCTGCCCCCAGCTCAAACCTGTGCTGCCCTGACAGTCCCAAGGGAACCCTACAAACTGACATCAGGAACCTGGGCTGGCCACTTTTCTTTCCCAGGGAAAAGGACTGGTCTTTGTCTCCAGGGTCCTGTGGCCCTGACGTGGCCGGACACCTCCAAATTCCAAACGATCGAAGATGTGTCGCAGACCCAAGCTGCCCCCAGCTCAAACCTGTGCTGCCCTGACAGTCCCAAGGGAACCCTACAAACTGACATCAGGAACCTGGGCTGGCCACTTTTCTTTCCCTGGGAAAAGGACCGGTCTGGGTCTCCAGGGGCCTGTGGCCCTGAGTGGCCGGACACCTCCAAAAATCCAAACAATCGAAGATGTGTCGCAGACCCAAGCTGCCCCCACCTCAAACCTGTGCTGCCCTGACAGTCCCAAGGGAACCCTACAAACTGACATCAGGAACCTGGGCTGGCCACTTTTCTTTCCCAAGGAAAAAGGCTGATCTTTGCCTCCAGGGGCCTGTGGCCCTGAAGTGGCCGGACACCTCCAAAAATCCAAACTATCAAGGATGTGTCGCAGACCCAAGCTGCCCCCACCTCAAACCTGTGCTGCCCTGACAGTCCCAAGGGAACCCTACAAACTGACATGAGGAACCTGGGCTGGCCACTTTTCTTTCCCTGGGAAAAGGACCGGTCTTTGTCTCCAGGGGCCTGTGGCCCTGAAGTGGCCGGACACCTCCAAAATTCCAAACGATCGAAGATGTGTCGCAGACCCAAGCTGCCCCCAGCTCAAACCTGTGCTGCCCTGACAGTCCCAAGGGAACCCTACAAACTGACATCAGGAACCTGGGCTGGCCACTTTTCTTTCCCAAGGAAAAAGGCTGATCTTTGCCTCCAGGGGCCTGTGGCCCTGAAGTGGCCGGACACCTCCAAAAACCCAAACAATCGAAGATGTGTCGCAGACCCAAGCTGCCCCCACCTCAAACCTGTGCTGCCCTGACAGTCCCAAAGGAACCCTACAAACTGACATCAGGAACCTGGGCTGGCCACTTTTCTTTCCCAGGGAAAAAGGCTGATCTTTGCTTCCAGGGGCCTGTGGCCCTGAAGTGGCCGGACACCTCCAAAAATCCAAACGATCGAAGATGTGTCGCAGACCCAAGCTGCCCCCACCTCAAACCTGTGCTGCCCTGACAGTCCCAAGGGACCCCTACAAATTGACATCAGGAACCTGGGCTGGCCACTTTTCTTTCCCAGGGAAAAGGACTGGTCTGGGTCTCCAGGGGCCTGTGGCCCTGAAGTGGCCAGACACCTCCAAAAATCCAAACGATCGAAGATGTGTCGCAGACCCAAGCTGCCCCCAGCTCAAACCTGTGCTGCCCTGACAGTCCCAAGGGAACCCTACAAACTGACATCAGGAACCTGGGCTGGCCACTTTTCTTTCCCAGGGAAAAGGACCAGTCTTTGTCTCCAGGGTCCTGTGGCCCTGACGTGGCCGGACACCTCCAAATTCCAAACGATCGAAGATGTGTCGCAGACCCAAGCTGCCCCCAGCTCAAACCTGTGCTGCCCTGACAGTCCCAAGGGAACCCTACAAACTGACATCAGGAACCTGGGCTGGCCACTTTTCTTTCCCTGGGAAAAGGACCGGTCTGGGTCTCCAGGGGCCTGTGGCCCTGAGTGGCCGGACACCTCCAAAAATCCAAACGATCGAAGATGTGTCGCAGACCCAAGCTGCCCCCAGCTCAAACCTGTGCTGCCCTGACAGTCCCAAAGGAACCCTACAAACTGACATCAGGAACCTGGGCTGGCCACTTTTCTTTCCCAGGAAAAAAGGCTGATCTTTGCCTACAGCGGCCTGTGGCCTTGAAGTGGCCGGACACCTCCAAAAATCCAAACGATCGAAGATGTGTCGCAGACCCAAGCTGCCCCCACCTCAAACCTGTGCTGCCCTGACAGTCCCAAGGGAACCCTACAAACTGACATCGGGAACCTGGGCTGGCCACTTTTCTTTCCCTGGGAAAAGGACCAGTCTGGGTCTCCAGGGGCCTGTGGCCCTGAAGTGGCCGGACACCTCCAAAAATCCAAACGATCGAAGATGTGTCGCAGACCCAAGCTGCCCCCACCTCAAACCTGTGCTGCCCTGACAGTCCCAAGGGAACCCTACAAACTGACATCAGGAACCTGGGCTGGCCACTTTTCTTTCCCAAGGAAAAAGGCTGATCTTTGCCTCCAGGGGCCTGTGGCCCTGAAGTGGCCGGACACCTCCAAAATCCAAACTATCGAGGATGTGTCGCAGACCCAAGCTGCCCCCACCTCAAACCTGTGCTGCCCTGACAGTCCCAAGGGAACCCTACAAACTGACATCAGGAACCTGGGCTGGCCACTTTTCTTTCCCTGGGAAAAGGACCGGTCTTTGTCTCCAGGGGCCTGTGGCCCTGAAGTGGCCGGACACCTCCAAAATTCCAAACGATCGAAGATGTGTCGCAGACCCAAGCTGCCCCCAGCTCAAACCTGTGCTGCCCTGACAGTCCCAAGGGAACCCTACAAACTGACATCAGGAACCTGGGCTGGCCACTTTTCTTTCCCAAGGAAAAAGGCTGATCTTTGCCTCCAGGGGCCTGTGGCCCTGAAGTGGCCGGACACCTCCAAAAATCCAAACGATCGAAGATGTGTCGCAGACCCAAGCTGCCCCCAGCTCAAACCTGTGCTGCCCTGACAGTCCCAAGGGACCCCTACAAATTGACATCAGGAACCTGGGCTGGCCACTTTTCTTTCCCAGGGAAAAGGACTGGTCTTTGTCTCCAGGGGCCTGTGGCCCTGAAGTGGCCAGACACCTCCAAAAATCCAAACGATCGAAGATGTGTCGCAGACCCAAGCTGCCCCCAGCTCAAACCTGTGCTGCCCTGACAGTCCCAAGGGAACCCTACAAACTGACATCAGGAACCTGGGCTGGCCACTTTTCTTTCCCAGGAAAAAAGGCTGATCTTTGCCTACAGCGGCCTGTGGCCTTGAAGTGGCCGGACACCTCCAAAAATCCAAACGATCGAAGATGTGTCGCAGACCCAAGCTGCCCCCACCTCAAACCTGTGCTGCCCTGACAGTCCCAAGGGAACCCTACAAACTGACATCGGGAACCTGGGCTGGCCACTTTTCTTTCCCTGGGAAAAGGACCGGTCTGGGTCTCCAGGGGCCTGTGGCCCTGAAGTGGCCGGACACCTCCAAAAATCCAAACGATCGAAGATGTGTCGCAGACCCAAGCTGCCCCCACCTCAAACCTGTGCTGCCCTGACAGTCCCAAGGGAACCCTACAAACTGACATCAGGAACCTGGGCTGGCCACTTTTCTTTCCCAGGGAAAAGGACCAGTCTTTGTTTCCAGGGGCCTGTGGCCCTGAGTGGCCGGACACATCTAAAAATCCAAACGATCGAAGATGTGTCGCAGACCCAAGCTGCCCCCAGCTCAAACCTGTGCTGCCCTGACAGTCCCAAGGGAACCCTACAAACTGACATCAGGAACCTGGGCTGGCCACTTTTCTTTCCCAGGGAAAAAGGCTGATCTTTGCCTCTAGGGGCCTGTGGCCCTGAAGTGGCCGGACACCTCCAAAAACCCAAACAATCGAAGATGTGTCGCAGACCCAAGCTGCCCCCACCTCAAACCTGTGCTGCCCTGACAGTCCCAAAGGAACCCTACAAACTGACATCAGGAACCTGGGCTGGCCACTTTTCTTTCCCAGGGAAAAAGGCTGATCTTTGCTTCCAGGGGCCTGTGGCCCTGAAGTGGCCAGACACCTCCAAAAATCCAAACGATCGAAGATGTGTCGCAGACCCAAGCTGCCCCCAGCTCAAACCTGTGCTGCCCTGACAGTCCCAAGGGAACCCTACAAACTGACATCAGGAACCTGGGCTGGCCACTTTTCTTTCCCAGGGAAAAGGACCAGTCTTTGTCTCCAGGGTCCTGTGGCCCTGACGTGGCCGGACACCTCCAAATTCCAAACGATCGAAGATGTGTCGCAGACCCAAGCTGCCCCCAGCTCAAACCTGTGCTGCCCTGACAGTCCCAAGGGAACCCTACAAACTGACATCAGGAACCTGGGCTGGCCACTTTTCTTTCCCTGGGAAAAGGACCGGTCTGGGTCTCCAGGGGCCTGTGGCCCTGAGTGGCCGGACACCTCCAAAAATCCAAACGATCGAAGATGTGTCGCAGACCCAAGCTGCCCCCACCTCAAACCTGTGCTGCCCTGACAGTCCCAAAGGAACCCTACAAACTGACATCAGGAACCTGGGCTGGCCACTTTTCTTTCCCAGGGAAAAGGACCAGTCTTTGTCTCCAGGGGCCTGTGGCCCTGAGTGGCCGGACACATCTAAAAATCCAAACGATCGAAGATGTGTCGCAGACCCAAGCTGCCCCCAGCTCAAACCTGTGCTGCCCTGACAGTCCCAAGGGAACCCTACAAACTGACATCAGGAACCTGGGCTGGCCACTTTTCTTTCCCAGGGAAAAAGGCTGATCTTTGCCTCTAGGGGCCTGTGGCCCTGAAGTGGCCGGACACCTCCAAAAACCCAAACAATCGAAGATGTGTCGCAGACCCAAGCTGCCCCCACCTCAAACCTGTGCTGCCCTGACAGTCCCAAAGGAACCCTACAAACTGACATCAGGAACCTGGGCTGGCCACTTTTCTTTCCCAGGGAAAAAGGCTGATCTTTGCTTCCAGGGGCCTGTGGCCCTGAAGTGGCCGGACACCTCCAAAAATCCAAACGATCGAAGATGTGTCGCAGACCCAAGCTGCCCCCAGCTCAAACCTGTGCTGCCCTGACAGTCCCAAGGGACCCCTACAAATTGACATCAGGAACCTGGGCTGGCCACTTTTCTTTCCCAGGGAAAAGGACTGGTCTGGGTCTCCAGGGGCCTGTGGCCCTGAAGTGGCCAGACACCTCCAAAAATCCAAACGATCGAAGATGTGTCGCAGACCCAAGCTGCCCCCAGCTCAAACCTGTGCTGCCCTGACAGTCCCAAGGGAACCCTACAAACTGACATCAGGAACCTGGGCTGGCCACTTTTCTTTCCCAGGGAAAAGGACCAGTCTTTGTCTCCAGGGTCCTGTGGCCCTGACGTGGCCGGACACCTCCAAATTCCAAACGATCGAAGATGTGTCGCAGACCCAAGCTGCCCCCAGCTCAAACCTGTGCTGCCCTGACAGTCCCAAGGGAACCCTACAAACTGACATCAGGAACCTGGGCTGGCCACTTTTCTTTCCCTGGGAAAAGGACCGGTCTGGGTCTCCAGGGGCCTGTGGCCCTGAGTGGCCGGACACCTCCAAAAATCCAAACGATCGAAGATGTGTCGCAGACCCAAGCTGCCCCCACCTCAAACCTGTGCTGCCCTGACAGTCCCAAAGGAACCCTACAAACTGACATCAGGAACCTGGGCTGGCCACTTTTCTTTCCCAGGAAAAAAGGCTGATCTTTGCCTACAGCGGCCTGTGGCCTTGAAGTGGCCGGACACCTCCAAAAATCCAAACGATCGAAGATGTGTCGCAGACCCAAGCTGCCCCCACCTCAAACCTGTGCTGCCCTGACAGTCCCAAGGGAACCCTACAAACTGACATCGGGAACCTGGGCTGGCCACTTTTCTTTCCCTGGGAAAAGGACCAGTCTGGGTCTCCAGGGGCCTGTGGCCCTGAAGTGGCTGGACACCTCCAAAAATCCAAACGATCGAAGATGTGTCGCAGACCCAAGCTGCCCCCACCTCAAACCTGTGCTGCCCTGACAGTCCCAAAGGAACCCTACAAACTGACATCAGGAACCTGGGCTGGCCACTTTTCTTTCCCAGGAAAAAAGGCTGATCTTTGCCTCCAGGGGCCTGTGGCCCTGAAGTGGCCGGACACCTCCAAAAATCCAAACGATCGAAGATGTGTCGCAGACCCAAGCTGCCCCCAGCTCAAACCTGTGCTGCCCTGACAGTCCCAAGGGACCCCTACAAATTGACATCAGGAACCTGGGCTGGCCACTTTTCTTTCCCAGGGAAAAGGACTGGTCTTTGTCTCCAGGGGCCTGTGGCCCTGAAGTGGCCAGACACCTCCAAAAATCCAAACGATCGAAGATGTGTCGCAGACCCAAGCTGCCCCCACCTCAAACCTGTGCTGCCCTGACAGTCCCAAGGGAACCCTACAAACTGACATCAGGAACCTGGGCTGGCCACTTTTCTTTCCCAGGAAAAAGGACGAGTCTTTGTCTCCAGGGTCCTGTGGCCCTGACGTGGCCGGACACCTCAAAATTCCAAACGATCGAAGATGTGTCGCAGACCCAAGCTGCCCCCAGCTCAAACCTGTGCTGCCCTGACAGTCCCAAGGGAACCCTACAAACTGACATCAGGAACCTGGGCTGGCCACTTTTCTTTCCCAGGGAAAAGGACTGGTCTTTGTCTCCAGGGGCCTGTGGCCCTGAAGTGGCCGGACACCTCCAAAAATCCAAACGATCGAAGATGTGTCGCAGACCCAAGCTGCCCCCACCTCAAACCTGTGCTGCCCTGACAGTCCCAAGGGAACCCTACAAACTGACATCAGGAACCTGGGCTGGGCACTTTTCTTTCCCAGGGAAAAGGACCAGTCTTTGCCTCCAGGGGCCTGTGGCCCTGAAGTGGCCGGACACCTCCAAAAATCCAAACGATCGAAGATGTGTCGCAGACCCAAGCTGCCCCCACCTCAAACTTGTGCTGCCCTGACAGTCCCAAGGGAACCCTACAAACTGACATCAGGAACCTGGGCTGGCCACTTTTCTTTCCCATGGAAAAAGGACCGTTGTCTGTCTCCAGGGGCCTGTGGCATTGAGTGGCCGGACACCTCCAAAAATCCAAACGATCGAAGATGTGTCACAGACCCAAGCTGCCCCCAGCTCAAACCTGTGCTGCCCTGACAGTCCCAAGGGAACCCTACAAACTGACATCGGGAACCTGGGCTGGCCACTTTTCTTTCCCTGGGAAAAGGACCGGTCTGGGTCTCCAGGGGCCTGTGGCCCTGAGTGGCCAGACACCTCCAAAAATCCAAACGATCGAAGATGTGTCGCAGACCCAAGCTGCCCCCACCTCAAACCTGTGCTGCCCTGACAGTCCCAAGGGAACCCTACAAACTGACATCAGGAACCTGGGCTGGCCACTTTTCTTTCCCAGGAAAAAAGGCTGATCTTTGCCTCCAGGGGCCTGTGGCCCTGAAGTGGCCGGACACCTCCAAAAATCCAAACGATCGAAGATGTGTCGCAGACCCAAGCTGCCCCCAGCTCAAACCTGTGCTGCCCTGACAGTCCCAAGGGAACCCTACAAACTGACATCAGGAACCTGGGCTGGCCACTTTTCTTTCCCAGGGAAAAGGACCAGTCTTTGTCTCCAGGGGCCTGTGGCCCTGAATTGGCCGGACACCTCCAAAATTCCAAACGATCGAAGATGTGTCGCAGACCCAAGCTGCCCCCACCTCAAACCTGTGCTTCCCTGACAGTCCCAAGGGAAACCTACAAACTGACATCAGGAACCTGGGCTGGCCACTTTTCTTTCCCAAGGAAAAAGGCTGATCTTTGCCTCCAGGGGCCTGTGGCCCTGAAGTGGCCGGACACCTCCAAAAACCCAAACAATCGAAGATGTGTCGCAGACCCAAGCTGCCCCCAGCTCAAACCTGTGCTGCCCTGACAGTCCCAAAGGAACCCTACAAACTGACATCAGGAACCTGGGCTGGCCACTTTTCTTTCCCAGGGAAAAAGGCTGATCTTTGCTTCCAGGGGCCTGTGGCCCTGAAGTGGCCGGACACCTCCAAAAATCCAAACGATCGAAGATGTGTCGCAGACCCAAGCTGCCCCCAGCTCAAACCTGTGCTGCCCTGACAGTCCCAAGGGACCCCTACAAATTGACATCAGGAACCTGGGCTGGCCACTTTTCTTTCCCAGGGAAAAGGACTGGTCTTTGTCTCCAGGGGCCTGTGGCCCTGAAGTGGCCAGACACCTCCAAAAATCCAAACGATCGAAGATGTGTCGCAGACCCAAGCTGCCCCCACCTCAAACCTGTGCTGCCCTGACCGTCCCAAGGGAACCCTACAAACTGACATCAGGAACCTGGGCTGGCCACTTTTCTTTCCCTGGGAAAAGGACCGGTCTGGGTCTCCAGGGGCCTGTGGCCCTGAAGTGGCCGGACACCTCCAAAAATCCAAACGATCGAAGATGTGTCGCAGACCCAAGCTGCCCCCACCTCAAACCTGTGCTGCCCTGACAGTCCCAAAGGAACCCTACAAACTGACATCAGGAACCTGGGCTGGCCACTTTTCTTTCCCAGGAAAAAAGGCTGATCTTTGCCTCCAGGGGCCTGTGGCCCTGAAGTGGCCGGACACCTCCAAAAATCCAAACGATCGAAGATGTGTCGCAGACCCAAGCTGCCCCCAGCTCAAACCTGTGCTGCCCTGACAGTCCCAAGGGACCCCTACAAATTGACATCAGGAACCTGGGCTGGCCACTTTTCTTTCCCAGGGAAAAGGACTGGTCTTTGTCTCCAGGGGCCTGTGGCCCTGAAGTGGCCAGACACCTCCAAAAATCCAAACGATCGAAGATGTGTCGCAGACCCAAGCTGCCCCCACCTCAAACCTGTGCTGCCCTGACAGTCCCAAGGGAACCCTACAAACTGACATCAGGAACCTGGGCTGGCCACTTTTCTTTCCCAGGAAAAAGGACCAGTCTTTGTCTCCAGGGTCCTGTGGCCCTGACGTGGCCGGACACCTCAAAATTCCAAACGATCGAAGATGTGTCGCAGACCCAAGCTGCCCCCAGCTCAAACCTGTGCTGCCCTGACAGTCCCAAGGGAACCCTACAAACTGACATCAGGAACCTGGGCTGGCCACTTTTCTTTCCCAGGGAAAAAGGCTGATCTTTGCCTCCAGGGGCCTGTGGCCCTGAACTGGCCGGACACCTCCAAAAATCCAAACGATCGAAGATGTGTCGCAGACCCAAGCTGCCCCCACCTCAAACCTGTGCTGCCCTGACAGTCCCAAGGGAACCCTACAAACTGACATCAGGAACCTGGGCTGGCCACTTTTCCTTCCCAGGGAAAAGGACCGGTCTTTGTCTCCAGGGGCCTGTGGCCCTGACTGGCCGGACACCTCCAAAAATCGAAACGATCGAGGATGTGTCGCAGACCCAAGCTGCCCCCACCTCAAACCTGTGCTGCCCTGACAGTCCCAAGGGAACCCTACAAACTGACATCAGGAACCTGGGCTGGCCACTTTTCTTTCCCAAGGAAAAAGGCTGATCTTTGCCTCCAGGGGCCTGTGGCCCTGAGTGGCCGGACACCTCCAAAAATCCAAACGATCGAAGATGTGTCACAGACCCAAGCTGCCCCCACCTCAAACCTGTGCTGCCCTGACAGTCCCAAGGGAACCCTACAAACTGACATCAGGAACCTGGGCTGGCCACTTTTCTTTCCCAGGGAAAAGGACCAGTCTTTGTCTCCAGGGGCCTGTGGCCCTGAAGTGGCCGGACACCTCCAAAAATCCAAACGATCGAAGATGTGTCGCAGACCCAAGCTGCCCCCACCTCAAACCTGTGCTGCCCTGACAGTCCCAAGGGAACCCTACAAACTGACATCAGGAACCTGGGCTGGCCACTTTTCTTTCCCAGGGAAAAGGACCGGTCTTTGTCTCCAGGGGCCTGTGGCCCTGACTGGCCGGACACCTCCAAAAATCCAAACGATCGGGGATGTCTCGCAGACCCAAGCTGCCCCCACCTCAAACCTGTGCTGCCCTGACAGTCCCAAGGGAACCCTACAAACTGACATCAGGAACCTGGGCTGGCCACTTTTCTTTCCCAAGAAAAAAGGACCGGTCTTTGTCTCCAGGGGCCTGTGACATTGACTGGCCGGACACCTCCAAAAATCCAAACGATCGAAGATGTGTCGCAGACCCAAGCTGCCCCCACCTCAAACCTGTGCTGCCCTGACAGTCCCAAGGGAACCCTACAAACTGACATCAGGAACCTGGGCTGGCCACTTTTCTTTCCCAAGGAAAAAGCCTGATATTTGCCTCCAGGGGCCTGTGGCCCTGAAATGGCCAGACACCTCCAAAAATCCAAACGATCGAAGATGTGTCGCAGACCCAAGCTGCCCCCACCTCAAACCTGTGCTGCCCTGACAGTCCCAAGGGAACCCTACAAACTGACATCGGGAACCTGGGCTGGCCACTTTTCTTTCCCTGGGAAAAGGACCGGTCTGGGTCTCCAGGGTCCTGTGGCCCTGACGTGGCCGGACACCTCAAAATTCCAAACGATCGAAGATGTGTCGCAGACCCAAGCTGCCCCCACCTCAAACCTGTGCTGCCCTGACAGTCCCAAGGGAACCCTACAAACTGACATCAGGAACCTGGGCTGGCCACTTTTCTATCCCTGGGAAAAGGAGCGGTGTGGGTCTCCAGGGGCCTGTGGCCCTGAGTGGCCGGACACCTCCAAAAATCCAAACGATCGAAGATGTGTCGCAGACCCAAGCTGCCCCCACCTCAAACCTGTGCTGCCCTGACAGTCCCAAAGGAACCCTACAAACTGACATCAGGAACCTGGGCTGGCCACTTTTCTTTCCCAGGAAAAAAGGCTGATCTTTGCCTCCAGGGGCCTGTGGCCCTGAAGTGGCCAGACACCTCCAAAAATCCAAACGATCGAAGATGTGTCGCAGACCCAAGCTGCCCCCAGCTCAAACCTGTGCTGCCCTGACAGTCCCAAGGGAACCCTACAAACTGACATCAGGAACCTGGGCTGGCCACTTTTCTTTCCCAGGGAAAAAGGCTGATCTTTGCCTCCAGGGGCCTGTGGCCCTGAAGTGGCCGGACACCTCCAAAAATCCAAACGATCGAAGATGTGTCGCAGACCCAAGCTGCCCCCAGCTCAAACCTGTGCTGCCCTGACAGTCCCAAGGGAACCCTACAAACTGACATCAGGAACCTGGGCTGGCCACTTTTCCTTCCCAGGGAAAAGGACCGGTCTTTGTCTCCAGGGGCCTGTGGCCCTGACTGGCCGGACACCTCCAAAAATCGAAACGATCGAGGATGTGTCGCAGACCCAAGCTGCCCCCACCTCAAACCTGTGCTGCCCTGACAGTCCCAAGGGAACCCTACAAACTGACATCAGGAACCTGGGCTGGCCACTTTTCTTTCTCAAGGAAAAAGCCTGATATTTGCCTCCAGGGGCCTGTGGCCCTGAAATGGCCAGACACCTCCAAAAATCCAAACGATCGAAGATGTGTCGCAGACCCAAGCTGCCCCCACCTCAAACCTGTGCTGCCCTGACAGTCCCAAGGGAACCCTACAAACTGACATCAGGAACCTGGGCTGGCCACTTTTCTTTCCCAAGGAAAAAGGCTGATCTTTGCCTCCAGGGGCCTGTGGCCCTGAAGTGGCCGGACACCTCCAAAAATCCAAACGATCGAAGATGTGTCGCAGACCCAAGCTGCCCCCAGCTCAAACCTGTGCTGCCCTGACAGTCCCAAGGGACCCCTACAAATTGACATCAGGAACCTGGGCTGGCCACTTTTCTTTCCCAGGGAAAAGGACTGGTCTTTGTCTCCAGGGGCCTGTGGCCCTGAAGTGGCCAGACACCTCCAAAAATCCAAACGATCGAAGATGTGTCGCAGACCCAAGCTGCCCCCACCTCAAACCTGTGCTGCCCTGACAGTCCCAAGGGAACCGTACAAACTGACATCAGGAACCTGGGCTGGCCACTTTTCTTTCCCAGGGAAAAGGACCAGTCTTTGTCTCCAGGGTCCTGTGGCCCTGACGTGGCCGGACACCTCAAAATTCCAAACGATCGAAGATGTGTCGCAGACCCAAGCTGCCCCCAGCTCAAACCTGTGCTGCCCTGACAGTCCCAAGGGAACCCTACAAACTGACATCAGGAACCTGGGCTGGCCACTTTTCTATCCCTGGGAAAAGGAGCGGTGTGGGTCTCCAGGGGCCTGTGGCCCTGAGTGGCCGGACACCTCCAAAAATCCAAACGATCGAAGATGTGTCGCAGACCCAAGCTGCCCCCACCTCAAACCTGTGCTGCCCTGACAGTCCCAAAGGAACCCTACAAACTGACATCAGGAACCTGGGCTGGCCACTTTTCTTTCCCAGGAAAAAAGGCTGATCTTTGCCTCCAGGGGCCTGTGGCCCTGAAGTGGCCAGACACCTCCAAAAATCCAAACGATCGAAGATGTGTCGCAGACCCAAGCTGCCCCCAGCTCAAACCTGTGCTGCCCTGACAGTCCCAAGGGAACCCTACAAACTGACATCAGGAACCTGGGCTGGCCACTTTTCTTTCCCAGGGAAAAAGGCTGATCTTTGCCTCCAGGGGCCTGTGGCCCTGAAGTGGCCGGACACCTCCAAAAATCCAAACGATCGAAGATGTGTCGCAGACCCAAGCTGCCCCCAGCTCAAACCTGTGCTGCCCTGACAGTCCCAAGGGAACCCTACAAACTGACATCAGGAACCTGGGCTGGCCACTTTTCTTTCCCAAGGAAAAAGGCTGATCTTTGCCTCCAGGGGCCTGTGGCCCTGAAGTGGCCGGACACCTCCAAAAATCCAAACGATCGAAGATGTGTCGCAGACCCAAGCTGCCCCCAGCTCAAACCTGTGCTGCCCTGACAGTCCCAAGGGAACCCTACAAACTGACATCAGGAACCTGGGCTGGCCACTTTTCCTTCCCAGGGAAAAGGACCGGTCTTTGTCTCCAGGGGCCTGTGGCCCTGACTGGCCGGACACCTCCAAAAATCCAAACGATCGAGGATGTGTCGCAGACCCAAGCTGCCCCCACCTCAAACCTGTGCTGCCCTGACAGTCCCAAGGGAACCCTACAAACTGACATCAGGAACCTGGGCTGGCCACTTTTCTTTCTCAAGGAAAAAGCCTGATATTTGCCTCCAGGGGCCTGTGGCCCTGAAGTGGCCGGACACCTCCAAAAATCCAAACGATCGAAGATGTGTCGCAGACCCAAGCTGCCCCCACCTCAAACCTGTGCTGCCCTGACAGTCCCAAGGGAACCCTACAAACTGACATCAGGAACCTGGGCTGGCCACTTTTCTTTCCCAAGGAAAAAGGCTGATCTTTGCCTCCAGGGGCCTGTGGCCCTGAAGTGGCCGGACACCTCCAAAAATCCAAACGATCGAAGATGTGTCGCAGACCCAAGCTGCCCCCAGCTCAAACCTGTGCTGCCCTGACAGTCCCAAGGGACCCCTACAAATTGACATCAGGAACCTGGGCTGGCCACTTTTCTTTCCCAGGGAAAAGGACTGGTCTTTGTCTCCAGGGGCCTGTGGCCCTGAAGTGGCCAGACACCTCCAAAAATCCAAACGATCGAAGATGTGTCGCAGACCCAAGCTGCCCCCAGCTCAAACCTCTGCTGCCCTGACAGTCCCAAGGGACCCCTACAAATTGACATCAGGAACCTGGGCTGGCCACTTTTCTTTCCCAGGGAAAAGGACTGGTCTTTGTCTCCAGGGGCCTGTGGCCCTGAAGTGGCCAGACACCTCCAAAAATCCAAACGATCGAAGATGTGTCGCAGACCCAAGCTGCCCCCACCTCAAACCTGTGCTGCCCTGACAGTCCCAAGGGAACCGTACAAACTGACATCAGGAACCTGGGCTGGCCACTTTTCTTTCCCAGGGAAAAGGACCAGTCTTTGTCTCCAGGGTCCTGTGGCCCTGACGTGGCCGGACACCTCAAAATTCCAAACGATCGAAGATGTGTCGCAGACCCAAGCTGCCCCCAGCTCAAACCTGTGCTGCCCTGACAGTCCCAAGGGAACCCTACAAACTGACATCAGGAACCTGGGCTGGCCACTTTTCTATCCCTGGGAAAAGGAGCGGTGTGGGTCTCCAGGGGCCTGTGGCCCTGAGTGGCCGGACACCTCCAAAAATCCAAACGATCGAAGATGTGTCGCAGACCCAAGCTGCCCCCAGCTCAAACCTGTGCTGCCCTGACAGTCCCAAAGGAACCCTACAAACTGACATCAGGAACCTGGGCTGGCCACTTTTCTTTCCCAGGGAAAAAGGCTGATCTTTGCTTCCAGGGGCCTGTGGCCCTGAAGTGGCCGGACACCTCCAAAAATCCAAACGATCGAAGATGTGTCGCAGACCCAAGCTGCCCCCAGCTCAAACCTGTGCTGCCCTGACAGTCCCAAGGGACCCCTACAAATTGACATCAGGAACCTGGGCTGGCCACTTTTCTTTCCCAGGGAAAAGGACTGGTCTTTGTCTCCAGGGGCCTGTGGCCCTGAAGTGGCCAGACACCTCCAAAAATCCAAACGATCGAAGATGTGTCGCAGACCCAAGCTGCCCCCAGCTCAAACCTGTGCTGCCCTGACAGTCCCAAGGGAACCCTACAAACTGACATCAGGAACCTGGGCTGGCCACTTTTCTTTCCCAGGGAAAAGGACTGGTCTTTGTCTCCAGGGTCCTGTGGCCCTGACGTGGCCGGACACCTCCAAATTCCAAACGATCGAAGATGTGTCGCAGACCCAAGCTGCCCCCAGCTCAAACCTGTGCTGCCCTGACAGTCCCAAGGGAACCCTACAAACTGACATCAGGAACCTGGGCTGGCCACTTTTCTTTCCCTGGGAAAAGGACCGGTCTGGGTCTCCAGGGGCCTGTGGCCCTGAGTGGCCGGACACCTCCAAAAATCCAAACGATCGAAGATGTGTCGCAGACCCAAGCTGCCCCCACCTCAAACCTGTGCTGCCCTGACAGTCCCAAGGGAACCCTACAAACTGACATCAGGAACCTGGGCTGGCCACTTTTCTTTCCCAAGGAAAAAGGCTGATCTTTGCCTCCAGGGGCCTGTGGCCCTGAAGTGGCCGGACACCTCCAAAAATCCAAACTATCAAGGATGTGTCGCAGACCCAAGCTGCCCCCACCTCAAACCTGTGCTGCCCTGACAGTCCCAAGGGAACCCTACAAACTGACATGAGGAACCTGGGCTGGCCACTTTTCTTTCCCTGGGAAAAGGACCGGTCTTTGTCTCCAGGGGCCTGTGGCCCTGAAGTGGCCGGACACCTCCAAAATTCCAAACGATCGAAGATGTGTCGCAGACCCAAGCTGCCCCCAGCTCAAACCTGTGCTGCCCTGACAGTCCCAAGGGAACCCTACAAACTGACATCAGGAACCTGGGCTGGCCACTTTTCTTTCCCAAGGAAAAAGGCTGATCTTTGCCTCCAGGGGCCTGTGGCCCTGAAGTGGCCGGACACCTCCAAAAACCCAAACAATCGAAGATGTGTCGCAGACCCAAGCTGCCCCCACCTCAAACCTGTGCTGCCCTGACAGTCCCAAAGGAACCCTACAAACTGACATCAGGAACCTGGGCTGGCCACTTTTCTTTCCCAGGGAAAAAGGCTGATCTTTGCTTCCAGGGGCCTGTGGCCCTGAAGTGGCCGGACACCTCCAAAAATCCAAACGATCGAAGATGTGTCGCAGACCCAAGCTGCCCCCACCTCAAACCTGTGCTGCCCTGACAGTCCCAAGGGACCCCTACAAATTGACATCAGGAACCTGGGCTGGCCACTTTTCTTTCCCAGGGAAAAGGACTGGTCTGGGTCTCCAGGGGCCTGTGGCCCTGAAGTGGCCAGACACCTCCAAAAATCCAAACGATCGAAGATGTGTCGCAGACCCAAGCTGCCCCCAGCTCAAACCTGTGCTGCCCTGACAGTCCCAAGGGAACCCTACAAACTGACATCAGGAACCTGGGCTGGCCACTTTTCTTTCCCAGGGAAAAGGACCAGTCTTTGTCTCCAGGGTCCTGTGGCCCTGACGTGGCCGGACACCTCCAAATTCCAAACGATCGAAGATGTGTCGCAGACCCAAGCTGCCCCCAGCTCAAACCTGTGCTGCCCTGACAGTCCCAAGGGAACCCTACAAACTGACATCAGGAACCTGGGCTGGCCACTTTTCTTTCCCTGGGAAAAGGACCGGTCTGGGTCTCCAGGGGCCTGTGGCCCTGAGTGGCCGGACACCTCCAAAAATCCAAACGATCGAAGATGTGTCGCAGACCCAAGCTGCCCCCAGCTCAAACCTGTGCTGCCCTGACAGTCCCAAAGGAACCCTACAAACTGACATCAGGAACCTGGGCTGGCCACTTTTCTTTCCCAGGAAAAAAGGCTGATCTTTGCCTACAGCGGCCTGTGGCCTTGAAGTGGCCGGACACCTCCAAAAATCCAAACGATCGAAGATGTGTCGCAGACCCAAGCTGCCCCCACCTCAAACCTGTGCTGCCCTGACAGTCCCAAGGGAACCCTACAAACTGACATCGGGAACCTGGGCTGGCCACTTTTCTTTCCCTGGGAAAAGGACCAGTCTGGGTCTCCAGGGGCCTGTGGCCCTGAAGTGGCCGGACACCTCCAAAAATCCAAACGATCGAAGATGTGTCGCAGACCCAAGCTGCCCCCACCTCAAACCTGTGCTGCCCTGACAGTCCCAAGGGAACCCTACAAACTGACATCAGGAACCTGGGCTGGCCACTTTTCTTTCCCAAGGAAAAAGGCTGATCTTTGCCTCCAGGGGCCTGTGGCCCTGAAGTGGCCGGACACCTCCAAAATCCAAACTATCGAGGATGTGTCGCAGACCCAAGCTGCCCCCACCTCAAACCTGTGCTGCCCTGACAGTCCCAAGGGAACCCTACAAACTGACATCAGGAACCTGGGCTGGCCACTTTTCTTTCCCTGGGAAAAGGACCGGTCTTTGTCTCCAGGGGCCTGTGGCCCTGAAGTGGCCGGACACCTCCAAAATTCCAAACGATCGAAGATGTGTCGCAGACCCAAGCTGCCCCCAGCTCAAACCTGTGCTGCCCTGACAGTCCCAAGGGAACCCTACAAACTGACATCAGGAACCTGGGCTGGCCACTTTTCTTTCCCAAGGAAAAAGGCTGATCTTTGCCTCCAGGGGCCTGTGGCCCTGAAGTGGCCGGACACCTCCAAAAATCCAAACGATCGAAGATGTGTCGCAGACCCAAGCTGCCCCCAGCTCAAACCTGTGCTGCCCTGACAGTCCCAAGGGACCCCTACAAATTGACATCAGGAACCTGGGCTGGCCACTTTTCTTTCCCAGGGAAAAGGACTGGTCTTTGTCTCCAGGGGCCTGTGGCCCTGAAGTGGCCAGACACCTCCAAAAATCCAAACGATCGAAGATGTGTCGCAGACCCAAGCTGCCCCCAGCTCAAACCTGTGCTGCCCTGACAGTCCCAAGGGAACCCTACAAACTGACATCAGGAACCTGGGCTGGCCACTTTTCTTTCCCAGGAAAAAAGGCTGATCTTTGCCTACAGCGGCCTGTGGCCTTGAAGTGGCCGGACACCTCCAAAAATCCAAACGATCGAAGATGTGTCGCAGACCCAAGCTGCCCCCACCTCAAACCTGTGCTGCCCTGACAGTCCCAAGGGAACCCTACAAACTGACATCGGGAACCTGGGCTGGCCACTTTTCTTTCCCTGGGAAAAGGACCGGTCTGGGTCTCCAGGGGCCTGTGGCCCTGAAGTGGCCGGACACCTCCAAAAATCCAAACGATCGAAGATGTGTCGCAGACCCAAGCTGCCCCCACCTCAAACCTGTGCTGCCCTGACAGTCCCAAGGGAACCCTACAAACTGACATCAGGAACCTGGGCTGGCCACTTTTCTTTCCCAGGGAAAAGGACCAGTCTTTGTTTCCAGGGGCCTGTGGCCCTGAGTGGCCGGACACATCTAAAAATCCAAACGATCGAAGATGTGTCGCAGACCCAAGCTGCCCCCAGCTCAAACCTGTGCTGCCCTGACAGTCCCAAGGGAACCCTACAAACTGACATCAGGAACCTGGGCTGGCCACTTTTCTTTCCCAGGGAAAAAGGCTGATCTTTGCCTCTAGGGGCCTGTGGCCCTGAAGTGGCCGGACACCTCCAAAAACCCAAACAATCGAAGATGTGTCGCAGACCCAAGCTGCCCCCACCTCAAACCTGTGCTGCCCTGACAGTCCCAAAGGAACCCTACAAACTGACATCAGGAACCTGGGCTGGCCACTTTTCTTTCCCAGGAAAAAAGGCTGATCTTTGCCTACAGCGGCCTGTGGCCTTGAAGTGGCCGGACACCTCCAAAAATCCAAACGATCGAAGATGTGTCGCAGACCCAAGCTGCCCCCACCTCAAACCTGTGCTGCCCTGACAGTCCCAAGGGAACCCTACAAACTGACATCGGGAACCTGGGCTGGCCACTTTTCTTTCCCTGGGAAAAGGACCGGTCTGGGTCTCCAGGGGCCTGTGGCCCTGAAGTGGCCGGACACCTCCAAAAATCCAAACGATCGAAGATGTGTCGCAGACCCAAGCTGCCCCCACCTCAAACCTGTGCTGCCCTGACAGTCCCAAGGGAACCCTACAAACTGACATCAGGAGCCTGGGCTGGCCACTTTTCTTTCCCAGGGAAAAGGACCAGTCTTTGTTTCCAGGGGCCTGTGGCCCTGAGTGGCCGGACACATCTAAAAATCCAAACGATCGAAGATGTGTCGCAGACCCAAGCTGCCCCCAGCTCAAACCTGTGCTGCCCTGACAGTCCCAAGGGAACCCTACAAACTGACATCAGGAACCTGGGCTGGCCACTTTTCTTTCCCAGGGAAAAAGGCTGATCTTTGCCTCTAGGGGCCTGTGGCCCTGAAGTGGCCGGACACCTCCAAAAATCCAAACGATCGAGGATGTGTCGCAGACCCAAGCTGCCCCCACCTCAAACCTGTCCTGCCCTGACAGTCCCAAGGGAACCCTACAAACTGACATCAGGAACCTGGGCTGGCCACTTTTCTTTCCCAAGGAAAAAGGCTGATCTTTGCTTCCAGGGGCCTGTGGCCCTGAAGTGGCCGGACACCTCCAAAAATCCAAACGATCGAAGATGTGTCGCAGACCCAAGCTGCCCCCAGCTCAAACCTGTGCTGCCCTGACAGTCCCAAGGGACCCCTACAAATTGACATCAGGAACCTGGGCTGGCCACTTTTCTTTCCCAGGGAAAAGGACTGGTCTTTGTCTCCAGGGGCCTGTGGCCCTGAAGTGGCCAGACACCTCCAAAAATCCAAACGATCGAAGATGTGTCGCAGACCCAAGCTGCCCCCAGCTCAAACCTGTGCTGCCCTGACAGTCCCAAGGGAACCCTACAAACTGACATCAGGAACCTGGGCTGGCCACTTTTCTTTCCCAGGAAAAAAGGCTGATCTTTGCCTACAGCGGCCTGTGGCCTTGAAGTGGCCGGACACCTCCAAAAATCCAAACGATCGAAGATGTGTCGCAGACCCAAGCTGCCCCCACCTCAAACCTGTGCTGCCCTGACAGTCCCAAGGGAACCCTACAAACTGACATCGGGAACCTGGGCTGGCCACTTTTCTTTCCCTGGGAAAAGGACCGGTCTGGGTCTCCAGGGGCCTGTGGCCCTGAAGTGGCCGGACACCTCCAAAAATCCAAACGATCGAAGATGTGTCGCAGACCCAAGCTGCCCCCACCTCAAACCTGTGCTGCCCTGACAGTCCCAAGGGAACCCTACAAACTGACATCAGGAACCTGGGCTGGCCACTTTTCTTTCCCAGGGAAAAGGACCAGTCTTTGTTTCCAGGGGCCTGTGGCCCTGAGTGGCCGGACACATCTAAAAATCCAAACGATCGAAGATGTGTCGCAGACCCAAGCTGCCCCCACCTCAAACCTGTGCTGCCCTGACAGTCCCAAGGGAACCCTACAAACTGACATCAGGAACCTGGGCTGGCCACTTTTCTTTCCCAGGGAAAAAGGCTGATCTTTGCCTCTAGGGGCCTGTGGCCCTGAAGTGGCCGGACACCTCCAAAAATCCAAACGATCGAGGATGTGTCGCAGACCCAAGCTGCCCCCACCTCAAACCTGTGCTGCCCTGACAGTCCCAAGGGAACCCTACAAACTGACATCAGGAACCTGGGCTGGCCACTTTTCTTTCCCAGGGAAAAGGACTGGTCTTTGTCTCCAGGGGCCTGTGGCCCTGAAGTGGCCGGACACCTCCAAAAATCCAAACGATCGAAGATGTGTCGCAGACCCAAGCTGCCCCCACCTCAAACCTGTGCTGCCCTGACAGTCCCAAGGGAACCCTACAAACTGACATCAGGAACCTGGGCTGGGCACTTTTCTTTCCCAGGGAAAAGGACCAGTCTTTGCCTCCAGGGGCCTGTGGCCCTGAAGTGGCCGGACACCTCCAAAAATCCAAACGATCGAAGATGTGTCGCAGACCCAAGCTGCCCCCAGCTCAAACCTGTGCTGCCCTGACAGTCCCAAGGGAACCCTACAAACTGACATCAGGAACCTGGGCTGGCCACTTTTCTTTCCCATGGAGAAAGGACCGTTCTCTGTCTCCAGGGGCCTGTGGCATTGAGTGGCCAGACACCTCCAAAAATCCAAACGATCGAAGATGTGTCACAGACCCAAGCTGCCCCCACCTCAAACCTGTGCTGCCCTGACAGTCCCAAGGGAACCCTACAAACTGACATCAGGAACCTGGGCTGGCCACTTTTCTTTCCCTGGGAAAAGGACCGGTCTGGGTCTCCAGGGGCCTGTGGCCCTGAAGTGGCCAGACACCTCCAAAAATCCAAACGATCGAAGATGTGTCGCAGACCCAAGCTGCCCCCACCTCAAACCTGTGCTGCCCTGACAGTCCCAAGGGAACCCTACAAACTGACATCAGGAACCTGGGCTGGCCACTTTTCTTTCCCAGGGAAAAAGGCTGATCTTTGCCTCCAGGGGCCTGTGGCCCTGAAGTGGCCGGACACCTCCAAATATCCAAACGATCGAAGATGTGTCGCAGACCCAAGCTGCCCCCACCTCAAACCTGTGCTGCCCTGACAGTCCCAAGGGAACCCTACAAACTGACATCAGGAACCTGGGCTGGCCACTTTTCTTTCCCAGGGAAAAGGACCAGTCTTTGTTTCCAGGGGCCTGTGGCCCTGAGTGGCCGGACACATCTAAAAATCCAAACGATCGAAGATGTGTCGCAGACCCAAGCTGCCCCCAGCTCAAACCTGTGCTGCCCTGACAGTCCCAAGGGAACCCTACAAACTGACATCAGGAACCTGGGCTGGCCACTTTTCTTTCCCAGGGAAAAAGGCTGATCTTTGCCTCTAGGGGCCTGTGGCCCTGAAGTGGCCGGACACCTCCAAAAATCCAAACGATCGAGGATGTGTCGCAGACCCAAGCTGCCCCCAGCTCAAACCTGTGCTGCCCTGACAGTCCCAAGGGAACCCTACAAACTGACATCAGGAACCTGGGCTGGCCACTTTTCTTTCCCAAGGAAAAAGGCTGACCTTTGCCTCCAGGGGCCTGTGGCCCTGAGTGGCCAGACACCTCCAAAAATCCAAACGATCGAAGATGTGTCGCAGACCCAAGCTGCCCCCACCTCAAACCTGTGCTGCCCTGACAGTCCCAAAGGAACCCTACAAACTGACATCAGGAACCTGGGCTGGCCACTTTTCTTTCCCAGGGAAAAAGGCTGATCCTTACCTCCAGGGGCCTGTGGCCCTGAAGTGGCCGGACACCTCCAAAAATCCAAACGATCGAGGATGTGTCGCAGACCCAAGCTGCCCCCACCTCAAACCTGTGCTGCCCTGACAGTCCCAAGGGAACCCTACAAACTGACATCAGGAACCTGGACTGGCCACTTTTCTTTCCCAAGGAAAAAGGCTGATCTTTGACTCCAGGGGCCTGTGGCCCTTAAGTGGCCGGACACCTCCAAAAATCCAAACGATTGAAGATGTGTCGCAGACCCAAGCTGCCCCCAGCTCAAACCTGTGCTGCCCTGACAGTCCCAAGGGAACCCTACAAACTGACATCAGGAACCTGGGCTGGCCACTTTTCTTTCCCAAGGAAAAGGACTGGTCTTTGTCTCCAGGGGCCTGTGGCCCTGACTGGCCGGACACCTCCAAAAATCCAAACGATCGAGGATGTGTCGCAGACCCAAGCTGCCCCCAGCTCAAACCTGTGCTGCCCTGACAGTCCCAAGTGAACCCTACAAACTGACATCAGGAACCTGGGCTGGCCACTTTTCTTTCCCAGGGAAAAGGACCAGTCTTTGTCTCCAGGGGCCTGTGGCCCTGAAGTGGCCGGACACCTCCAAAAATCCAAACGATCGAAGATGTGTCGCAGACCCAAGCTGCCCCCACCTCAAACCTGTGCTGCCCTGACAGTCCCAAGGGAACCCTACAAACTGACATCAGGAACCTGGGCTGACCTCTTTTCTTTCCAAAGGAAAAAAGCTGGTCTTTGCCTCCAGGGGCCTGTGGCCAGGAGTGGCCGGACACCTCCAAAAATCCAAACGATCGAAGATGTGTCGCAGACCCAAGCTGCCCCCACCTCAAACCTGTGCTGCCCTGACAGTCCCAAGGGAACCCTACAAACTGACATCAGGAACCTGGGCTGGCCACTTTTCTTTCCCAGGTAAAAGAACTGGTCTTTGTCTCCAGGGGCCTGTGGCCCTGAAGTGGCCAGACACCTCCAAAAATCCAAACGATCGAAGATGTGTCGCAGACCCAAGCTGCCCCCAGCTCAAACCTGTGCTGCCCTGACAGTCCCAAGGGAACCCTACAAACTGACATCAGGAACCTGGGCTGGCCACTTTTCTTTCCCAGGGAAAAGGACCAGTCTTTGTCTCCAGGGGCCTGTGGCCCTGAAGTGGCCAGACACCTCCAAAAATCCAAACGATCGAAGATGTGTCGCAGACCCAAGCTGCCCCCACCTCAAACCTGTGCTGCCCTGACAGTCCCAAGGGAACCCTACAAACTGACATCAGGAACCTGGTCTGGCCACTTTTCTTTCCCAGGGAAAAGGACCAGTCTTTGTTTCCAGGGGCCTGTGGCCCTGAGTGGCCGGACACCTCTAAAAATCCAAACGATCGAAGATGTGTCGCAGACCCAAGCTGCCCCCACCTCAAACCTGTGCTGCCCTGACAGTCCCAAGGGAACTCTACAAACTGACATCAGGAACCTGGGCTGGCCACTTTTCTTTCCCTGGGAAAAGGACTGGTCTGGGTCTCCAGGGGCCTGTGGCCCTGAGTGGCCGGACGCCTCCAAAAATCCAAACGATCGAAGATGTGTCGCAGACCCAAGCTGCCCCCAGCTCAAACCTGTGCTGCCCTGACAGTCCCAAGGGAACCCTACAAACTGACATCAGGAACCTGGGCTGGCCACTTTTCTTTCCCTGGGAAAAGGACCGGTCTGGGTCTCCAGGGGCCTGTGGCCCTGAGTGGCCGGACACCTCCAAAAATCCAAACGATCGAAGATGTGTCGCAGACCCAAGCTGCCCCCAGCTCAAACCTGTGCTGCCCTGACAGTCCCAAAGGAACCCTACAAACTGACATCAGGAACCTGGGCTGGCCACTTTTCTTTCCCAGGAAAAAAGGCTGATCTTTGCCTCCAGGGGCCTGTGGCCCTGAAGTGGCCGGACACCTCCAAAAATCCAAACGATCGAAGATGTGTCGCAGACCCAAGCTGCCCCCAGCTCAAACCTGTGCTGCCCTGACAGTCCCAAGGGAACCCTACAAACTGACATCAGGAACCTGGGCTGGCCACTTTTCTTTCCCCGGGAAAAAGGCTGATCTTTGCCTCTAGGGGCCTGTGGCCCTGAAGTGGCCGGACACCTCCAAAAATCCAAACGATCGAGGATGTGTCGCAGACCCAAGCTGCCCCCACCTCAAACCTGTGCTGCCCTGACAGTCCCAAGGGAACCCTACAAACTGACATCAGGAACCTGGGCTGGCCACTTTTCTTTCACAGGGAAAAAGGCTGATCTTTGCCTCCAGGGGCCTGTGGCCCTGAGTGGCCGGACACCTCCAAAAAATCCCAACAAGCCAGGATGTGCCCTCCACTGGCACCTTTCCAAAGCATTGCACTAGTGTCCAGTAATACTCTGCATTTCCAGTGGTTCAGCCTGTCTGACCCTCATCCTGACCCTTAAAATGCACTAAGGAATTCTAAAACAGCCCTTAGGTAGGTGTAACAATGCCCTAAAAGACACCAGACAAGTCCTAAGAAGCCTTCCAAAATCCCCTAAATATTCCTAATAGTCCTGCAAAAACACTCAAGGAAACCTGCTCAGCCTCCAAAGCCTTCCTGGTGCTCTCTAGCCCACAGATGTCATCCCTACCTTTCTCCAGGGGGTCCTGTTGTCCTCTGAGGGTTCTGTCGTTGTCCTGGTGTGACGGTCACTGCCTTGTCCCAGCGGGAGCGTTCCGGTGTGCTCTCGCTGTTAGGGTTGCTGTGTGGTGCTGCTGCTGGCAGGGCTGAAAAGGGAAAAGGCTCTTGTTAGGGGGGCTGCTTAGGTTGAGGTTAGGGCTGGGGGGAGAGGTGGTGCTCCTGTACCCTAACTTGCCTCCTAAGCTGTACCCTGTAGCCCTGATCTCCACTGCACTGTCCAGCCCTCAAGCCCTCGCCCTTTACCCCTCAACCCCTCCCTCTGCCCCCCAGCCCTCAGGCTCTGTGTGTCACCCTCGAGCCTCCCCTTTGCCCCTCAAGCCCCCTCTCAGCTGCCCCTCAGCTCCTGTGCGTCACCCTTAATCCCTCTCCTTTGCCCCTCAGCCCCCAGCTTCTCTGTGTCATGCTCCAGCTGCCCCTGCCCCCCTCAGCATCTCTCTGTCACCCACTGTCCCCTTTCCCCGTGCCTCCCTCAGCTCCCAGCCTCTGTCACCCTCAAGCCCCCACAGTGCCCCTCAGCCTCTATGTGCTGTGCCATGAAAAAACATAAAATTTCCCTAAAAACCCCTCATCTTCAAAATGTTCTAAAAGCCCCACAAAAACATAAAAATAGCCTCAGAATACCCTTAAAATACAAGAAAAATACCCTACTTTTAAAAAAACCCTAAAACACACCTAAATATCCCTAAAAAACCTTTAAGAAATCCCTCAATATTCCTAAAAGAGCTCTAAAAATACCCCAAAATACTTAAAATGCCCTGATAAGACCCTAAAAAAACCTAAAAGTTCCCTCAAAAGACCTAAAAATACCCTAGTCCTAAGAGTCCTCCACATACCCTCAATAGACCTAAAAAAGCCCCAAGAACACCCCAAAAAAACCCCAAAAACATTCTAATTAGTAGTAAGAAAGCCATGAAAATACCCTAAAAAAAATCTTTTAAAAGCCCTAAAAAAGCCCTAAAAGTATCCTAAATAGTCACAGAAAATTCCTAAAAAGCTCCTGTGAAAAAAACCCTAAAATATCTTTTTAAAGCCCTAAAAAACCCCTAAAAAAGTGCTCAGTCCCCAACCTCTACCAGTCACTCTCTAGCCAGCAAACATCATCCCTACCTTTTCATTAGGGTCACTGCCTGCAGCTGCTGGGAGGGTTCTGGGGCTGTCCCAGCAGTAGGGTTGCTGCCTGCAGCTGCTGTTGAGGAACACTGGTGTTCTAGGGGTGTGTTTAGGGTGAGCTTAGGGTTGGGGTGAGGGCTGCTGCTGTACCCTAACCCTTCCTGGTACCCCGTGCCCTGTCCTTTGTACCCCTAACCCTCAGGGTCAGCTCTCCACCTGTCAAGTCCCCCCCTTTTTGCCCCTCAGCCCGCAATGTCTGTGTGTCACCCCAAGGCCCCCGACACTGTCCTGTGGCCCCCTAACCTCCACCGTGCACTTTCCACCCTTGTAGGGGTGGTTTTAAGGGTGAGGTTAAGGGTGCTGTGAGGGCTGGTTCACCTGTCACCCTCAGGCACCCCCCCACTTTGTCCCTCAGGACAGCCCCTGCCTCTCAGCCTCCTTGTGTCACCCTCAGGTTCCCACCGCAGCCTCTCAGCGTCTCTCTGCCACCCTGGAGCCCCCCTTTTTGACTCCTAAAGACCCCTTCTGCCTCTCAGCTGCCCCCATCTTCTGTGTCACCCTCCAGCCCCCTCCCCTCAGCCCCAGGTGCCTTTGTGACACCGCGCGGCCCACAGACGCCGTCCCTGCCTGTTTTCTTTGGGTGTTGTCCTGCTGCGAGGGCCGCACTATCCCCACGAGTCCGGGCTCCCATGTCCTGCTGCAGGGAGTCACACCTGGGGCATGGGAGGAGTGAGGGATGGGGCAGGGGCGGGATGGGGAGGGGTGAAGGGAGGAGAGAGACTGGGGAAGGGGTGGGCTGGAAGGACAAGTAGGGGTGAGGGGTGGAGACGGGGACAGAGCAGAACAGGGCAGAGGGAAGAGGGACATTTGGAGGGGGCACTCCACATATCCCAGACCAAAGCTGCAGCAAAATACAATTTTAGTGGACAGGGCAAAGCCAAACACCACCTGCAAACTGACACCAGGAACCAGGGCTGGCCACTTTTCTTTCCCAGGAAAAAGGGCATGTCAGGGCCACAGACCCCTGGAGACAAAGATCAGCCTTTTTCCTTGGGAAAGAAAAGTGGCCAGCCCAGGTTCCTGATGTCAGTTTGTAGGGTTCCCTTGGGACTGTCAGGGCAGCACAGGTTTGAGGTGGGGGCAGCTTGGGTCTGCGACACATCTTCGATCGTTTGGATTTTTGGAGGTGTCCGGCCACTCAGGGCCACAGGACCCTGGAGGAAAAGATCAGCCTTTTTCCTTGGAAAGAAAAGTGGCCAGCCCAGGTTCCTGATGTCAGTTTATAGGGTTCCCTTGGGACTGTCGGGGCAGCACAGGTTTGAGGTGGGGGCAGCTTGGGTCTGCGACACATCCTCGATCGTTCGGAATTTTTGGAGGTGTCCGGCCACTGTGGGCCACAGGCCCCTGGAGACAAAGATCAGCTTTTTTCCTTTGGAAAGAAAAGTGGTCAGCCCAGGTTCTTAATGTCAGTTTGTAGGGTTCCCTTGGGACTGTCAGGGCAGCACAGGTTTGAGGTGGGGGCAGCTTGGGTCTGCGACACATCTTCGATCGTTTGGATTTTTGGAGGTGTCTGGCCACTCAGGGCCACAGGACCCTGGAGACAAAGACCGGCCCTTTTCCCTGGGAAAGAAAAGTGGCCAGCCCAGGTTCTTAATGTCAGTTTGTAGGGTTCCCTTGGGACTGTCAGGGCAGCACAGGTGTGAGGTGGGGGCAGCTTGGGTCTGTGACACATCTTCGATCGTTTGGATTTTTGGACGTAGCCGGCCACTGAGGACCACAGGCCCATGGAAACAAAGTTCAGCCTTTTTCCTTGGAAAGAAAAGTGGTCAGCCCAGGTTCCTGATGTCAGTTTGTAGGGGTCCCTTGGGACTGTCAGGGCAGCACAGGTTTGAGGTGGGAGCAGCTTGGGTCTGCGACACATGCTCGATCGTTCGGAATTTTTGGACGTAGCCCGCCACTGAGGGCCACAGGCCCCTGGAGACAAAGATCAGCTTTTTTCCTTTGGAAAGAAAAGTGGTCAGCCCAGGTTCTTAATGTCAGTTTGTAGGGTTCCCTTGGGACTGTCAGGGCAGCACAGGTTTGAGGTGAGGGTAGCTTGGGTCTGCGACACATCCTCGATCGTTTGGATTTTTGGAGGTGTCCAGCCACTCAGGGCCACAGGCCCCTGGAGACAAAGACCGGCCCTTTTCCCTGGGAAAGAAAAGTGGCCAGCCCAGGTTCCTGATGTCAGTTTGTAGGGTTCCCTTGGGACTGTCAGGTCAGCACAGGTTTGAGGTGGGGGCAGCTTAGGTCTGCGACACATTCTCGATCGTTCGGATTTTGGGACGCAGCCGGCCACTGAGGGCCTAACCCTAAACCCTAAACCCAAACCCTAACCCCTAACCCTACAAGATGGTGGCACCCCTGTGGTCACATGATGGGGAGTAAAATGGCAGCACCTGTGTGGTCATGTGACAGGGAGCAAGATGGTGGCGCCCATAGGGTCACGTGATGGGGAGCAAGGTGGCGGTGTCTACATGGTGGGGGTGATGTGGGTAGTGGGTATTGTAATGTGCCAGGTGGAGCACTAATTAGGGGTTGTATAGGTATATATAAAAAAGAAGAAAAACTATATGTCCGGTGCAGCAGTAGAAAGTTTCAGGCTCTCGGGGCGTAAATTCTTTTTTTTTTTTAATAATTATTTAAAGTTTGTTTTTTATTTTACTCCCAGGGAGCCTGAAAGTTTCTACTGCTGCTTTTTGAAAGCTAGAAAGGGAAACAAAGTTAGAAATTAAAAGATGGAAAGAAAGAAAAAGACAGACTTAAGAGAGGACTTAAGAGAGGACTTAAGAGAGCACTTAAGAGAGCACTTAAGAGAGCACTTAAGAGAGGACTTAAGAGAGCACTTAAGAGAGCACTTAAGAGAGGACTTAAGAGAGCACTTAAGAGACAACTTAAGAGACGACTTAAGAGACCACTTAAGAGACTACTTAAGAGACGAAAAGAAATAGGAAGAGAATGGCAAAGAGTAAAAAAATGAGAAGGGTTACAGTGAAAAAGAAAGAGGGTGAGAGTGAAAAAGAGGACAAAAGAATAGAGAAAAAAAAGAAGCTGGAGAGAAAAAGAAATAAAGAGTAAAAGCATCAACTAGAGAGACAAATAAATAGTTAGAAATAGTGAAACAGAGAAACAGAAGAAAAGACATACAGGGAAATAGAGAAGCAGAGAGAGAGAGAGTTAGAAACAGTGAGAAACAGAAACAAAGTTAGGGACGGACAGAAATCACATGACAGAAAGAAAACTAAGAGAAGAAGCAAAGGAAGAAATACAGTGGGAAAAAAAAAAAAATTACTAAACCACACCAAAAAAACACAGGAGCCAAAGGGGGAAGGGGAGGGAGCGGGGGGCATCATTAATAGGGTTGATTCAAATTTATTGAATATTTTTTTTTATTTCCACTCCAGCAAAACACATGGAAACGATGTATAAAAATGGGAACCCTACAAACTGACATCAGGAACCTGGGCTGGCCACTTTTCTTTCCCAGGGAAAAAGGACCGGTCTGTGTCTACAGGGGCCTGTGGCCCTGAGTGGCCAGACACCTCCAAAAATCCAAACGATCGAAGATGTGTCGCAGACCCAAGCTGCCCCCACCTCAAACCTGTGCTGCCCTGACAGTCCCAAGGGAACCCTACAAACTGACATCAGGAACCTGGGCTGGCCACTTTTCTTTCCCAGGGAAAAAGGCTGATCTTTGCCTCCAGGGGCCTGTGGCCCTGAAGTGGCCAGACACCTCCAAAAATCCAAACGATCGAAGATGTGTCGCAGACCCAAGCTGCCCCCAGCTCAAACCTGTGCTGCCCTGACAGTCCCAAGGGAACCCTACAAACTGACATCAGGAACCTGGGCTGGCCACTTTTCTTTCCCAGGAAAAAAGGCTGATCTTTGCCTACAGCGGCCTGTGGCCTTGAAGTGGCCGGACACCTCCAAAAATCCAAACGATCGAAGATGTGTCGCAGACCCAAGCTGCCCCCACCTCAAACCTGTGCTGCCCTGACAGTCCCAAGGGAACCCTACAAACTGACATCGGGAACCTGGGCTGGCCACTTTTCTTTCCCTGGGAAAAGGACCGGTCTGGGTCTCCAGGGGCCTGTGGCCCTGAAGTGGCCGGACACCTCCAAAAATCCAAACGATCGAAGATGTGTCGCAGACCCAAGCTGCCCCCACCTCAAACCTGTGCTGCCCTGACAGTCCCAAGGGAACCCTACAAACTGACATCAGGAACCTGGGCTGGCCACTTTTCTTTCCCAGGGAAAAGGACCAGTCTTTGTTTCCAGGGGCCTGTGGCCCTGAGTGGCCGGACACATCTAAAAATCCAAACGATCGAAGATGTGTCGCAGACCCAAGCTGCCCCCACCTCAAACCTGTGCTGCCCTGACAGTCCCAAGGGAACCCTACAAACTGACATCAGGAACCTGGGCTGGCCACTTTTCTTTCCCAGGGAAAAAGGCTGATCTTTGCCTCTAGGGGCCTGTGGCCCTGAAGTGGCCGGACACCTCCAAAAATCCAAACGATCGAGGATGTGTCGCAGACCCAAGCTGCCCCCACCTCAAACCTGTGCTGCCCTGACAGTCCCAAGGGAACCCTACAAACTGACATCAGGAACCTGGGCTGGCCACTTTTCTTTCCCAGGGAAAAGGACTGGTCTTTGTCTCCAGGGGCCTGTGGCCCTGAAGTGGCCGGACACCTCCAAAAATCCAAACGATCGAAGATGTGTCGCAGACCCAAGCTGCCCCCACCTCAAACCTGTGCTGCCCTGACAGTCCCAAGGGAACCCTACAAACTGACATCAGGAACCTGGGCTGGGCACTTTTCTTTCCCAGGGAAAAGGACCAGTCTTTGCCTCCAGGGGCCTGTGGCCCTGAAGTGGCCGGACACCTCCAAAAATCCAAACGATCGAAGATGTGTCGCAGACCCAAGCTGCCCCCAGCTCAAACCTGTGCTGCCCTGACAGTCCCAAGGGAACCCTACAAACTGACATCAGGAACCTGGGCTGGCCACTTTTCTTTCCCATGGAGAAAGGACCGTTCTCTGTCTCCAGGGGCCTGTGGCATTGAGTGGCCAGACACCTCCAAAAATCCAAACGATCGAAGATGTGTCACAGACCCAAGCTGCCCCCACCTCAAACCTGTGCTGCCCTGACAGTCCCAAGGGAACCCTACAAACTGACATCAGGAACCTGGGCTGGCCACTTTTCTTTCCCTGGGAAAAGGACCGGTCTGGGTCTCCAGGGGCCTGTGGCCCTGAAGTGGCCAGACACCTCCAAAAATCCAAACGATCGAAGATGTGTCGCAGACCCAAGCTGCCCCCACCTCAAACCTGTGCTGCCCTGACAGTCCCAAGGGAACCCTACAAACTGACATCAGGAACCTGGGCTGGCCACTTTTCTTTCCCAGGGAAAAAGGCTGATCTTTGCCTCCAGGGGCCTGTGGCCCTGAAGTGGCCGGACACCTCCAAATATCCAAACGATCGAAGATGTGTCGCAGACCCAAGCTGCCCCCACCTCAAACCTGTGCTGCCCTGACAGTCCCAAGGGAACCCTACAAACTGACATCAGGAACCTGGGCTGGCCACTTTTCTTTCCCAGGGAAAAGGACCAGTCTTTGTTTCCAGGGGCCTGTGGCCCTGAGTGGCCGGACACATCTAAAAATCCAAACGATCGAAGATGTGTCGCAGACCCAAGCTGCCCCCAGCTCAAACCTGTGCTGCCCTGACAGTCCCAAGGGAACCCTACAAACTGACATCAGGAACCTGGGCTGGCCACTTTTCTTTCCCAGGGAAAAAGGCTGATCTTTGCCTCTAGGGGCCTGTGGCCCTGAAGTGGCCGGACACCTCCAAAAATCCAAACGATCGAGGATGTGTCGCAGACCCAAGCTGCCCCCAGCTCAAACCTGTGCTGCCCTGACAGTCCCAAGGGAACCCTACAAACTGACATCAGGAACCTGGGCTGGCCACTTTTCTTTCCCAAGGAAAAAGGCTGACCTTTGCCTCCAGGGGCCTGTGGCCCTGAGTGGCCAGACACCTCCAAAAATCCAAACGATCGAAGATGTGTCGCAGACCCAAGCTGCCCCCACCTCAAACCTGTGCTGCCCTGACAGTCCCAAAGGAACCCTACAAACTGACATCAGGAACCTGGGCTGGCCACTTTTCTTTCCCAGGGAAAAAGGCTGATCCTTACCTCCAGGGGCCTGTGGCCCTGAAGTGGCCGGACACCTCCAAAAATCCAAACGATCGAGGATGTGTCGCAGACCCAAGCTGCCCCCACCTCAAACCTGTGCTGCCCTGACAGTCCCAAGGGAACCCTACAAACTGACATCAGGAACCTGGACTGGCCACTTTTCTTTCCCAAGGAAAAAGGCTGATCTTTGACTCCAGGGGCCTGTGGCCCTTAAGTGGCCGGACACCTCCAAAAATCCAAACGATTGAAGATGTGTCGCAGACCCAAGCTGCCCCCAGCTCAAACCTGTGCTGCCCTGACAGTCCCAAGGGAACCCTACAAACTGACATCAGGAACCTGGGCTGGCCACTTTTCTTTCCCAAGGAAAAGGACTGGTCTTTGTCTCCAGGGGCCTGTGGCCCTGACTGGCCGGACACCTCCAAAAATCCAAACGATCGAGGATGTGTCGCAGACCCAAGCTGCCCCCAGCTCAAACCTGTGCTGCCCTGACAGTCCCAAGTGAACCCTACAAACTGACATCAGGAACCTGGGCTGGCCACTTTTCTTTCCCAGGGAAAAGGACCAGTCTTTGTCTCCAGGGGCCTGTGGCCCTGAAGTGGCCGGACACCTCCAAAAATCCAAACGATCGAAGATGTGTCGCAGACCCAAGCTGCCCCCACCTCAAACCTGTGCTGCCCTGACAGTCCCAAGGGAACCCTACAAACTGACATCAGGAACCTGGGCTGACCTCTTTTCTTTCCAAAGGAAAAAAGCTGGTCTTTGCCTCCAGGGGCCTGTGGCCAGGAGTGGCCGGACACCTCCAAAAATCCAAACGATCGAAGATGTGTCGCAGACCCAAGCTGCCCCCACCTCAAACCTGTGCTGCCCTGACAGTCCCAAGGGAACCCTACAAACTGACATCAGGAACCTGGGCTGGCCACTTTTCTTTCCCAGGTAAAAGAACTGGTCTTTGTCTCCAGGGGCCTGTGGCCCTGAAGTGGCCAGACACCTCCAAAAATCCAAACGATCGAAGATGTGTCGCAGACCCAAGCTGCCCCCAGCTCAAACCTGTGCTGCCCTGACAGTCCCAAGGGAACCCTACAAACTGACATCAGGAACCTGGGCTGGCCACTTTTCTTTCCCAGGGAAAAGGACCAGTCTTTGTCTCCAGGGGCCTGTGGCCCTGAAGTGGCCAGACACCTCCAAAAATCCAAACGATCGAAGATGTGTCGCAGACCCAAGCTGCCCCCACCTCAAACCTGTGCTGCCCTGACAGTCCCAAGGGAACCCTACAAACTGACATCAGGAACCTGGTCTGGCCACTTTTCTTTCCCAGGGAAAAGGACCAGTCTTTGTTTCCAGGGGCCTGTGGCCCTGAGTGGCCGGACACCTCTAAAAATCCAAACGATCGAAGATGTGTCGCAGACCCAAGCTGCCCCCACCTCAAACCTGTGCTGCCCTGACAGTCCCAAGGGAACTCTACAAACTGACATCAGGAACCTGGGCTGGCCACTTTTCTTTCCCTGGGAAAAGGACTGGTCTGGGTCTCCAGGGGCCTGTGGCCCTGAGTGGCCGGACGCCTCCAAAAATCCAAACGATCGAAGATGTGTCGCAGACCCAAGCTGCCCCCAGCTCAAACCTGTGCTGCCCTGACAGTCCCAAGGGAACCCTACAAACTGACATCAGGAACCTGGGCTGGCCACTTTTCTTTCCCTGGGAAAAGGACCGGTCTGGGTCTCCAGGGGCCTGTGGCCCTGAGTGGCCGGACACCTCCAAAAATCCAAACGATCGAAGATGTGTCGCAGACCCAAGCTGCCCCCAGCTCAAACCTGTGCTGCCCTGACAGTCCCAAAGGAACCCTACAAACTGACATCAGGAACCTGGGCTGGCCACTTTTCTTTCCCAGGAAAAAAGGCTGATCTTTGCCTCCAGGGGCCTGTGGCCCTGAAGTGGCCGGACACCTCCAAAAATCCAAACGATCGAAGATGTGTCGCAGACCCAAGCTGCCCCCAGCTCAAACCTGTGCTGCCCTGACAGTCCCAAGGGAACCCTACAAACTGACATCAGGAACCTGGGCTGGCCACTTTTCTTTCCCCGGGAAAAAGGCTGATCTTTGCCTCTAGGGGCCTGTGGCCCTGAAGTGGCCGGACACCTCCAAAAATCCAAACGATCGAGGATGTGTCGCAGACCCAAGCTGCCCCCACCTCAAACCTGTGCTGCCCTGACAGTCCCAAGGGAACCCTACAAACTGACATCAGGAACCTGGGCTGGCCACTTTTCTTTCACAGGGAAAAAGGCTGATCTTTGCCTCCAGGGGCCTGTGGCCCTGAGTGGCCGGACACCTCCAAAAAATCCCAACAAGCCAGGATGTGCCCTCCACTGGCACCTTTCCAAAGCATTGCACTAGTGTCCAGTAATACTCTGCATTTCCAGTGGTTCAGCCTGTCTGACCCTCATCCTGACCCTTAAAATGCACTAAGGAATTCTAAAACAGCCCTTAGGTAGGTGTAACAATGCCCTAAAAGACACCAGACAAGTCCTAAGAAGCCTTCCAAAATCCCCTAAATATTCCTAATAGTCCTGCAAAAACACTCAAGGAAACCTGCTCAGCCTCCAAAGCCTTCCTGGTGCTCTCTAGCCCACAGATGTCATCCCTACCTTTCTCCAGGGGGTCCTGTTGTCCTCTGAGGGTTCTGTCGTTGTCCTGGTGTGACGGTCACTGCCTTGTCCCAGCGGGAGCGTTCCGGTGTGCTCTCGCTGTTAGGGTTGCTGTGTGGTGCTGCTGCTGGCAGGGCTGAAAAGGGAAAAGGCTCTTGTTAGGGGGGCTGCTTAGGTTGAGGTTAGGGCTGGGGGGAGAGGTGGTGCTCCTGTACCCTAACTTGCCTCCTAAGCTGTACCCTGTAGCCCTGATCTCCACTGCACTGTCCAGCCCTCAAGCCCTCGCCCTTTACCCCTCAACCCCTCCCTCTGCCCCCCAGCCCTCAGGCTCTGTGTGTCACCCTCGAGCCTCCCCTTTGCCCCTCAAGCCCCCTCTCAGCTGCCCCTCAGCTCCTGTGCGTCACCCTTAATCCCTCTCCTTTGCCCCTCAGCCCCCAGCTTCTCTGTGTCATGCTCCAGCTGCCCCTGCCCCCCTCAGCATCTCTCTGTCACCCACTGTCCCCTTTCCCCGTGCCTCCCTCAGCTCCCAGCCTCTGTCACCCTCAAGCCCCCACAGTGCCCCTCAGCCTCTATGTGCTGTGCCATGAAAAAACATAAAATTTCCCTAAAAACCCCTCATCTTCAAAATGTTCTAAAAGCCCCACAAAAACATAAAAATAGCCTCAGAATACCCTTAAAATACAAGAAAAATACCCTACTTTTAAAAAAACCCTAAAACACACCTAAATATCCCTAAAAAACCTTTAAGAAATCCCTCAATATTCCTAAAAGAGCTCTAAAAATACCCCAAAATACTTAAAATGCCCTGATAAGACCCTAAAAAAACCTAAAAGTTCCCTCAAAAGACCTAAAAATACCCTAGTCCTAAGAGTCCTCCACATACCCTCAATAGACCTAAAAAAGCCCCAAGAACACCCCAAAAAAACCCCAAAAACATTCTAATTAGTAGTAAGAAAGCCATGAAAATACCCTAAAAAAAATCTTTTAAAAGCCCTAAAAAAGCCCTAAAAGTATCCTAAATAGTCACAGAAAATTCCTAAAAAGCTCCTGTGAAAAAAACCCTAAAATATCTTTTTAAAGCCCTAAAAAACCCCTAAAAAAGTGCTCAGTCCCCAACCTCTACCAGTCACTCTCTAGCCAGCAAACATCATCCCTACCTTTTCATTAGGGTCACTGCCTGCAGCTGCTGGGAGGGTTCTGGGGCTGTCCCAGCAGTAGGGTTGCTGCCTGCAGCTGCTGTTGAGGAACACTGGTGTTCTAGGGGTGTGTTTAGGGTGAGCTTAGGGTTGGGGTGAGGGCTGCTGCTGTACCCTAACCCTTCCTGGTACCCCGTGCCCTGTCCTTTGTACCCCTAACCCTCAGGGTCAGCTCTCCACCTGTCAAGTCCCCCCCTTTTTGCCCCTCAGCCCGCAATGTCTGTGTGTCACCCCAAGGCCCCCGACACTGTCCTGTGGCCCCCTAACCTCCACCGTGCACTTTCCACCCTTGTAGGGGTGGTTTTAAGGGTGAGGTTAAGGGTGCTGTGAGGGCTGGTTCACCTGTCACCCTCAGGCACCCCCCCACTTTGTCCCTCAGGACAGCCCCTGCCTCTCAGCCTCCTTGTGTCACCCTCAGGTTCCCACCGCAGCCTCTCAGCGTCTCTCTGCCACCCTGGAGCCCCCCTTTTTGACTCCTAAAGACCCCTTCTGCCTCTCAGCTGCCCCCATCTTCTGTGTCACCCTCCAGCCCCCTCCCCTCAGCCCCAGGTGCCTTTGTGACACCGCGCGGCCCACAGACGCCGTCCCTGCCTGTTTTCTTTGGGTGTTGTCCTGCTGCGAGGGCCGCACTATCCCCACGAGTCCGGGCTCCCATGTCCTGCTGCAGGGAGTCACACCTGGGGCATGGGAGGAGTGAGGGATGGGGCAGGGGCGGGATGGGGAGGGGTGAAGGGAGGAGAGAGACTGGGGAAGGGGTGGGCTGGAAGGACAAGTAGGGGTGAGGGGTGGAGACGGGGACAGAGCAGAACAGGGCAGAGGGAAGAGGGACATTTGGAGGGGGCACTCCACATATCCCAGACCAAAGCTGCAGCAAAATACAATTTTAGTGGACAGGGCAAAGCCAAACACCACCTGCAAACTGACACCAGGAACCAGGGCTGGCCACTTTTCTTTCCCAGGAAAAAGGGCATGTCAGGGCCACAGACCCCTGGAGACAAAGATCAGCCTTTTTCCTTGGGAAAGAAAAGTGGCCAGCCCAGGTTCCTGATGTCAGTTTGTAGGGTTCCCTTGGGACTGTCAGGGCAGCACAGGTTTGAGGTGGGGGCAGCTTGGGTCTGCGACACATCTTCGATCGTTTGGATTTTTGGAGGTGTCCGGCCACTCAGGGCCACAGGACCCTGGAGGAAAAGATCAGCCTTTTTCCTTGGAAAGAAAAGTGGCCAGCCCAGGTTCCTGATGTCAGTTTATAGGGTTCCCTTGGGACTGTCGGGGCAGCACAGGTTTGAGGTGGGGGCAGCTTGGGTCTGCGACACATCCTCGATCGTTCGGAATTTTTGGAGGTGTCCGGCCACTGTGGGCCACAGGCCCCTGGAGACAAAGATCAGCTTTTTTCCTTTGGAAAGAAAAGTGGTCAGCCCAGGTTCTTAATGTCAGTTTGTAGGGTTCCCTTGGGACTGTCAGGGCAGCACAGGTTTGAGGTGGGGGCAGCTTGGGTCTGCGACACATCTTCGATCGTTTGGATTTTTGGAGGTGTCTGGCCACTCAGGGCCACAGGACCCTGGAGACAAAGACCGGCCCTTTTCCCTGGGAAAGAAAAGTGGCCAGCCCAGGTTCTTAATGTCAGTTTGTAGGGTTCCCTTGGGACTGTCAGGGCAGCACAGGTGTGAGGTGGGGGCAGCTTGGGTCTGTGACACATCTTCGATCGTTTGGATTTTTGGACGTAGCCGGCCACTGAGGACCACAGGCCCATGGAAACAAAGTTCAGCCTTTTTCCTTGGAAAGAAAAGTGGTCAGCCCAGGTTCCTGATGTCAGTTTGTAGGGGTCCCTTGGGACTGTCAGGGCAGCACAGGTTTGAGGTGGGAGCAGCTTGGGTCTGCGACACATGCTCGATCGTTCGGAATTTTTGGACGTAGCCCGCCACTGAGGGCCACAGGCCCCTGGAGACAAAGATCAGCTTTTTTCCTTTGGAAAGAAAAGTGGTCAGCCCAGGTTCTTAATGTCAGTTTGTAGGGTTCCCTTGGGACTGTCAGGGCAGCACAGGTTTGAGGTGAGGGTAGCTTGGGTCTGCGACACATCCTCGATCGTTTGGATTTTTGGAGGTGTCCAGCCACTCAGGGCCACAGGCCCCTGGAGACAAAGACCGGCCCTTTTCCCTGGGAAAGAAAAGTGGCCAGCCCAGGTTCCTGATGTCAGTTTGTAGGGTTCCCTTGGGACTGTCAGGTCAGCACAGGTTTGAGGTGGGGGCAGCTTAGGTCTGCGACACATTCTCGATCGTTCGGATTTTGGGACGCAGCCGGCCACTGAGGGCCTAACCCTAAACCCTAAACCCAAACCCTAACCCCTAACCCTACAAGATGGTGGCACCCCTGTGGTCACATGATGGGGAGTAAAATGGCAGCACCTGTGTGGTCATGTGACAGGGAGCAAGATGGTGGCGCCCATAGGGTCACGTGATGGGGAGCAAGGTGGCGGTGTCTACATGGTGGGGGTGATGTGGGTAGTGGGTATTGTAATGTGCCAGGTGGAGCACTAATTAGGGGTTGTATAGGTATATATAAAAAAGAAGAAAAACTATATGTCCGGTGCAGCAGTAGAAAGTTTCAGGCTCTCGGGGCGTAAATTCTTTTTTTTTTTTAATAATTATTTAAAGTTTGTTTTTTATTTTACTCCCAGGGAGCCTGAAAGTTTCTACTGCTGCTTTTTGAAAGCTAGAAAGGGAAACAAAGTTAGAAATTAAAAGATGGAAAGAAAGAAAAAGACAGACTTAAGAGAGGACTTAAGAGAGGACTTAAGAGAGCACTTAAGAGAGCACTTAAGAGAGCACTTAAGAGAGGACTTAAGAGAGCACTTAAGAGAGCACTTAAGAGAGGACTTAAGAGAGCACTTAAGAGACAACTTAAGAGACGACTTAAGAGACCACTTAAGAGACTACTTAAGAGACGAAAAGAAATAGGAAGAGAATGGCAAAGAGTAAAAAAATGAGAAGGGTTACAGTGAAAAAGAAAGAGGGTGAGAGTGAAAAAGAGGACAAAAGAATAGAGAAAAAAAAGAAGCTGGAGAGAAAAAGAAATAAAGAGTAAAAGCATCAACTAGAGAGACAAATAAATAGTTAGAAATAGTGAAACAGAGAAACAGAAGAAAAGACATACAGGGAAATAGAGAAGCAGAGAGAGAGAGAGTTAGAAACAGTGAGAAACAGAAACAAAGTTAGGGACGGACAGAAATCACATGACAGAAAGAAAACTAAGAGAAGAAGCAAAGGAAGAAATACAGTGGGAAAAAAAAAAAAATTACTAAACCACACCAAAAAAACACAGGAGCCAAAGGGGGAAGGGGAGGGAGCGGGGGGCATCATTAATAGGGTTGATTCAAATTTATTGAATATTTTTTTTTATTTCCACTCCAGCAAAACACATGGAAACGATGTATAAAAATGGGAACCCTACAAACTGACATCAGGAACCTGGGCTGGCCACTTTTCTTTCCCAGGGAAAAAGGACCGGTCTGTGTCTACAGGGGCCTGTGGCCCTGAGTGGCCAGACACCTCCAAAAATCCAAACGATCGAAGATGTGTCGCAGACCCAAGCTGCCCCCACCTCAAACCTGTGCTGCCCTGACAGTCCCAAGGGAACCCTACAAACTGACATCAGGAACCTGGGCTAGCCACTTTTCTTTCCCAGGGAAAAAGGACAAGTCTTTGTCTCCAGGGGCCTGTGGAATTGAGTGGCCCGACACCTCCAAAAATCCAAACGATCGAAGATGTGTCGCAGACCCAAGCTACCCCCACCTCAAACCTGTGCTGCCCTGACAGTCCCAAGGGAACCCTACAAACTGACATCAGGAACCTGGGCTGGCCACTTTTCTTTCCCAGGGAAAAAGGCTGATCTTTGCCTCTAGGGGCCTGTGGCCCTGAAGTGGCCGGACACCTCCAAAAATCCAAACGATCGAAGATGTGTCGCAGACCCAAGCTGCCCCCACCTCAAACCTGTGCTGCCCTGACAGTCCCAAGGGAACCCTACAAACTGACATCAGGAACCTGGGCTGGCCACTTTTCTTTCCCAGGGAAAAGGACTGGTTTTTGTCTCCAGGGGCCTGTGGCCCTGAAGTGGCCGGACACCTCCAAAAATCCAAACGATCGAAGATGTGTCGCAGACCCAAGCTGCCCCCAGCTCAAACCTGTGCTGCCCTGACAGTCCCAAGGGAACCCTACAAACTGACATCAGGAACCTGGGCTGGCCACTTTTCTTTCCCAAGGAAAAAGGCTGATCTTTGCCTCCAGGGGCCTGTGGCCCTGAAGTGGCCGGACACCTCCAAAAACCCAAACAATCGAAGATGTGTCGCAGACCCAAGCTGCCCCCAGCTCAAACCTGTGCTGCCCTGACAGTCCCAAAGGAACCCTACAAACTGACATCAGGAACCTGGGCTGGCCACTTTTCTTTCCCAGGGAAAAAGGCTGATCTTTGCTTCCAGGGGCCTGTGGCCCTGAAGTGGCCGGACACCTCCAAAAATCCAAACGATCGAAGATGTGTCGCAGACCCAAGCTGCCCCCACCTCAAACATGTGCTGCCCTGACAGTCCCAAGGGAACCCTACAAATTGACATCAGGAACCTGGGCTGGCCACTTTTCTTTCCCAGGGAAAAGGACTGGTCTTTGTCTCCAGGGGCCTGTGGCCCTGAAGTGGCCAGACACCTCCAAAAATCCAAACAATCGAAGATGTGTCGCAGACCCAAGCTGCCCCCACCTCAAACCTGTGCTGCCCTGACAGTCCCAAGGGAACCCTACAAACTGACATCAGGAACCTGGGCTGGGCACTTTTCTTTCCCAGGGAAAAGGACCAGTCTTTGCCTCCAGGGGCCTGTGGCCCTGAAGTGGCCGGACACCTCCAAAAATCCAAACGATCGAAGATGTGTCGCAGACCCAAGCTGCCCCCACCTCAAACTTGTGCTGCCCTGACAGTCCCAAGGGAACCCTACAAACTGACATCAGGAACCTGGGCTGGCCACTTTTCTTTCCCATGGAAAAAGGACCGTTCTCTGTCTCCAGGGGCCTGTGGCATTGAGTGGCCGGACACCTCCAAAAATCCAAACGATCGAAGATGTGTCACAGACCCAAGCTGCCCCCACCTCAAACCTGTGCTGCCCTGACAGTCCCAAGGGAACCCTACAAACTGACATCGGGAACCTGGGCTGGCCACTTTTCTTTCCCTGGGAAAAGGACCGGTCTGGGTCTCCAGGGGCCTGTGGCCCTGAGTGGCCAGACACCTCCAAAAATCCAAACGATCGAAGATGTGTCGCAGACCCAAGCTGCCCCCACCTCAAACCTGTGCTGCCCTGACAGTCCCAAGGGAACCCTACAAACTGACATCAGGAACCTGGGCTGGCCACTTTTCTTTCCCAGGAAAAAAGGCTGATCTTTGCCTCCAGGGGCCTGTGGCCCTGAAGTGGCCGGACACCTCCAAAAATCCAAACGATCGAAGATGTGTCGCAGAACCAAGCTGCCCCCAGCTCAAACCTGTGCTGCCCTGACAGTCCCAAGGGAACCCTACAAACTGACATCAGGAACCTGGGCTGGCCACTTTTCTTTCCCAGGGAAAAGGACCAGTCTTTGTCTCCAGGGGCCTGTGGCCCTGAAGTGGCCGGACACCTCCAAAATTCCAAACGATCGAAGATGTGTCGCAGACCCAAGCTGCCCCCACCTCAAACCTGTGCTTCCCTGACAGTCCCAAGGGAAACCTACAAACTGACATCAGGAACCTGGGCTGGCCACTTTTCTTTCCCAAGGAAAAAGGCTGATCTTTGCCTCCAGGGGCCTGTGGCCCTGAAGTGGCCGGACACCTCCAAAAACCCAAACAATCGAAGATGTGTCGCAGACCCAAGCTGCCCCCAGCTCAAACCTGTGCTGCCCTGACAGTCCCAAAGGAACCCTACAAACTGACATCAGGAACCTGGGCTGGCCACTTTTCTTTCCCAGGGAAAAAGGCTGATCTTTGCTTCCAGGGGCCTGTGGCCCTGAAGTGGCCGGACACCTCCAAAAATCCAAACGATCGAAGATGTGTCGCAGACCCAAGCTGCCCCCACCTCAAACATGTGCTGCCCTGACAGTCCCAAGGGAACCCTACAAATTGACATCAGGAACCTGGGCTGGCCACTTTTCTTTCCCAGGGAAAAGGACTGGTCTTTGTCTCCAGGGGCCTGTGGCCCTGAAGTGGCCAGACACCTCCAAAAATCCAAACGATCGAAGATGTGTCGCAGACCCAAGCTGCCCCCACCTCAAACCTGTGCTGCCCTGACAGTCCCAAGGGAACCCTACAAACTGACATCAGGAACCTGGGCTGGGCACTTTTCTTTCCCAGGGAAAAGGACCAGTCTTTGCCTCCAGGGGCCTGTGGCCCTGAAGTGGCCGGACACCTCCAAAAATCCAAACGATCGAAGATGTGTCGCAGACCCAAGCTGCCCCCACCTCAAACTTGTGCTGCCCTGACAGTCCCAAGGGAACCCTACAAACTGACATCAGGAACCTGGGCTGGCCACTTTTCTTTCCCATGGAAAAAGGACCGTTCTCTGTCTCCAGGGGCCTGTGGCATTGAGTGGCCGGACACCTCCAAAAATCCAAACGATCGAAGATGTGTCACAGACCCAAGCTGCCCCCAGCTCAAACCTGTGCTGCCCTGACAGTCCCAAGGGAACCCTACAAACTGACATCGGGAACCTGGGCTGGCCACTTTTCTTTCCCTGGGAAAAGGACCGGTCTGGGTCTCCAGGGGCCTGTGGCCCTGAGTGGCCAGACACCTCCAAAAATCCAAACGATCGAAGATGTGTCGCAGACCCAAGCTGCCCCCAGCTCAAACCTGTGCTGCCCTGACAGTCCCAAGGGAACCCTACAAACTGACATCAGGAACCTGGGCTGGCCACTTTTCTTTCCCAGGAAAAAAGGCTGATCTTTGCCTCCAGGGGCCTGTGGCCCTGAAGTGGCCGGACACCTCCAAAAATCCAAACGATCGAAGATGTGTCGCAGACCCAAGCTGCCCCCACCTCAAACCTGTGCTGCCCTGACAGTCCCAAGGGAACCCTACAAACTGACATCAGGAACCTGGGCTGGCCACTTTTCTTTCCCAGGGAAAAGGACCAGTCTTTGTCTCCAGGGGCCTGTGGCCCTGAAGTGGCCGGACACCTCCAAAATTCCAAACGATCGAAGATGTGTCGCAGACCCAAGCTGCCCCCAACTCAAACCTGTGCTTCCCTGACAGTCCCAAGGGAAACCTACAAACTGACATCAGGAACCTGGGCTGGCCACTTTTCTTTCCCAAGGAAAAAGGCTGATCTTTGCCTCCAGGGGCCTGTGGCCCTGAAGTGGCCGGACACCTCCAAAAACCCAAACAATCGAAGATGTGTCGCAGACCCAAGCTGCCCCCAGCTCAAACCTGTGCTGCCCTGACAGTCCCAAAGGAACCCTACAAACTGACATCAGGAACCTGGGCTGGCCACTTTTCTTTCCCAGGGAAAAAGGCTGATCTTTGCTTCCAGGGGCCTGTGGCCCTGAAGTGGCCGGACACCTCCAAAAATCCAAACGATCGAAGATGTGTCGCAGACCCAAGCTGCCCCCAGCTCAAACCTGTGCTGCCCTGACAGTCCCAAGGGACCCCTACAAATTGACATCAGGAACCTGGGCTGGCCACTTTTCTTTCCCAGGGAAAAGGACTGGTCTTTGTCTCCAGGGGCCTGTGGCCCTGAAGTGGCCAGACACCTCCAAAAATCCAAACGATCGAAGATGTGTCGCAGACCCAAGCTGCCCCCACCTCAAACCTGTGCTGCCCTGACAGTCCCAAGGGAACCCTACAAACTGACATCAGGAACCTGGGCTGGCCACTTTTCTTTCCCAGGGAAAAGGACCAGTCTTTGTCTCCAGGGTCCTGTGGCCCTGACGTGGCCGGACACCTCCAAATTCCAAACGATCGAAGATGTGTCGCAGACCCAAGCTGCCCCCAGCTCAAACCTGTGCTGCCCTGACAGTCCCAAGGGAACCCTACAAACTGACATCAGGAACCTGGGCTGGCCACTTTTCTTTCCCTGGGAAAAGGACCGGTCTGGGTCTCCAGGGGCCTGTGGCCCTGAGTGGCCGGACACCTCCAAAAATCCAAACGATCGAAGATGTGTCGCAGACCCAAGCTGCCCCCACCTCAAACCTGTGCTGCCCTGACAGTCCCAAAGGAACCCTACAAACTGACATCAGGAACCTGGGCTGGCCACTTTTCTTTCCCAGGAAAAAAGGCTGATCTTTGCCTCCAGGGGCCTGTGGCCCTGAAGTGGCCGGACACCTCCAAAAATCCAAACGATCGAAGATGTGTCGCAGACCCAAGCTGCCCCCACCTCAAACCTGTGCTGCCCTGACAGTCCCAAGGGAACCCTACAAACTGACATCAGGAACCTGGGCTGGCCACTTTTCTTTCCCAGGAAAAAGGACCAGTCTTTGTCTCCAGGGTCCTGTGGCCCTGACGTGGCCGGACACCTCAAAATTCCAAACGATCGAAGATGTGTCGCAGACCCAAGCTGCCCCCAGCTCAAACCTGTGCTGCCCTGACAGTCCCAAGGGAACCCTACAAACTGACATCAGGAACCTGGGCTGGCCACTTTTCTTTCCCAGGGAAAAAGGCTGATCTTTGCCTCCAGGGGCCTGTGGCCCTGAACTGGCCGGACACCTCCAAAAATCCAAACGATCGAAGATGTGTCGCAGACCCAAGCTGCCCCCACCTCAAACCTGTGCTGCCCTGACAGTCCCAAGGGAACCCTACAAACTGACATCAGGAACCTGGGCTGGCCACTTTTCCTTCCCAGGGAAAAGGACCGGTCTTTGTCTCCAGGGGCCTGTGGCCCTGACTGGCCGGACACCTCCAAAAATCGAAACGATCGAGGATGTGTCGCAGACCCAAGCTGCCCCCACCTCAAACCTGTGCTGCCCTGACAGTCCCAAGGGAACCCTACAAACTGACATCAGGAACCTGGGCTGGCCACTTTTCTTTCCCAAGGAAAAAGGCTGATCTTTGCCTCCAGGGGCCTGTGGCCCTGAGTGGCCGGACACCTCCAAAAATCCAAACGATCGAAGATGTGTCACAGACCCAAGCTGCCCCCACCTCAAACCTGTGCTGCCCTGACAGTCCCAAGGGAACCCTACAAACTGACATCAGGAACCTGGGCTGGCCACTTTTCTTTCCCAGGGAAAAGGACCAGTCTTTGTCTCCAGGGGCCTGTGGCCCTGAAGTGGCCGGACACCTCCAAAAATCCAAACGATCGAAGATGTGTCGCAGACCCAAGCTGGCCCCACCTCAAACCTGTGCTGCCGTGGCAGTCCCAAGGGAACCCTACAAACTGACATCAGGAACCTGGGCTGGCCACATTTCTTTCTCAAGGAAAAAGCCTGATATTTGTCTCCAGGGGCCTGTGGCCCTGAAGTGGCCAGACACCTCCAAAAATCCAAACGATCGAAGATGTGTCGCAGACCCAAGCTGCCCCCACCTCAAACCTGTGCTGCCCTGACAGTCCCAAGGGAACCCTACAAACTGACATCAGGAACCTGGGCTGGCCACTTTTCTTTCCCAGGGAAAAGGACCGGTCTTTGTCTCCAGGGGCCTGTGGCCCTGACTGGCCGGACACCTCCAAAAATCCAAACGATCGGGGATGTCTCGCAGACCCAAGCTGCCCCCACCTCAAACCTGTGCTGCCCTGACAGTCCCAAGGGAACCCTACAAACTGACATCAGGAACCTGGGCTGGCCACTTTTCTTTCCCAAGAAAAAAGGACCGGTCTTTGTCTCCAGGGGCCTGTGACATTGACTGGCCGGACACCTCCAAAAATCCAAACGATCGAAGATGTGTCGCAGACCCAAGCTGCCCCCACCTCAAACCTGTGCTGCCCTGACAGTCCCAAGGGAACCCTACAAACTGACATCAGGAACCTGGGCTGGCCACTTTTCTTTCCCAAGGAAAAAGGCAGATCTTTGCCTCCAGGGGCCTGTGGCCCTGAGTGTCCGGACACCTCCAAAAATCCAAACGATCGAAGATGTGTCGCAGACCCAAGCTGCCCCACCTCAAACCTGTGCTGCCCTGACAGTCCCAAAGGAACCCTACAAACTGACATCAGGAACCTGGGCTGGCCACTTTTCTTTCCCAAGGAAAAAGGCTGATCTTTGCCTCCAGCGGCCTGTGGCCCTGAAGTGGCCGGACACCTCCAAAAATCCAAACGATCGAAGATGTGTCGCAGACCCAAGCTGCCCCCAGCTCAAACCTGTGCTGCCCTGACAGTCCCAAGGGACCCCTACAAATTGACATCAGGAACCTGGGCTGGCCACTTTTCTTTCCCAGGGAAAAGGACTGGTCTTTGTCTCCAGGGGCCTGTGGCCCTGAAGTGGCCAGACACCTCCAAAAATCCAAACGATCGAAGATGTGTCGCAGACCCAAGCTGCCCCCACCTCAAACCTGTGCTGCCCTGACAGTCCCAAGGGAACCGTACAAACTGATATCAGGAACCTGGGCTGGCCACTTTTCTTTCCCAGGGAAAAGGACCAGTCTTTGTCTCCAGGGTCCTGTGGCCCTGACGTGGCCGGACACCTCCAAAAATCCAAACGATCGAAGATGTGTCGCAGACCCAAGCTGCCCCCACCTCAAACCTGTGCTGCCCTGACAGTCCCAAGGGAACCCTACAAACTGACATCAGGAACCTGGGCTGGCCACTTTTCTATCCCTGGGAAAAGGAGCGGTGTGGGTCTCCAGGGGCCTGTGGCCCTGAGTGGCCGGACACCTCCAAAAATCCAAACGATCGAAGATGTGTCGCAGACCCAAGCTGCCCCCACCTCAAACCTGTGCTGCCCTGACAGTCCCAAAGGAACCCTACAAACTGACATCAGGAACCTGGGCTGGCCACTTTTCTTTCCCAGGAAAAAAGGCTGATCTTTGCCTCCAGGGGCCTGTGGCCCTGAAGTGGCCAGACACCTCCAAAAATCCAAACGATCGAAGATGTGTCGCAGACCCAAGCTGCCCCCAGCTCAAACCTGTGCTGCCCTGACAGTCCCAAGGGAACCCTACAAACTGACATCAGGAACCTGGGCTGGCCACTTTTCTTTCCCAGGGAAAAAGGCTGATCTTTGCCTCCAGGGGCCTGTGGCCCTGAAGTGGCCGGACACCTCCAAAAATCCAAACGATCGAAGATGTGTCGCAGACCCAAGCTGCCCCCACCTCAAACCTGTGCTGCCCTGACAGTCCCAAGGGAACCCTACAAACTGACATCAGGAACCTGGGCTGGCCACTTTTCCTTCCCAGGGAAAAGGACCGGTCTTTGTCTCCAGGGGCCTGTGGCCCTGACTGGCCGGACACCTCCAAAAATCGAAACGATCGAGGATGTGTCGCAGACCCAAGCTGCCCCCAGCTCAAACCTGTGCTGCCCTGACAGTCCCAAGGGAACCCTACAAACTGACATCAGGAACCTGGGCTGGCCACTTTTCTTTCTCAAGGAAAAAGCCTGATATTTGCCTCCAGGGGCCTGTGGCCCTGAAATGGCCAGACACCTCCAAAAATCCAAACGATCGAAGATGTGTCGCAGACCCAAGCTGCCCCCAGCTCAAACCTGTGCTGCCCTGACAGTCCCAAGGGAACCCTACAAACTGACATCAGGAACCTGGGCTGGCCACTTTTCTTTCCCAAGGAAAAAGGCTGATCTTTGCCTCCAGGGGCCTGTGGCCCTGAAGTGGCCGGACACCTCCAAAAATCCAAACGATCGAAGATGTGTCGCAGACCCAAGCTGCCCCCACCTCAAACCTGTGCTGCCCTGACAGTCCCAAGGGACCCCTACAAATTGACATCAGGAACCTGGGCTGGCCACTTTTCTTTCCCAGGGAAAAGGACTGGTCTTTGTCTCCAGGGGCCTGTGGCCCTGAAGTGGCCAGACACCTCCAAAAATCCAAACGATCGAAGATGTGTCGCAGACCCAAGCTGCCCCCACCTCAAACCTGTGCTGCCCTGACAGTCCCAAGGGAACCGTACAAACTGACATCAGGAACCTGGGCTGGCCACTTTTCTTTCCCAGGGAAAAGGACCAGTCTTTGTCTCCAGGGTTCTGTGGCCCTGACGTGGCCGGACACCTCAAAATTCCAAACGATCGAAGATGTGTCGCAGACCCAAGCTGCCCCCAGCTCAAACCTGTGCTGCCCTGACAGTCCCAAAGGAACCCTACAAACTGACATCAGGAACCTGGGCTGGCCACTTTTCTTTCCCAGGGAAAAAGGCTGATCTTTGCTTCCAGGGGCCTGTGGCCCTGAAGTGGCCGGACACCTCCAAAAATCCAAACGATCGAAGATGTGTCGCAGACCCAAGCTGCCCCCAGCTCAAACCTGTGCTGCCCTGACAGTCCCAAGGGACCCCTACAAATTGACATCAGGAACCTGGGCTGGCCACTTTTCTTTCCCAGGGAAAAGGACTGGTCTTTGTCTCCAGGGGCCTGTGGCCCTCAAGTGGCCAGACACCTCCAAAAATCCAAACGATCGAAGATGTGTCGCAGACCCAAGCTGCCCCCAGCTCAAACCTGTGCTGCCCTGACAGTCCCAAGGGAACCCTACAAACTGACATCAGGAACCTGGGCTGGCCACTTTTCTTTCCCAGGGAAAAGGACCAGTCTTTGTCTCCAGGGTCCTGTGGCCCTGACGTGGCCGGACACCTCCAAATTCCAAACGATCGAAGATGTGTCGCAGACCCAAGCTGCCCCCAGCTCAAACCTGTGCTGCCCTGACAGTCCCAAGGGAACCCTACAAACTGACATCAGGAACCTGGGCTGGCCACTTTTCTTTCCCTGGGAAAAGGACCGGTCTGGGTCTCCAGGGGCCTGTGGCCCTGAGTGGCCGGACACCTCCAAAAATCCAAACGATCGAAGATGTGTCGCAGACCCAAGCTGCCCCCACCTCAAACCTGTGCTGCCCTGACAGTCCCAAAGGAACCCTACAAACTGACATCAGGAACCTGGGCTGGCCACTTTTCTTTCCCAGGAAAAAAGGCTGATCTTTGCCTACAGCGGCCTGTGGCCTTGAAGTGGCCGGACACCTCCAAAAATCCAAACGATCGAAGATGTGTCGCAGACCCAAGCTGCCCCCACCTCAAACCTGTGCTGCCCTGACAGTCCCAAGGGAACCCTACAAACTGACATCGGGAACCTGGGCTGGCCACTTTTCTTTCCCTGGGAAAAGGACCAGTCTGGGTCTCCAGGGGCCTGTGGCCCTGAAGTGGCCGGACACCTCCAAAAATCCAAACGATCGAAGATGTGTCGCAGACCCAAGCTGCCCCCACCTCAAACCTGTGCTGCCCTGACAGTCCCAAGGGAACCCTACAAACTGACATCAGGAACCTGGGCTGGCCACTTTTCTTTCCCAAGGAAAAAGGCTGATCTTTGCCTCCAGGGGCCTGTGGCCCTGAAGTGGCCGGACACCTCCAAAAATCCAAACTATCGAGGATGTGTCGCAGACCCAAGCTGCCCCCACCTCAAACCTGTGCTGCCCTGACAGTCCCAAGGGAACCCTACAAACTGACATCAGGAACCTGGGCTGGCCACTTTTCTTTCCCTGGGAAAAGGACCGGTCTTTGTCTCCAGGGGCCTGTGGCCCTGAAGTGGCCGGACACCTCCAAAATTCCAAACGATCGAAGATGTGTCGCAGACCCAAGCTGCCCCCAGCTCAAACCTGTGCTGCCCTGACAGTCCCAAGGGAACCCTACAAACTGACATCAGGAACCTGGGCTGGCCACTTTTCTTTCCCAAGGAAAAAGGCTGATCTTTGCCTCCAGGGGCCTGTGGCCCTGAAGTGGCCGGACACCTCCAAAAACCCAAACAATCGAAGATGTGTCGCAGACCCAAGCTGCCCCCACCTCAAACCTGTGCTGCCCTGACAGTCCCAAAGGAACCCTACAAACTGACATCAGGAACCTGGGCTGGCCACTTTTCTTTCCCAGGGAAAAAGGCTGATCTTTGCTTCCAGGGGCCTGTGGCCCTGAAGTGGCCGGACACCTCCAAAAATCCAAACGATCGAAGATGTGTCGCAGACCCAAGCTGCCCCCAGCTCAAACCTGTGCTGCCCTGACAGTCCCAAGGGACCCCTACAAATTGACATCAGGAACCTGGGCTGGCCACTTTTCTTTCCCAGGGAAAAGGACTGGTCTTTGTCTCCAGGGGCCTGTGGCCCTGAAGTGGCCAGACACCTCCAAAAATCCAAACGATCGAAGATGTGTCGCAGACCCAAGCTGCCCCCACCTCAAACCTGTGCTGCCCTGACAGTCCCAAGGGAACCCTACAAACTGACATCAGGAACCTGGGCTGGCCACTTTTCTTTCCCTGGGAAAAGGACCGGTCTGGGTCTCCAGGGGCCTGTGGCCCTGAGTGGCCGGACACCTCCAAAAATCCAAACGATCGAAGATGTGTCGCAGACCCAAGCTGCCCCCACCTCAAACCTGTGCTGCCCTGACAGTCCCAAAGGAACCCTACAAACTGACATCAGGAACCTGGGCTGGCCACTTTTCTTTCCCAGGAAAAAAGGCTGATCTTTGCCTACAGCGGCCTGTGGCCTTGAAGTGGCCGGACACCTCCAAAAATCCAAACGATCGAAGATGTGTCGCAGACCCAAGCTGCCCCCACCTCAAACCTGTGCTGCCCTGACAGTCCCAAGGGAACCCTACAAACTGACATCGGGAACCTGGGCTGGCCACTTTTCTTTCCCTGGGAAAAGGACCAGTCTGGGTCTCCAGGGGCCTGTGGCCCTGAAGTGGCCGGACACCTCCAAAAATCCAAACGATCGAAGATGTGTCGCAGACCCAAGCTGCCCCCACCTCAAACCTGTGCTGCCCTGACAGTCCCAAGGGAACCCTACAAACTGACATCAGGAACCTGGGCTGGCCACTTTTCTTTCCCAAGGAAAAAGGCTGATCTTTGCCTCCAGGGGCCTGTGGCCCTGAAGTGGCCGGACACCTCCAAAAATCCAAACTATCGAGGATGTGTCGCAGACCCAAGCTGCCCCCACCTCAAACCTGTGCTGCCCTGACAGTCCCAAGGGAACCCTACAAACTGACATCAGGAACCTGGGCTGGCCACTTTTCTTTCCCTGGGAAAAGGACCGGTCTTTGTCTCCAGGGGCCTGTGGCCCTGAAGTGGCCGGAGACCTCCAAAAATCCAAACGATCGAAGATGTGTCGCAGACCCAAGCTGCCCCCAGCTCAAACCTGTGCTGCCCTGACAGTCCCAAGGGAACCCTACAAACTGACATCAGGAACCTGGGCTGGCCACTTTTCTTTCCCAAGGAAAAAGGCTGATCTTTGCCTCCAGGGGCCTGTGGCCCTGAAGTGGCCGGACACCTCCAAAAACCCAAACAATCGAAGATGTGTCGCAGACCCAAGCTGCCCCCACCTCAAACCTGTGCTGCCCTGACAGTCCCAAAGGAACCCTACAAACTGACATCAGGAACCTGGGCTGGCCACTTTTCTTTCCCAGGGAAAAAGGCTGATCTTTGCTTCCAGGGGCCTGTGGCCCTGAAGTGGCCGGACACCTCCAAAAATCCAAACGATCGAAGATGTGTCGCAGACCCAAGCTGCCCCCAGCTCAAACCTGTGCTGCCCTGACAGTCCCAAGGGACCCCTACAAATTGACATCAGGAACCTGGGCTGGCCACTTTTCTTTCCCAGGGAAAAGGACTGGTCTTTGTCTCCAGGGGCCTGTGGCCCTGAAGTGGCCAGACACCTCCAAAAATCCAAACGATCGAAGATGTGTCGCAGACCCAAGCTGCCCCCACCTCAAACCTGTGCTGCCCTGACAGTCCCAAGGGAACCCTACAAACTGACATCAGGAACCTGGGCTGGCCACTTTTCTTTCCCAGGAGAAAAGGCTGATCTTTACCTACAGCGGCCTGTGGCCTTGAAGTGGCCGGACACCTCCAAAAATCCAAACGATCGAAGATGTGTCGCAGACCCAAGCTGCCCCCACCTCAAACCTGTGCTGCCCTGACAGTCCCAAGGGAACCCTACAAACTGACATCGGGAACCTGGGCTGGCCACTTTTCTTTCCCTGGGAAAAGGACCGGTCTGGGTCTCCAGGGGCCTGTGGCCCTGAAGTGGCCGGACACCTCCAAAAATCCAAACGATCGAAGATGTGTCGCAGACCCAAGCTGCCCCCACCTCAAACCTGTGCTGCCCTGACAGTCCCAAGGGAACCCTACAAACTGACATCAGGAACCTGGGCTGGCCACTTTTCTTTCCCAGGGAAAAGGACCAGTCTTTGTTTCCAGGGGCCTGTGGCCCTGAGTGGCCGGACACATCTAAAAATCCAAACGATCGAAGATGTGTCGCAGACCCAAGCTGCCCCCAGCTCAAACCTGTGCTGCCCTGACAGTCCCAAGGGAACCCTACAAACTGACATCAGGAACCTGGGCTGGCCACTTTTCTTTCCCAGGGAAAAAGGCTGATCTTTGCCTCTAGGGGCCTGTGGCCCTGAAGTGGCCGGACACCTCCAAAAATCCAAACGATCGAGGATGTGTCGCAGACCCAAGCTGCCCCCACCTCAAACCTGTGCTGCCCTGACAGTCCCAAGGGAACCCTACAAACTGACATCAGGAACCTGGGCTGGCCACTTTTCTTTCCCAAGGAAAAAGGCTGATCTTTGCTTCCAGGGGCCTGTGGCCCTGAAGTGGCCGGACACCTCCAAAAATCCAAACGATCGAAGATGTGTCGCAGACCCAAGCTGCCCCCAGCTCAAACCTGTGCTGCCCTGACAGTCCCAAGGGACCCCTACAAATTGACATCAGGAACCTGGGCTGGCCACTTTTCTTTCCCAGGGAAAAGGACTGGTCTTTGTCTCCAGGGGCCTGTGGCCCTGAAGTGGCCAGACACCTCCAAAAATCCAAACGATCGAAGATGTGTCGCAGACCCAAGCTGCCCCCAGCTCAAACCTGTGCTGCCCTGACAGTCCCAAGGGAACCCTACAAACTGACATCAGGAACCTGGGCTGGCCACTTTTCTTTCCCAGGAAAAAAGGCTGATCTTTGCCTACAGCGGCCTGTGGCCTTGAAGTGGCCGGACACCTCCAAAAATCCAAACGATCGAAGATGTGTCGCAGACCCAAGCTGCCCCCACCTCAAACCTGTGCTGCCCTGACAGTCCCAAGGGAACCCTACAAACTGACATCGGGAACCTGGGCTGGCCACTTTTCTTTCCCTGGGAAAAGGACCGGTCTGGGTCTCCAGGGGCCTGTGGCCCTGAAGTGGCCGGACACCTCCAAAAATCCAAACGATCGAAGATGTGTCGCAGACCCAAGCTGCCCCCACCTCAAACCTGTGCTGCCCTGACAGTCCCAAGGGAACCCTACAAACTGACATCAGGAACCTGGGCTGGCCACTTTTCTTTCCCAGGGAAAAGGACCAGTCTTTGTTTCCAGGGGCCTGTGGCCCTGAGTGGCCGGACACATCTAAAAATCCAAACGATCGAAGATGTGTCGCAGACCCAAGCTGCCCCCACCTCAAACCTGTGCTGCCCTGACAGTCCCAAGGGAACCCTACAAACTGACATCAGGAACCTGGGCTGGCCACTTTTCTTTCCCAGGGAAAAAGGCTGATCTTTGCCTCTAGGGGCCTGTGGCCCTGAAGTGGCCGGACACCTCCAAAAATCCAAACGATCGAGGATGTGTCGCAGACCCAAGCTGCCCCCACCTCAAACCTGTGCTGCCCTGACAGTCCCAAGGGAACCCTACAAACTGACATCAGGAACCTGGGCTGGCCACTTTTCTTTCCCAAGGAAAAAGGCTGATCTTTGCCTCCAGGGGCCTGTGGCCCTGAGTGGCCAGACACCTCCAAAAATCCAAACGATCGAAGATGTGTCGCAGACCCAAGCTGCCCCCACCTCAAACCTGTGCTGCCCTGACAGTCCCAAGGGAACCCTACAAACTGACATCAGGAACCTGGTCTGGCCACTTTTCTTTCCCAAGGAAAAAGGCTGATCTTTGCCTCCAGGGGCCTGTGGCCCTGAAGTGGCCAGACACCTCCAAAAACCCAAACAATCGAAGATGTGTCGCAGACCCAAGCTGCCCCCAGCTCAAACCTGTGCTGCCCTGACAGTCCCAAAGGAACCCTACAAACTGACATCAGGAACCTGGGCTGGCCACTTTTCTTTCCCAGGGAAAAAGGCTGATCTTTGCTTCCAGGGGCCTGTGGCCCTGAAGTGGCCGGACACCTCCAAAAATCCAAACGATCGAAGATGTGTCGCAGACCCAAGCTGCCCCCACCTCAAACATGTGCTGCCCTGACAGTCCCAAGGGAACCCTACAAACTGACATCAGGAACCTGGGCTGGCCACTTTTCTTTCCCAGGGAAAAGGACTGGTCTTTGTCTCCAGGGGCCTGTGGCCCTGAAGTGGCCGGACACCTCCAAAAATCCAAACGATCGAAGATGTGTCGCAGACCCAAGCTGCCCCCACCTCAAACCTGTGCTGCCCTGACAGTCCCAAGGGAACCCTACAAACTGACATCAGGAACCTGGGCTGGGCACTTTTCTTTCCCAGGGAAAAGGACCAGTCTTTGCCTCCAGGGGCCTGTGGCCCTGAAGTGGCCGGACACCTCCAAAAATCCAAACGATCGAAGATGTGTCGCAGACCCAAGCTGCCCCCAGCTCAAACCTGTGCTGCCCTGACAGTCCCAAGGGAACCCTACAAACTGACATCAGGAACCTGGGCTGGCCACTTTTCTTTCCCATGGAAAAAGGACCGTTCTCTGTCTCCAGGGGCCTGTGGCATTGAGTGGCCGGACACCTCCAAAAATCCAAACGATCGAAGATGTGTCACAGACCCAAGCTGCCCCCACCTCAAACCTGTGCTGCCCTGACAGTCCCAAGGGAACCCTACAAACTGACATCAGGAACCTGGGCTGGCCACTTTTCTTTCCCTGGGAAAAGGACCGGTCTGGGTCTCCAGGGGCCTGTGGCCCTGAAGTGGCCGGACACCTCCAAAAATCCAAACGATCGAAGATGTGTCGCAGACCCAAGCTGCCCCCACCTCAAACCTGTGCTGCCCTGACAGTCCCAAGGGAACCCTACAAACTGACATCAGGAACCTGGGCTGGCCACTTTTCTTTCCCAGGGAAAAAGGCTGATCTTTGCCTCCAGGGGCCTGTGGCCCTGAAGTGGCCGGACACCTCCAAATATCCAAACGATCGAAGATGTGTCGCAGACCCAAGCTGCCCCCACCTCAAACCTGTGCTGCCCTGACAGTCCCAAGGGAACCCTACAAACTGACATCAGGAACCTGGGCTGGCCACTTTTCTTTCCCAGGGAAAAAGGCTGATCCTTACCTCCAGGGGCCTGTGGCCCTGAAGTGGCCGGACACCTCCAAAAATCCAAACGATCGAGGATGTGTCGCAGACCCAAGCTGCCCCCACCTCAAACCTGTGCTGCCCTGACAGTCCCAAGGGAACCCTACAAACTGACATCAGGAACCTGGACTGGCCACTTTTCTTTCCCAAGGAAAAAGGCTGATCTTTGACTCCAGGGGCCTGTGGCCCTTAAGTGGCCGGACACCTCCAAAAATCCAAACGATTGAAGATGTGTCGCAGACCCAAGCTGCCCCCAGCTCAAACCTGTGCTGCCCTGACAGTCCCAAGGGAACCCTACAAACTGACATCAGGAACCTGGGCTGGCCACTTTTCTTTCCCAAGGAAAAGGACTGGTCTTTGTCTCCAGGGGCCTGTGGCCCTGAAGTGGCCGGACACCTCCAAAAATCCAAACGATCGAGGATGTGTCGCAGACCCAAGCTGCCCCCACCTCAAACCTGTGCTGCCCTGACAGTCCCAAGGGAACCCTACAAACTGACATCAGGAACCTGGGCTGGCCACTTTTCTTTCCCAGGGAAAAGGACCGGTCTTTGTCTCCAGGGGCCTGTGGCCCTGAAGTGGCCGGACACCTCCAAAAATCCAAATGATCTAAGATGTGTCGCAGACCCAAGCTGCCCCCACCTCAAACCTGTGCTGCCCTGACAGTCCCAAAGGAACCCTACAAACTGACATCAGGAACCTGGGCTGGCCACTTTTCTTTCCCTGGGAAAATGGCTGATCTTTGCCTCGAGGGGCCTGTGGCCCTGAAGTGGCCAGACACCTCCAAAAATCCAAACGATCGAAGATGTGTCGCAGACCCAAGCTGCCCCCACCTCAAACCTGTGCTGCCCTGACAGTCCCAAGGGAACCCTACAAACTGACATCAGGAACCTGGGCTGGCCACTTTTCTTTCCCAGGGAAAAGGACCGGTCTTTGTCTCCAGGGGCCTGTGGCCCTGACTGGCCGGACACCTCCAAAAATCCAAACGATCGAGGATGTGTCGCAGACCCAAGCTGCCCCCAGCTCAAACCTGTGCTGCCCTGACAGTCCCAAGTGAACCCTACAAACTGACATCAGGAACCTGGGCTGGCCACTTTTCTTTCCCTGGGAAAAGGACCAGTCTTTGTCTCCAGGGGCCTGTGGCCCTGAAGTGGCCGGACACCTCCAAAAATCCAAACGATCGAAGATGTGTCGCAGACCCAAGCTGCCCCCACCTCAAACCTGTGCTGCCCTGACAGTCCCAAGGGAACCCTACAAACTGACATCAGGAACCTGGGCTGACCTCTTTTCTTTCCAAAGGAAAAAAGCTGGTCTTTGCCTCCAGGGGCCTGTGGCCCTGAGTGGCCGGACACCTCCAAAAATCCAAACGATCGAAGATGTGTCGCAGACCCAAGCTGCCCCCACCTCAAACCTGTGCTGCCCTGACAGTCCCAAGGGAACCCTACAAACTGACATCAGGAACCTGGGCTGGCCACTTTTCTTTCCCAGGTAAAAGAACTGGTCTTTGTCTCCAGGGGCCTGTGGCCCTGAAGTGGCCGGACACCTCCAAAAATCCAAACGATCGAAGATGTGTCGCAGACCCAAGCTGCCCCCACCTCAAACCTGTGCTGCCCTGACAGTCCCAAGGGAACCCTACAAACTGACATCAGGAACCTGGGCTGGGCACTTTTCTTTCCCAGGGAAAAGGACCAGTCTTTGCCTCCAGGGGCCTGTGGCCCTGAAGTGGCCGGACACCTCCAAAAATCCAAACGATCGAAGATGTGTCGCAGACCCAAGCTGCCCCCAGCTCAAACCTGTGCTGCCCTGACAGTCCCAAGGGAACCCTACAAACTGACATCAGGAACCTGGGCTGGCCACTTTTCTTTCCCATGGAAAAAGGACCGTTCTCTGTCTCCAGGGGCCTGTGGCATTGAGTGGCCGGACACCTCCAAAAATCCAAACGATCGAAGATGTGTCACAGACCCAAGCTGCCCCCACCTCAAACCTGTGCTGCCCTGACAGTCCCAAGGGAACCCTACAAACTGACATCAGGAACCTGGGCTGGCCACTTTTCTTTCCCTGGGAAAAGGACCGGTCTGGGTCTCCAGGGGCCTGTGGCCCTGAAGTGGCCAGACACCTCCAAAAATCCAAACGATCGAAGATGTGTCGCAGACCCAAGCTGCCCCCACCTCAAACCTGTGCTGCCCTGACAGTCCCAAGGGAACCCTACAAACTGACATCAGGAACCTGGGCTGGCCACTTTTCTTTCCCAGGGAAAAAGGCTGATCTTTGCCTCCAGGGGCCTGTGGCCCTGAAGTGGCCGGACACCTCCAAATATCCAAACGATCGAAGATGTGTCGCAGACCCAAGCTGCCCCCACCTCAAACCTGTGCTGCCCTGACAGTCCCAAGGGAACCCTACAAACTGACATCAGGAACCTGGGCTGGCCACTTTTCTTTCCCAAGGAAAAAGGCTGATCTTTGCCTCCAGGGGCCTTTGGCCCTGACTGGCCGGACACCTCCAAAAATCCAAACGATCGAAGATGTGTCGCAGACCCAAGCTGCCCCCACCTCAAACCTGTGCTGCCCTGACAGTCCCAAAGGAACCCTACAAACTGACATCAGGAACCTGGGCTGGCCACTTTTCTTTCCCAGGGAAAAAGGCTGATCCTTACCTCCAGGGGCCTGTGGCCCTGAAGTGGCCGGACACCTCCAAAAATCCAAACGATCGAGGATGTGTCGCAGACCCAAGCTGCCCCCACCTCAAACCTGTGCTGCCCTGACAGTCCCAAGGGAACCCTACAAACTGACATCAGGAACCTGGACTGGCCACTTTTCTTTCCCAAGGAAAAAGGCTGATCTTTGACTCCAGGGGCCTGTGGCCCTTAAGTGGCCGGACACCTCCAAAAATCCAAACGATTGAAGATGTGTCGCAGACCCAAGCTGCCCCCAGCTCAAACCTGTGCTGCCCTGACAGTCCCAAGGGAACCCTACAAACTGACATCAGGAACCTGGGCTGGCCACTTTTCTTTCCCAGGGAAAAAGGCTGATCTTTGCCTCCAGGGGCCTGTGGCCCTGAGTGGCCGGACACCTCCAAAAAATCCCAACAAGCCAGGATGTGCCCTCCACTGGCACCTTTCCAAAGCATTGCACTAGTGTCCAGTAATACTCTGCATTTCCAGTGGTTCAGCCTGTCTGACCCTCATCCTGACCCTTAAAATGCACTAAGGAATTCTAAAACAGCCCTTAGGTAGGTGTAACAATGCCCTAAAAGACACCAGACAAGTCCTAAGAAGCCTTCCAAAATCCCCTAAATATTCCTAATAGTCCTGCAAAAACACTCAAGGAAACCTGCTCAGCCTCCAAAGCCTTCCTGGTGCTCTCTAGCCCACAGATGTCATCCCTACCTTTCTCCAGGGGGTCCTGTTGTCCTCTGAGGGTTCTGTCGTTGTCCTGGTGTGACGGTCACTGCCTTGTCCCAGCGGGAGCGTTCCGGTGTGCTCTCGCTGTTAGGGTTGCTGTGTGGTGCTGCTGCTGGCAGGGCTGAAAAGGGAAAAGGCTCTTGTTAGGGGGGCTGCTTAGGCTGAGGTTAGGGCTGGGGGGAGAGGTGGTGCTCCTGTACCCTAACTTGCCTCCTAAGCTGTACCCTGTAGCCCTGATCTCCACTGCACTGTCCAGCCCTCAAGCCCTCGCCCTTTACCCCTCAACCCCTCCCTCTGCCCCCCAGCCCTCAGGCTCTGTGTGTCACCCTCGAGCCTCCCCTTTGCCCCTCAAGCCCCCTCTCAGCTGCCCCTCAGCTCCTGTGCGTCACCCTTAATCCCTCTCCTTTGCCCCTCAGCCCCCAGCTTCTCTGTGTCATGCTCCAGCTGCCCCTGCCCCCCTCAGCATCTCTCTGTCACCCACTGTCCCCTTTCCCCGTGCCTCCCTCAGCTCCCAGCCTCTGTCACCCTCAAGCCCCCACAGTGCCCCTCAGCCTCTATGTGCTGTGCCATGAAAAAACATAAAATTTCCCTAAAAACCCCTCATCTTCAAAATGTTCTAAAAGCCCCACAAAAACATAAAAATAGCCTCAGAATACCCTTAAAATACAAGAAAAATACCCTACTTTTAAAAAAACCCTAAAACACACCTAAATATCCCTAAAAAACCTTTAAGAAATCCCTCAATATTCCTAAAAGAGCTCTAAAAATACCCCAAAATACTTAAAATGCCCTGATAAGACCCTAAAAAAACCTAAAAGTTCCCTCAAAAGACCTAAAAATACCCTAGTCCTAAGAGTCCTCCACATACCCTCAATAGACCTAAAAAAGCCCCAAGAACACCCCAGAAAAACCCCAAAAACATTCTAATTAGTAGTAAGAAAGCCATGAAAATACCCTAAAAAAAATCTTTTAAAAGCCCTAAAAAAGCCCTAAAAGTATCCTAAATAGTCACAGAAAATTCCTAAAAAGCTCCTGTGAAAAAAACCCTAAAATATCTTTTTAAAGCCCTAAAAAACCCCTAAAAAAGTGCTCAGTCCCCAACCTCTACCAGTCACTCTCTAGCCAGCAAACATCATCCCTACCTTTTCATTAGGGTCACTGCCTGCAGCTGCTGGGAGGGTTCTGGGGCTGTCCCAGCAGTAGGGTTGCTGCCTGCAGCTGCTGTTGAGGAACACTGGTGTTCTAGGGGTGTGTTTAGGGTGAGCTTAGGGTTGGGGTGAGGGCTGCTGCTGTACCCTAACCCTTCCTGGTACCCCGTGCCCTGTCCTTTGTACCCCTAACCCTCAGGGTCAGCTCTCCACCTGTCAAGTCCCCCCCTTTTTGCCCCTCAGCCCGCAATGTCTGTGTGTCACCCCAAGGCCCCCGACACTGTCCTGTGGCCCCCTAACCTCCACCGTGCACTTTCCACCCTTGTAGGGGTGGTTTTAAGGGTGAGGTTAAGGGTGCTGTGAGGGCTGGTTCACCTGTCACCCTCAGGCACCCCCCCACTTTGTCCCTCAGGACAGCCCCTGCCTCTCAGCCTCCTTGTGTCACCCTCAGGTTCCCACCGCAGCCTCTCAGCGTCTCTCTGCCACCCTGGAGCCCCCCTTTTTGACTCCTAAAGACCCCTTCTGCCTCTCAGCTGCCCCCATCTTCTGTGTCACCCTCCAGCCCCCTCCCCTCAGCCCCAGGTGCCTTTGTGACACCGCGCGGCCCACAGACGCCGTCCCTGCCTGTTTTCTTTGGGTGTTGTCCTGCTGCGAGGGCCGCACTATCCCCACGAGTCCGGGCTCCCATGTCCTGCTGCAGGGAGTCACACCTGGGGCATGGGAGGAGTGAGGGATGGGGCAGGGGCGGGATGGGGAGGGGTGAAGGGAGGAGAGAGACTGGGGAAGGGGTGGGCTGGAAGGACAAGTAGGGGTGAGGGGTGGAGACGGGGACAGAGCAGAACAGGGCAGAGGGAAGAGGGACATTTGGAGGGGGCACTCCACATATCCCAGACCAAAGCTGCAGCAAAATACAATTTTAGTGGACAGGGCAAAGCCAAACACCACCTGCAAACTGACACCAGGAACCAGGGCTGGCCACTTTTCTTTCCCAGGAAAAAGGGCATGTCAGGGCCACAGACCCCTGGAGACAAAGATCAGCCTTTTTCCTTGGGAAAGAAAAGTGGCCAGCCCAGGTTCCTGATGTCAGTTTGTAGGGTTCCCTTGGGACTGTCAGGGCAGCACAGGTTTGAGGTGGGGGCAGCTTGGGTCTGCGACACATCTTCGATCGTTTGGATTTTTGGAGGTGTCCGGCCACTCAGGGCCACAGGACCCTGGAGGAAAAGATCAGCCTTTTTCCTTGGAAAGAAAAGTGGCCAGCCCAGGTTCCTGATGTCAGTTTATAGGGTTCCCTTGGGACTGTCGGGGCAGCACAGGTTTGAGGTGGGGGCAGCTTGGGTCTGCGACACATCCTCGATCGTTCGGAATTTTTGGAGGTGTCCGGCCACTGTGGGCCACAGGCCCCTGGAGACAAAGATCAGCTTTTTTCCTTTGGAAAGAAAAGTGGTCAGCCCAGGTTCTTAATGTCAGTTTGTAGGGTTCCCTTGGGACTGTCAGGGCAGCACAGGTTTGAGGTGGGGGCAGCTTGGGTCTGCGACACATCTTCGATCGTTAGGATTTTTGGAGGTGTCTGGCCACTCAGGGCCACAGGACCCTGGAGACAAAGACCGGCCCTTTTCCCTGGGAAAGAAAAGTGGCCAGCCCAGGTTCTTAATGTCAGTTTGTAGGGTTCCCTTGGGACTGTCAGGGCAGCACAGGTGTGAGGTGGGGGCAGCTTGGGTCTGTGACACATCTTCGATCGTTTGGATTTTTGGACGTAGCCGGCCACTGAGGACCACAGGCCCATGGAAACAAAGTTCAGCCTTTTTCCTTGGAAAGAAAAGTGGTCAGCCCAGGTTCCTGATGTCAGTTTGTAGGGGTCCCTTGGGACTGTCAGGGCAGCACAGGTTTGAGGTGGGAGCAGCTTGGGTCTGCGACACATGCTTGATCGTTCGGAATTTTTGGACGTAGCCCGCCACTGAGGGCCACAGGCCCCTGGAGACAAAGATCAGCTTTTTTCCTTTGGAAAGAAAAGTGGTCAGCCCAGGTTCTTAATGTCAGTTTGTAGGGTTTCCTTGGGACTGTCAGGGCAGCACAGGTTTGAGGTGAGGGTAGCTTGGGTCTGCGACACATCCTCGATCGTTTGGATTTTTGGAGGTGTCCAGCCACTCAGGGCCACAGGCCCCTGGAGACAAAGACCGGCCCTTTTCCCTGGGAAAGAAAAGTGGCCAGCCCAGGTTCCTGATGTCAGTTTGTAGGGTTCCCTTGGGACTGTCAGGTCAGCACAGGTTTGAGGTGGGGGCAGCTTAGGTCTGCGACACATCCTCGATCGTTCGGATTTTGGGACGCAGCCGGCCACTGAGGGCCTAACCCTAAACCCTAAACCCAAACCCTAACCCCTAACCCTACAAGATGGTGGCACCCCTGTGGTCACATGATGGGGAGTAAAATGGCAGCACCTGTGTGGTCATGTGACAGGGAGCAAGATGGTGGCGCCCATAGGGTCACGTGATGGGGAGCAAGGTGGCGGTGTCTACATGGTGGGGGTGATGTGGGTAGTGGGTATTGTAATGTGCCAGGTGGAGCACTAATTAGGGGTTGTATAGGTATATATAAAAAAGAAGAAAAACTATATGTCCGGTGCAGCAGTAGAAAGTTTCAGGCTCCCGGGGCGTAAATTCTTTTTTTTTTTTAATAATTATTTAAAGTTTGTTTTTTATTTTACTCCCAGGGAGCCTGAAAGTTTCTACTGCTGCTTTTTGAAAGCTAGAAAGGGAAACAAAGTTAGAAATTAAAAGATGGAAAGAAAGAAAAAGACAGACTTAAGAGAGGACTTAAGAGAGGACTTAAGAGAGCACTTAAGAGAGCACTTAAGAGAGCACTTAAGAGAGGACTTAAGAGAGCACTTAAGAGAGCACTTAAGAGAGCACTTAAGAGACAACTTAAGAGACGACTTAAGAGACCACTTAAGAGACTACTTAAGAGACGAAAAGAAATAGGAAGAGAATGGCAAAGAGTAAAAAAATGAGAAGGGTTACAGTGAAAAAGAAAGAGGGTGAGAGTGAAAAAGAGGACAAAAGAATAGAGAAAAAAAAGAAGCTGGAGAGAAAAAGAAATAAAGAGTAAAAGCATCAACTAGAGAGACAAATCAATAGTTAGAAATAGTGAAACAGAGAAACAGAAGAAAAGACATACAGGGAAATAGAGAAGCAGAGAGAGAGAGAGTTAGAAACAGTGAGAAACAGAAACAAAGTTAGGGACGGACAGAAATCACATGACAGAAAGAAAACTAAGAGAAGAAGCAAAGGAAGAAATACAGTGGGAAAAAAAAAAAAATTACTAAACCACACCAAAAAAACACAGGAGCCAAAGGGGGAAGGGGAGGGAGCGGGGGGCATCATTAATAGGGTTGATTCAAATTTATTGAATATTTTTTTTTATTTCCACTCCAGCAAAACACATGGAAACGATGTATAAAAATGGAACCCTACAAACTGACATCAGGAACCTGGGCTGGCCACTTTTCTTTCCCAGGGAAAAAGGACCGGTCTGTGTCTACAGGGGCCTGTGGCCCTGAGTGGCCAGACACCTCCAAAAATCCAAACGATCGAAGATGTGTCGCAGACCCAAGCTGCCCCCACCTCAAACCTGTGCTGCCCTGACAGTCCCAAGGGAACCCTACAAACTGACATCAGGAACCTGGGCTAGCCACTTTTCTTTCCCAGGGAAAAAGGACAAGTCTTTGTCTCCAGGGGCCTGTGGAATTGAGTGGCCCGACACCTCCAAAAATCCAAACGATCGAAGATGTGTCGCAGACCCAAGCTACCCCCACCTCAAACCTGTGCTGCCCTGACAGTCCCAAGGGAACCCTACAAACTGACATCAGGAACCTGGGCTGGCCACTTTTCTTTCCCAAGGAAAAAGGCTGATCTTTGCCTCCAGGGGCCTGTGGCCCTGAAGTGGCCGGACACCTCTAAAAATCCAAACGATCGAAGATGTGTCGCAGACCCAAGCTGCCCCCACCTCAAACCTGTGCTGCCCTGACAGTCCCAAGGGAACCCTACAAACTGACATCAGGAACCTGGGCTGGCCACTTTTCTTTCCCAGGGAAAAAGGCTGATCTTTGCCTCTAGGGGCCTGTGGCCCTGAAGTGGCCGGACACCTCCAAAAATCCAAACGATCGAAGATGTGTCGCAGACCCAAGCTGCCCCCACCTCAAACCTGTGCTGCCCTGACAGTCCCAAGGGAACCCTACAAACTGACATCAGGAACCTGGGCTGGCCACTTTTCTTTCCCAGGGAAAAGGACTGGTTTTTGTCTCCAGGGGCCTGTGGCCCTGAAGTGGCCGGACACCTCCAAAAATCCAAACGATCGAAGATGTGTCGCAGACCCAAGCTGCCCCCAGCTCAAACCTGTGCTGCCCTGACAGTCCCAAGGGAACCCTACAAACTGACATCAGGAACCTGGGCTGGCCACTTTTCTTTCCCAGGGAAAAAGGACCAGTCTTTGTCTCCAGGGGCCTGTGACATTGAGTGGCCCGACACCTCCAAAAATCCAAACGATCGAAGATGTGTCGCAGACCCAAGCTGCCCCCAGCTCAAACCTGTGCTGCCCTGACAGTCCCAAGGGAACCCTACAAACTGACATCAGGAACCTGGGCTGGCCACTTTTCTTTCCCAGGGAAAAAGGCTGATCTTTGCTTCCAGGGGCCTGTGGCCCTGAAGTGGCCGGACACCTCCAAAAATCCAAACGATCGAAGATGTGTCGCAGACCCAAGCTGCCCCCACCTCAAACATGTGCTGCCCTGACAGTCCCAAGGGAACCCTACAAATTGACATCAGGAACCTGGGCTGGCCACTTTTCTTTCCCAGGGAAAAGGACTGGTCTTTGTCTCCAGGGGCCTGTGGCCCTGAAGTGGCCAGACACCTCCAAAAATCCAAACGATCGAAGATGTGTCGCAGACCCAAGCTGCCCCCACCTCAAACCTGTGCTGCCCTGACAGTCCCAAGGGAACCCTACAAACTGACATCAGGAACCTGGGCTGGGCACTTTTCTTTCCCAGGGAAAAGGACCAGTCTTTGCCTCCAGGGGCCTGTGGCCCTGAAGTGGCCGGACACCTCCAAAAATCCAAACGATCGAAGATGTGTCGCAGACCCAAGCTGCCCCCACCTCAAACTTGTGCTGCCCTGACAGTCCCAAGGGAACCCTACAAACTGACATCAGGAACCTGGGCTGGCCACTTTTCTTTCCCATGGAAAAAGGACCGTTCTCTGTCTCCAGGGGCCTGTGACATTGAGTGGCCGGACACCTCCAAAAATCCAAACGATCGAAGATGTGTCACAGACCCAAGCTGCCCCCACCTCAAACCTGTGCTGCCCTGACAGTCCCAAGGGAACCCTACAAACTGACATCGGGAACCTGGGCTGGCCACTTTTCTTTCCCTGGGAAAAGGACCGGTCTGAGTCTCCAGGGGCCTGTGGCCCTGAGTGGCCAGACACCTCCAAAAATCCAAACGATCGAAGATGTGTCGCAGACCCAAGCTGCCCCCACCTCAAACCTGTGCTGCCCTGACAGTCCCAAGGGAACCCTACAAACTGACATCAGGAACCTGGGCTGGCCACTTTTCTTTCCCAGGAAAAAAGGCTGATCTTTGCCTCCAGGGGCCTGTGGCCCTGAAGTGGCCGGACACCTCCAAAAATCCTAACGATCGAAGATGTGTCGCAGACCCAAGCTGCCCCCAGCTCAAACCTGTGCTGCCCTGACAGTCCCAAGGGAACCCTACAAACTGACATCAGGAACCTGGGCTGGCCACTTTTCTTTCCCAGGGAAAAGGACCAGTCTTTGTCTCCAGGGGCCTGTGGCCCTGAAGTGGCCGGACACCTCCAAAATTCCAAACGATCGAAGATGTGTCGCAGACCCAAGCTGCCCCCACCTCAAACCTGTGCTTCCCTGACAGTCCCAAGGGAAACCTACAAACTGACATCAGGAACCTGGGCTGGCCACTTTTCTTTCCCAAGGAAAAAGGCTGATCTTTGCCTCCAGGGGCCTGTGGCCCTGAAGTGGCCGGACACCTCCAAAAACCCAAACAATCGAAGATGTGTCGCAGACCCAAGCTGCCCCCAGCTCAAACCTGTGCTGCCCTGACAGTCCCAAAGGAACCCTACAAACTGACATCAGGAACCTGGGCTGGCCACTTTTCTTTCCCAGGGAAAAAGGCTGATCTTTGCTTCCAGGGGCCTGTGGCCCTGAAGTGGCCGGACACCTCCAAAAATCCAAACGATCGAAGATGTGTCGCAGACCCAAGCTGCCCCCAGCTCAAACCTGTGCTGCCCTGACAGTCCCAAGGGACCCCTACAAATTGACATCAGGAACCTGGGCTGGCCACTTTTCTTTCCCAGGGAAAAGGACTGGTCTTTGTCTCCAGGGGCCTGTGGCCCTGAAGTGGCCAGACACCTCCAAAAATCCAAACGATCGAAGATGTGTCGCAGACCCAAGCTGCCCCCACCTCAAACCTGTGCTGCCCTGACAGTCCCAAGGGAACCCTACAAACTGACATCAGGAACCTGGGCTGGCCACTTTTCTTTCCCAGGGAAAAGGACCAGTCTTTGTCTCCAGGGTCCTGTGGCCCTGACGTGGCCGGACACCTCCAAATTCCAAACGATCGAAGATGTGTCGCAGACCCAAGCTGCCCCCAGCTCAAACCTGTGCTGCCCTGACAGTCCCAAGGGAACCCTACAAACTGACATCAGGAACCTGGGCTGGCCACTTTTCTTTCCCTGGGAAAAGGACCGGTCTGGGTCTCCAGGGGCCTGTGGCCCTGAGTGGCCGGACACCTCCAAAAATCCAAACGATCGAAGATGTGTCGCAGACCCAAGCTGCCCCCACCTCACACCTGTGCTGCCCTGACAGTCCCAAAGGAACCCTACAAACTGACATCAGGAACCTGGGCTGGCCACTTTTCTTTCCCAGGAAAAAAGGCTGATCTTTGCCTCCAGGGGCCTGTGGCCCTGAAGTGGCCGGACACCTCCAAAAATCCAAACGATCGAAGATGTGTCGCAGACCCAAGCTGCCCCCAGCTCAAACCTGTGCTGCCCTGACAGTCCCAAGGGACCCCTACAAATTGACATCAGGAACCTGGGCTGGCCACTTTTCTTTCCCAGGGAAAAGGACTGGTCTTTGTCTCCAGGGGCCTGTGGCCCTGAAGTGGCCAGACACCTCCAAAAATCCAAACGATCGAAGATGTGTCGCAGACCCAAGCTGCCCCCACCTCAAACCTGTGCTGCCCTGACAGTCCCAAGGGAACCCTACAAACTGACATCAGGAACCTGGGCTGGCCACTTTTCTTTCCCAGGGAAAAAGGCTGATCTTTGCCTCCAGGGGCCTGTGGCCCTGAACTGGCCGGACACCTCCAAAAATCCAAACGATCGAAGATGTGTCGCAGACCCAAGCTGCCCCCACCTCAAACCTGTGCTGCCCTGACAGTCCCAAGGGAACCCTACAAACTGACATCAGGAACCTGGGCTGGCCACTTTTCCTTCCCAGGGAAAAGGACCGGTCTTTGTCTCCAGGGGCCTGTGGCCCTGACTGGCCGGACACCTCCAAAAATCGAAACGATCGAGGATGTGTCGCAGACCCAAGCTGCCCCCACCTCAAACCTGTGCTGCCCTGACAGTCCCAAGGGAACCCTACAAACTGACATCAGGAACCTGGGCTGGCCACTTTTCTTTCCCAAGGAAAAAGGCTGATCTTTGCCTCCAGGGGCCTGTGGCCCTGAGTGGCCGGACACCTCCAAAAATCCAAACGATCGAAGATGTGTCACAGACCCAAGCTGCCCCCACCTCAAACCTGTGCTGCCCTGACAGTCCCAAGGGAACCCTACAAACTGACATCAGGAACCTGGGCTGGCCACTTTTCTTTCCCAGGGAAAAGGACCAGTCTTTGTCTCCAGGGGCCTGCGGCCCTGAAGTGGCCGGACACCTCCAAAATTCCAAACGATCAGAGATGTGTCGCAGACCCAAGCTGCCCCCACCTCAAACCTGTGCTGCCCTGACAGTCCCAAGGGACCCCTACAAACTGACATCAGGAACCTGGGCTGGCCACTTTTCTTTCCCAGGGAAAAGGACTGGTCTTTGTCTCCAGGGGCCTGTGGCCCTGAAGTGGCCAGACACCTCCAAAAATCCAAACAATCGAAGATGTGTCGCAGACCCAAGCTGCCCCCACCTCAAACCTGTGCTGCCCTGACAGTCCCAAGGGAACCCGACAAATTGACATCAGGAACCTGGGCTGGGCACTTTTCTTTCCCAGGGAAAAGGACCAGTCTTTGTCTCCAGGGTCCTGTGGCCCTGACGTAGCCGGACACCTCCAAAAATCCAAACGATCGAAGATGTGTCGCAGACCCAAGCTGCCCCCACCTCAAACCTGTGCTGCCCTGACAGTCCCAAGGGAACCCTACAAACTGACATCAGGAACCTGGGCTGGCCACTTTTCTTTCCCAAGGAAAAAGGCTGATCTTTGCCTCCAGGGGCCTGTGGCCCTGAAGTGGCCGGACACCTCCAAAAATCCAAACGATCGAAGATGTGTCGCAGACCCAAGCTGCCCCCACCTCAAACCTGTGCTGCCCTGACAGTCCCAAAGGAACCCTACAAACTGACATCAGGAACCTGGGCTGGCCACTTTTCTTTCCCAGGGAAAAAGGCTGATCTTTTCCTCCAGGGGCCTGTGGCCCTGAAGTGGCCGGACACCTCCAAAAATCCAAACGATCGAGGATGTGTCGCAGAACCAAGCTGCCCCCACCTCAAACCTGTGCTGCCCTGACAGTCCCAAGGGAACCCTACAAACTGACATCAGGAACCTGGGCTGGCCACTTTTCTTTCCCAAGGAAAAAGGCTGATCTTTGCCTCCAGGGGCCTGTGGCCCTGAAGTGGCCGGACACCTCCAAAAATCCAAACGATCGAAGATGTGTCGCAGACCCAAGCTGCCCCCACCTCAAACCTGTGCTGCCCTGACAGTCCCAAGGGAACCCTACAAACTGACATCAGGAACCTGGGCTGGCCACTTTTCTTTCCCAGGGAAAAGGACCGGTCTTTGTCTCCAGGGGCCTGTGGCCCTGACTGGCCGGACACCTCCAAAAATCCAAACGATCGGGGATGTCTCGCAGACCCAAGCTGCCCCCACCTCAAACCTGTGCTGCCCTGACAGTCCCAAGGGAACCCTACAAACTGACATCAGGAACCTGGGCTGGCCACTTTTCTTTCCCAAGAAAAAAGGACCGGTCTTTGTCTCCAGGGGCCTGTGACATTGACTGGCCGGACACCTCCAAAAATCCAAACGATCGAAGATGTGTCGCAGACCCAAGCTGCCCCCACCTCAAACCTGTGCTGCCCTGACAGTCCCAAGGGAACCCTACAAACTGACATCAGGAACCTGGGCTGGCCACTTTTCTTTCTCAAGGAAAAAGCCGGATATTTGCCTCCAGGGGCCTGTGGCCCTGAAATGGCCAGACACCTCCAAAAATCCAAACGATCGAAGATGTGTCGCAGACCCAAGCTGCCCCCACCTCAAACCTGTGCTGCCCTGACAGTCCCAAGGGAACCCTACAAACTGACATCAGGAACCTGGGCTGGCCACTTTTCTTTCCCAAGGAAAAAGGCTGATCTTTGCCTCCAGGGGCCTGTGGCCCTGAGTGTCCGGACACCTCCAAAAATCCAAACGATCGAAGATGTGTCGCAGACCCAAGCTGCCCCACCTCAAACCTGTGCTGCCCTGACAGTCCCAAAGGAACCCTACAAACTGACATCAGGAACCTGGGCTGGCCACTTTTCTTTCCCAAGGAAAAAGGCTGATCTTTGCCTCCAGGGGCCTGTGGCCCTGAAGTGGCCGGACACCTCCAAAAATCCAAACGATCGAAGATGTGTCGCAGACCCAAGCTGCCCCCAGCTCAAACCTGTGCTGCCCTGACAGTCCCAAGGGACCCCTACAAATTGACATCAGGAACCTGGGCTGGCCACTTTTCTTTCCCAGGGAAAAGGACTGGTCTTTGTCTCCAGGGGCCTGTGGCCCTGAAGTGGCCAGACACCTCCAAAAATCCAAACGATCGAAGATGTGTCGCAGACCCAAGCTGCCCCCACCTCAAATCTGTGCTGCCCTGACAGTCCCAAGGGAACCGTACACACTGATATCAGGAACCTGGGCTGGCCACTTTTCTTTCCCAGGGAAAAGGACCAGTCTTTGTCTCCAGGGTCCTGTGGCCCTGACGTGGCCGGACACCTCAAAATTCCAAACGATCGAAGATGTGTCGCAGACCCAAGCTGCCCCCAGCTCAAACCTGTGCTGCCCTGACAGTCCCAAGGGAACCCTACAAACTGACATCAGGAACCTGGGCTGGCCACTTTTCTATCCCTGGGAAAAGGAGCGGTGTGGGTCTCCAGGGGCCTGTGGCCCTGAGTGGCCGGACACCTCCAAAAATCCAAACGATCGAAGATGTGTCGCAGACCCAAGCTGCCCCCACCTCAAACCTGTGCTGCCCTGACAGTCCCAAAGGAACCCTACAAACTGACATCAGGAACCTGGGCTGGCCACTTTTCTTTCCCAGGAAAAAAGGCTGATCTTTGCCTCCAGGGGCCTGTGGCCCTGAAGTGGCCAGACACCTCCAAAAATCCAAACGATCGAAGATGTGTCGCAGACCCAAGCTGCCCCCAGCTCAAACCTGTGCTGCCCTGACAGTCCCAAGGGAACCCTACAAACTGACATCAGGAACCTGGGCTGGCCACTTTTCCTTCCCAGGGAAAAGGACCGGTCTTTGTCTCCAGGGGCCTGTGGCCCTGACTGGCCGGACACCTCCAAAAATCGAAACGATCGAAGATGTGTCGCAGACCCAAGCTGCCCCCACCTCAAACCTGTGCTGCCCTGACAGTCCCAAGGGAACCCTACAAACTGACATCAGGAACCTGGGCTGGCCACTTTTCTTTCCCAAGGAAAAAGGCTGATCTTTGCCTCCAGGGGCCTGTGGCCCTGAAGTGGCCGGACACCTCCAAAAATCCAAACGATCGAAGATGTGTCGCAGACCCAAGCTGCCCCCACCTCAAACCTGTGCTGCCCTGACAGTCCCAAGGGAACCCTACAAATTGACATTAGGAACCTGGGCTGGCCACTTTTCTTTCCCAGGGAAAAGGACTGGTCTTTGTCTCCAGGGGCCTGTGGCCCTGAAGTGGCCAGACACCTCCAAAAATCCAAACGATCAAAGATGTGTCGCAGACCCAAGCTGCCCCCACCTCAAACCTGTGCTGCCCTGACAGTCCCAAGGGAACCGTACAAACTGACATCAGGAACCTGGGCTGGCCACTTTTCTTTCCCAGGGAAAAGGACCAGTCTTTGTCTCCAGGGTCCTGTGGCCCTGACGTGGCCGGACACCTCAAAATTCCAAACGATCGAAGATGTGTCGCAGACCCAAGCTGCCCCCAGCTCAAACCTGTGCTGCCCTGACAGTCCCAAGGGAACCCTACAAACTGACATCAGGAACCTGGGCTGGCCACTTTTCTATCCCTGGGAAAAGGAGCGGTGTGGGTCTCCAGGGGCCTGTGGCCCTGAGTGGCCGGACACCTCCAAAAATCCAAACGATCGAAGATGTGTCGCAGACCCAAGCTGCCCCCACCTCAAACCTGTGCTGCCCTGACAGTCCCAAAGGAACCCTACAAACTGACATCAGGAACCTGGGCTGGCCACTTTTCTTTCCCAGGAAAAAAGGCTGATCTTTGCCTCCAGGGGCCTGTGGCCCTGAAGTGGCCAGACACCTCCAAAAATCCAAACGATCGAAGATGTGTCGCAGACCCAAGCTGCCCCCAGCTCAAACCTGTGCTGCCCTGACAGTCCCAAGGGAACCCTACAAACTGACATCAGGAACCTGGGCTGGCCACTTTTCTTTCCCAGGGAAAAAGGCTGATCTTTGCCTCCAGGGGCCTGTGGCCCTGAAGTGGCCGGACACCTCCAAAAATCGAAACGATCGAGGATGTGTCGCAGACCCAAGCTGCCCCCACCTCAAACCTGTGCTGCCCTGACAGTCCCAAGGGAACCCTACAAACTGACATCAGGAACCTGGGCTGGCCACTTTTCTTTCTCAAGGAAAAAGCCTGATATTTGCCTCCAGGGGCCTGTGGCCCTGACTGGCCGGACACCTCCAAAAATCCAAACGATCGAAGATGTGTCACAGACCCAAGCTGCCCCCACCTCAAACCTGTGCTGCCCTGACAGTCCCAAGGGAACCCTACAAACTGACATCAGGAACCTGGGCTGGCCACTTTTCTTTCCCAAGTAAAAAGGCTGATCGTTGCCTCCAGGGGCCTGTGGCCCTGAAGTGGCCGGACACATCCAAAAATCCAAACGATCGAGGATGTGTCGCAGACCCAAGCTGCCCCCACCTCAAACCTGTGCTGCCCTGACAGTCCCAAGGGAACCCTACAAACTGACATCAGGAACCTGGGCTGGCCACTTTTCTTTCCCAGGGAAAAGGACCAGTCTTTGTCTCCAGGGGCCTGCGGCCCTGAAGTGGCCGGACACCTCCAAAATTCCAAACGATCGAAGATGTGTCGCAGACCCAAGCTGCCCCCACCTCAAACCTGTGCTGCCCTGACAGTCCCAAGGGACCCCTACAAACTGACATCAGGAACCTGGGCTGGCCACTTTTCTTTCCCAGGGAAAAGGACTGGTCTTTGTCTCCAGGGGCCTGTGGCCCTGAAGTGGCCAGACACCTCCAAAAATCCAAACGATCGAAGATGTGTCGCAGACCCAAGCTGCCCCCACCTCAAACCTGTGCTGCCCTGACAGTCCCAAGGGAACCCGACAAATTGACATCAGGAACCTGGGCTGGCCACTTTTCTTTCCCAGGGAAAAGGACCAGTCTTTGTCTCCAGGGTCCTGTGGCCCTGACGTAGCCGGACACCTCCAAAAATCCAAACGATCGAAGATGTGTCGCAGACCCAAGCTGCCCCCACCTCAAACCTGTGCTGCCCTGACAGTCCCAAGGGAACCCTACAAACTGACATCAGGAACCTGGGCTGGCCACTTTTCTTTCCCAAGGAAAAAGGCTGATCTTTGCCTCCAGGGGCCTGTGGCCCTGAAGTGGCCGGACACCTCCAAAAATCCAAACGATCGAAGATGTGTCGCAGACCCAAGCTGCCCCCACCTCAAACCTGTGCTGCCCTGACAGTCCCAAAGGAACCCTACAAACTCACATCAGGAACCTGGGCTGGCCACTTTTCTTTCCCAGGGAAAAAGGCTGATCTTTGCCACCAGGGGCCTGTGGCCCTGAAGTGGCCGGACACCTCCAAAAATCCAAACGATCGAGGATGTGTCGCAGACCCAAGCTGCCCCCACCTCAAACCTGTGCTGCCCTGACAGTCCCAAGGGAACCCTACAAACTGACATCAGGAACCTGGGCTGGCCACTTTTCTTTCCCAAGGAAAAAGGCTGATCTTTGCCTCCAGGGGCCTGTGGCCCTGAAGTGGCCGGACACCTCCAAAAATCCAAACGATCGAAGATGTGTCGCAGACCCAAGCTGCCCCCACCTCAAACCTGTGCTGCCCTGACAGTCCCAAGGGAACCCTACAAACTGACATCAGGAACCTGGGCTGGCCACTTTTCTTTCCCAGGGAAAAGGACCGGTCTTTGTCTCCAGGGGCCTGTGGCCCTGACTGGCCGGACACCTCCAAAAATCCAAACGATCGGGGATGTCTCGCAGACCCAAGCTGCCCCCACCTCAAACCTGTGCTGCCCTGACAGTCCCAAGGGAACCCTACAAACTGACATCAGGAACCTGGGCTGGCCACTTTTCTTTCCCAAGAAAAAAGGACCGGTCTTTGTCTCCAGGGGCCTGTGACATTGACTGGCCGGACACCTCCAAAAATCCAAACGATCGAAGATGTGTCGCAGACCCAAGCTGCCCCCACCTCAAACCTGTGCTGCCCTGACAGTCCCAAGGGAACCCTACAAACTGACATCAGGAACCTGGGCTGGCCACTTTTCTTTCTCAAGGAAAAAGCCGGATATTTGCCTCCAGGGGCCTGTGGCCCTGAAATGGCCAGACACCTCCAAAAATCCAAACGATCGAAGATGTGTCGCAGACCCAAGCTGCCCCCACCTCAAACCTGTGCTGCCCTGACAGTCCCAAGGGAACCCTACAAACTGACATCAGGAACCTGGGCTGGCCACTTTTCTTTCCCAAGGAAAAAGGCTGATCTTTGCCTCCAGGGGCCTGTGGCCCTGAGTGTCCGGACACCTCCAAAAATCCAAACGATCGAAGATGTGTCGCAGACCCAAGCTGCCCCCAGCTCAAACCTGTGCTGCCCTGACAGTCCCAAGGGAACCCTACAAACTGACATCAGGAACCTGGGCTGGCCACTTTTCTATCCCTGGGAAAAGGAGCGGTGTGGGTCTCCAGGGGCCTGTGGCCCTGAGTGGCCGGACACCTCCAAAAATCCAAACGATCGAAGATGTGTCGCAGACCCAAGCTGCCCCCACCTCAAACCTGTGCTGCCCTGACAGTCCCAAGGGACCCCTACAAACTGACATCAGGAACCTGGGCTGGCCACTTTTCTTTCCCAGGGAAAAGGACTGGTCTTTGTCTCCAGGGGCCTGTGGCCCTGAAGTGGCCAGACACCTCCAAAAATCCAAACGATCGAAGATGTGTCGCAGACCCAAGCTGCCCCCACCTCAAACCTGTGCTGCCCTGACAGTCCCAAGGGAACCCGACAAATTGACATCAGGAACCTGGGCTGGGCACTTTTCTTTCCCAGGGAAAAGGACCAGTCTTTGTCTCCAGGGTCCTGTGGCCCTGACGTAGCCGGACACCTCCAAAAATCCAAACGATCGAAGATGTGTCGCAGACCCAAGCTGCCCCCACCTCAAACCTGTGCTGCCCTGACAGTCCCAAGGGAACCCTACAAACTGACATCAGGAACCTGGGCTGGCCACTTTTCTTTCCCAAGGAAAAAGGCTGATCTTTGCCTCCAGGGGCCTGTGGCCCTGAAGTGGCCGGACACCTCCAAAAATCCAAACGATCGAAGATGTGTCGCAGACCCAAGCTGCCCCCACCTCAAACCTGTGCTGCCCTGACAGTCCCAAAGGAACCCTACAAACTGACATCAGGAACCTGGGCTGGCCACTTTTCTTTCCCAGGGAAAAAGGCTGATCTTTGCCACCAGGGGCCTGTGGCCCTGAAGTGGCCGGACACCTCCAAAAATCCAAACGATCGAGGATGTGTCGCAGACCCAAGCTGCCCCCACCTCAAACCTGTGCTGCCCTGACAGTCCCAAGGGAACCCTACAAACTGACATCAGGAACCTGGGCTGGCCACTTTTCTTTCCCAAGGAAAAAGGCTGATCTTTGCCTCCAGGGGCCTGTGGCCCTGAAGTGGCCGGACACCTCCAAAAATCCAAACGATCGAAGATGTGTCGCAGACCCAAGCTGCCCCCACCTCAAACCTGTGCTGCCCTGACAGTCCCAAGGGAACCCTACAAACTGACATCAGGAACCTGGGCTGGCCACTTTTCTTTCCCAGGGAAAAGGACCGGTCTTTGTCTCCAGGGGCCTGTGGCCCTGACTGGCCGGACACCTCCAAAAATCCAAACGATCGGGGATGTCTCGCAGACCCAAGCTGCCCCCACCTCAAACCTGTGCTGCCCTGACAGTCCCAAGGGAACCCTACAAACTGACATCAGGAACCTGGGCTGGCCACTTTTCTTTCCCAAGAAAAAAGGACCGGTCTTTGTCTCCAGGGGCCTGTGACATTGACTGGCCGGACACCTCCAAAAATCCAAACGATCGAAGATGTGTCGCAGACCCAAGCTGCCCCCACCTCAAACCTGTGCTGCCCTGACAGTCCCAAGGGAACCCTACAAACTGACATCAGGAACCTGGGCTGGCCACTTTTCTTTCTCAAGGAAAAAGCCGGATATTTGCCTCCAGGGGCCTGTGGCCCTGAAATGGCCAGACACCTCCAAAAATCCAAACGATCGAAGATGTGTCGCAGACCCAAGCTGCCCCCACCTCAAACCTGTGCTGCCCTGACAGTCCCAAGGGAACCCTACAAACTGACATCAGGAACCTGGGCTGGCCACTTTTCTTTCCCAAGGAAAAAGGCTGATCTTTGCCTCCAGGGGCCTGTGGCCCTGAAGTGGCCGGACACCTCCAAAAATCCAAACGATCGAAGATGTGTCGCAGACCCAAGCTGCCCCCACCTCAAACCTGTGCTGCCCTGACAGTCCCAAAGGAACCCTACAAACTCACATCAGGAACCTGGGCTGGCCACTTTTCTTTCCCAGGGAAAAAGGCTGATCTTTGCCACCAGGGGCCTGTGGCCCTGAAGTGGCCGGACACCTCCAAAAATCCAAACGATCGAGGATGTGTCGCAGACCCAAGCTGCCCCCACCTCAAACCTGTGCTGCCCTGACAGTCCCAAGGGAACCCTACAAACTGACATCAGGAACCTGGGCTGGCCACTTTTCTTTCCCAAGGAAAAAGGCTGATCTTTGCCTCCAGGGGCCTGTGGCCCTGAAGTGGCCGGACACCTCCAAAAATCGAAACGATCGAAGATGTGTCGCAGACCCAAGCTGCCCCCACCTCAAACCTGTGCTGCCCTGACAGTCCCAAAGGAACCCTACAAACTGACATCAGGAACCTGGGCTGGCCACTTTTCTTTCCCAGGGAAAAGGACCGGTCTTTGTCTCCAGGGGCCTGTGGCCCTGACTGGCCGGACACCTCCAAAAATCCAAACGATCGGGGATGTCTCGCAGACCCAAGCTGCCCCCACCTCAAACCTGTGCTGCCCTGACAGTCCCAAGGGAACCCTACAAACTGACATCAGGAACCTGGGCTGGCCACTTTTCTTTCCCAAGAAAAAAGGACCGGTCTTTGTCTCCAGGGGCCTGTGACATTGACTGGCCGGACACCTCCAAAAATCCAAACGATCGAAGATGTGTCGCAGACCCAAGCTGCCCCCACCTCAAACCTGTGCTGCCCTGACAGTCCCAAGGGAACCCTACAAACTGACATCAGGAACCTGGGCTGGCCACTTTTCTTTCTCAAGGAAAAAGCCGGATATTTGCCTCCAGGGGCCTGTGGCCCTGAAATGGCCAGACACCTCCAAAAATCCAAACGATCGAAGATGTGTCGCAGACCCAAGCTGCCCCCACCTCAAACCTGTGCTGCCCTGACAGTCCCAAGGGAACCCTACAAACTGACATCAGGAACCTGGGCTGGCCACTTTTCTTTCCCAAGGAAAAAGGCTGATCTTTGCCTCCAGGGGCCTGTGGCCCTGAGTGTCCGGACACCTCCAAAAATCCAAACGATCGAAGATGTGTCGCAGACCCAAGCTGCCCCCAGCTCAAACCTGTGCTGCCCTGACAGTCCCAAGGGAACCCTACAAACTGACATCAGGAACCTGGGCTGGCCACTTTTCTATCCCTGGGAAAAGGAGCGGTGTGGGTCTCCAGGGGCCTGTGGCCCTGAGTGGCCGGACACCTCCAAAAATCCAAACGATCGAAGATGTGTCGCAGACCCAAGCTGCCCCCACCTCAAACCTGTGCTGCCCTGACAGTCCCAAGGGAACCGTACAAACTGACATCAGGAACCTGGGCTGGCCACTTTTCTTTCCCAGGGAAAAGGACCAGTCTTTGTCTCCAGGGTCCTGTGGCCCTGACGTGGCCGGACACCTCAAAATTCCAAACGATCGAAGATGTGTCGCAGACCCAAGCTGCCCCCAGCTCAAACCTGTGCTGCCCTGACAGTCCCAAGGGAACCCTACAAACTGACATCAGGAACCTGGGCTGGCCACTTTTCTATCCCTGGGAAAAGGAGCGGTGTGGGTCTCCAGGGGCCTGTGGCCCTGAGTGGCCGGACACCTCCAAAAATCCAAACGATCGAAGATGTGTCGCAGACCCAAGCTGCCCCCACCTCAAACCTGTGCTGCCCTGACAGTCCCAAGGGACCCCTACAAACTGACATCAGGAACCTGGGCTGGCCACTTTTCTTTCCCAGGGAAAAGGACTGGTCTTTGTCTCCAGGGGCCTGTGGCCCTGAAGTGGCCAGACACCTCCAAAAATCCAAACGATCGAAGATGTGTCGCAGACCCAAGCTGCCCCCACCTCAAACCTGTGCTGCCCTGACAGTCCCAAGGGAACCCTACAAACTGACATCAGGAACCTGGGCTGGCCACTTTTCTTTCCCAAGGAAAAAGGCTGATCTTTGCCTCCAGGGGCCTGTGGCCCTGAAGTGGCCGGACACCTCCAAAAATCCAAACGATCGAAGATGTGTCGCAGACCCAAGCTGCCCCCACCTCAAACCTGTGCTGCCCTGACAGTCCCAAAGGAACCCTACAAACTGACATCAGGAACCTGGGCTGGCCACTTTTCTTTCCCAGGGAAAAAGGCTGATCTTTGCCACCAGGGGCCTGTGGCCCTGAAGTGGCCGGACACCTCCAAAAATCCAAACGATCGAGGATGTGTCGCAGACCCAAGCTGCCCCCACCTCAAACCTGTGCTGCCCTGACAGTCCCAAGGGAACCCTACAAACTGACATCAGGAACCTGGGCTGGCCACTTTTCTTTCCCAAGGAAAAAGGCTGATCTTTGCCTCCAGGGGCCTGTGGCCCTGAAGTGGCCGGACACCTCCAAAAATCCAAACGATCGAAGATGTGTCGCAGACCCAAGCTGCCCCCACCTCAAACCTGTGCTGCCCTGACAGTCCCAAGGGAACCCTACAAACTGACATCAGGAACCTGGGCTGGCCACTTTTCTTTCCCAGGGAAAAGGACCGGTCTTTGTCTCCAGGGGCCTGTGGCCCTGACTGGCCGGACACCTCCAAAAATCCAAACGATCGGGGATGTCTCGCAGACCCAAGCTGCCCCCACCTCAAACCTGTGCTGCCCTGACAGTCCCAAGGGAACCCTACAAACTGACATCAGGAACCTGGGCTGGCCACTTTTCTTTCCCAAGAAAAAAGGACCGGTCTTTGTCTCCAGGGGCCTGTGACATTGACTGGCCGGACACCTCCAAAAATCCAAACGATCGAAGATGTGTCGCAGACCCAAGCTGCCCCCACCTCAAACCTGTGCTGCCCTGACAGTCCCAAGGGAACCCTACAAACTGACATCAGGAACCTGGGCTGGCCACTTTTCTTTCTCAAGGAAAAAGCCGGATATTTGCCTCCAGGGGCCTGTGGCCCTGAAATGGCCAGACACCTCCAAAAATCCAAACGATCGAAGATGTGTCGCAGACCCAAGCTGCCCCCAGCTCAAACCTGTGCTGCCCTGACAGTCCCAAGGGAACCCTACAAACTGACATCAGGAACCTGGGCTGGCCACTTTTCTTTCCCAAGGAAAAAGGCTGATCTTTGCCTCCAGGGGCCTGTGGCCCTGAGTGTCCGGACACCTCCAAAAATCCAAACGATCGAAGATGTGTCGCAGACCCAAGCTGCCCCCAGCTCAAACCTGTGCTGCCCTGACAGTCCCAAGGGAACCCTACAAACTGACATCAGGAACCTGGGCTGGCCACTTTTCTTTCCCAAGGAAAAAGGCTGATCTTTGCCTCCAGGGGCCTGTGGCCCTGAAGTGGCCGGACACCTCCAAAAATCCAAACGATCGAAGATGTGTCGCAGACCCAAGCTGCTCCCAGCTCAAACCTGTGCTGCCCTGACAGTCCCAAGGGACCCCTACAAATTGACATCAGGAACCTGGGCTGGCCACTTTTCTTTCCCAGGGAAAAGGACTGGTCTTTGTCTCCAGGGGCCTGTGGCCCTGAAGTGGCCAGACACCTCCAAAAATCCAAACGATCGAAGATGTGTCGCAGACCCAAGCTGCCCCCACCTCAAACCTGTGCTGCCCTGACAGTCCCAAGGGAACCGTACACACTGATATCAGGAACCTGGGCTGGCCACTTTTCTTTCCCAGGGAAAAGGACCAGTCTTTGTCTCCAGGGTCCTGTGGCCCTGACGTGGCCGGACACCTCAAAATTCCAAACGATCGAAGATGTGTCGCAGACCCAAGCTGCCCCCAGCTCAAACCTGTGCTGCCCTGACAGTCCCAAGGGAACCCTACAAACTGACATCAGGAACCTGGGCTGGCCACTTTTCTATCCCTGGGAAAAGGAGCGGTGTGGGTCTCCAGGGGCCTGTGGCCCTGAGTGGCCGGACACCTCCAAAAATCCAAACGATCGAAGATGTGTCGCAGACCCAAGCTGCCCCCACCTCAAACCTGTGCTGCCCTGACAGTCCCAAAGGAACCCTACAAACTGACATCAGGAACCTGGGCTGGCCACTTTTCTTTCCCAGGAAAAAAGGCTGATCTTTGCCTCCAGGGGCCTGTGGCCCTGAAGTGGCCAGACACCTCCAAAAATCCAAACGATCGAAGATGTGTCGCAGACCCAAGCTGCCCCCAGCTCAAACCTGTGCTGCCCTGACAGTCCCAAGGGAACCCTACAAACTGACATCAGGAACCTGGGCTGGCCACTTTTCTTTCCCAGGGAAAAAGGCTGATCTTTGCCTCCAGGGGCCTGTGGCCCTGAAGTGGCCGGACACCTCCAAAAATCCAAACGATCGAAGATGTGTCGCAGACCCAAGCTGCCCCCACCTCAAACCTGTGCTGCCCTGACAGTCCCAAGGGAACCCTACAAACTGACATCAGGAACCTGGGCTGGCCACTTTTCCTTCCCAGGGAAAAGGACCGGTCTTTGTCTCCAGGGGCCTGTGGCCCTGACTGGCCGGACACCTCCAAAAATCGAAACGATCGAAGATGTGTCGCAGACCCAAGCTGCCCCCACCTCAAACCTGTGCTGCCCTGACAGTCCCAAGGGAACCCTACAAACTGACATCAGGAACCTGGGCTGGCCACTTTTCTTTCCCAAGGAAAAAGGCTGATCTTTGCCTCCAGGGGCCTGTGGCCCTGAAGTGGCCGGACACCTCCAAAAATCCAAACGATCGAAGATGTGTCGCAGACCCAAGCTGCCCCCACCTCAAACCTGTGCTGCCCTGACAGTCCCAAGGGAACCCTACAAATTGACATCAGGAACCTGGGCTGGCCACTTTTCTTTCCCAGGGAAAAGGACTGGTCTTTGTCTCCAGGGGCCTGTGGCCCTGAAGTGGCCAGACACCTCCAAAAATCCAAACAATCAAAGATGTGTCGCAGACCCAAGCTGCCCCCACCTCAAACCTGTGCTGCCCTGACAGTCCCAAGGGAACCGTACAAACTGACATCAGGAACCTGGGCTGGCCACTTTTCTTTCCCAGGGAAAAGGACTGGTCTTTGTCTCCAGGGGCCTGTGGCCCTGAAGTGGCCAGACACCTCCAAAAATCCAAACGATCGAAGATGTGTCGCAGACCCAAGCTGCCCCCACCTCAAACCTGTGCTGCCCTGACAGTCCCAAGGGAACCCTACAAACTGACATCAGGAACCTGGGCTGGCCACTTTTCTATCCCTGGGAAAAGGAGCGGTGTGGGTCTCCAGGGGCCTGTGGCCCTGAGTGGCCGGACACCTCCAAAAATCCAAACGATCGAAGATGTGTCGCAGACCCAAGCTGCCCCCACCTCAAACCTGTGCTGCCCTGACAGTCCCAAAGGAACCCTACAAACTGACATCAGGAACCTGGGCTGGCCACTTTTCTTTCCCAGGAAAAAAGGCTGATCTTTGCCTCCAGGGGCCTGTGGCCCTGAAGTGGCCAGACACCTCCAAAAATCCAAACGATCGAAGATGTGTCGCAGACCCAAGCTGCCCCCAGCTCAAACCTGTGCTGCCCTGACAGTCCCAAGGGAACCCTACAAACTGACATCAGGAACCTGGGCTGGCCACTTTTCTTTCCCAGGGAAAAAGGCTGATCTTTGCCTCCAGGGGCCTGTGGCCCTGAAGTGGCCGGACACCTCCAAAAATCGAAACGATCGAGGATGTGTCGCAGACCCAAGCTGCCCCCACCTCAAACCTGTGCTGCCCTGACAGTCCCAAGGGAACCCTACAAACTGACATCAGGAACCTGGGCTGGCCACTTTTCTTTCTCAAGGAAAAAGCCTGATATTTGCCTCCAGGGGCCTGTGGCCCTGACTGGCCGGACACCTCCAAAAATCCAAACGATCGAAGATGTGTCACAGACCCAAGCTGCCCCCACCTCAAACCTGTGCTGCCCTGACAGTCCCAAGGGAACCCTACAAACTGACATCAGGAACCTGGGCTGGCCACTTTTCTTTCCCAAGTAAAAAGGCTGATCGTTGCCTCCAGGGGCCTGTGGCCCTGAAGTGGCCGGACACATCCAAAAATCCAAACGATCGAGGATGTGTCGCAGACCCAAGCTGCCCCCACCTCAAACCTGTGCTGCCCTGACAGTCCCAAGGGAACCCTACAAACTGACATCAGGAACCTGGGCTGGCCACTTTTCTTTCCCAGGGAAAAGGACCAGTCTTCGTCTCCAGGGGCCTGTGGCCCTGAAGTGGCCGGACACCTCCAAAAATCCAAACGATCGAAGATGTGTCGCAGACCCAAGCTGCCCCCACCTCAAACCTGTGCTGCCCTGACAGTCCCAAGGGAACCCTACAAACTGACATCAGGAACCTGGGCTGGCCACTTTTCTTTCTCAAGGAAAAAGCCTGATATTTGCCTCCAGGGGCCTGTGGCCCTGAGTGGCCGGACACCTCCAAAACTCCAAACGATCGAAGATGTGTCGCAGACCCAAGCTGCCCCCAGCTCAAACCTGTGCTGCCCTGACAGTCCCAAGGGAACCCTACAAACTGACATCAGGAACCTGGGCTGGCCACTTTTCTTTCCCAGGGAAAAGGACCAGTCTTTGTCTCCAGGGGCCTGTGGCCCTGAAGTGGCCGGACACCTCCAAAATTCCAAACGATCGAAGATGTGTCGCAGACCCAAGCTGCCCCCACCTCAAACCTGTGCTGCCCTGACAGTCCCAAGGGAACCCTACAAACTGACATCAGGAACCTGGGCTGGCCACTTTTCTTTCTCAAGGAAAAAGCCTGATATTTGCCTCAAGGGGCCTGTGGCCCTGACTGGCCGGACACCTCCAAAAATCCAAACGATCAAAGATGTGTCGCAGACCCAAGCTGCCCCCAGCTCAAACCTGTGCTGCCCTGACAGTCCCAAGGGAACCCTACAAACTGACATCAGGAACCTGGGCTGGCCACTTTTCTTTCCCTGGGAAAAGGACCAGTCTTTGTCTCCAGGGGCCTGTGACATTGAGTGGTCCGACACCTCCAAAAATCCAAACGATCGAAGATGTGTCGCAGACCCAAGCTGCCCCCACCTCAAACCTGTGCTGCCCTGACAGTCCCAAAGGAACCCTACAAACTGACATCAGGAACCTGGGCTGGCCACTTTTCTTTCCCAGGGAAAAAGGCTGATCTTTGCTTCCAGGGGCCTGTGGCCCTGAAGTGGCCAGACACCTCCAAAAATCCAAACGATCGAAGATGTGTCGCAGACCCAAGCTGCCCCCAGCTCAAACCTGTGCTGCCCTGACAGTCCCAAGGGAACCCTACAAACTGACATCAGGAACCTGGGCTGGCCACTTTTCTTTCCCAGGGAAAAGGACCAGTCTTTGTCTCCAGGTTCCTGTGATCCTGACGTGGCCGGACACCTCAAAATTCCAAACGATCGAAGATGTGTCGCAGACCCAAGCTGCCCCCAGCTCAAACCTGTGCTGCCCTGACAGTCCCAAGGGAACCCTACAAACTGACATCAGGAACCTGGGCTGGCCACTTTTCTTTCCCAGGGAAAAAGGCTGATCTTTGCCTCCAGGGGCCTGTGGCCCTGAAGTGGCCGGACACCTCCAAAAATCCAAACGATCGAAGATGTGTCGCAGACCCAAGCTGCCCCCACCTCAAACCTGTGCTGCCCTGACAGTCCCAAGGGAACCCTACAAACTGACATCAGGAACCTGGGCTGGGCACTTTTCTTTCCCAGGGAAAAGGACCAGTCTTTGTCTCCAGGGTCCTGTGGCCCTGACGTGGCCGGACACCTCCAAAAATCCAAACGATCGAAGATGTGTCGCAGACCCAAGCTGCCCCCACCTCAAACCTGTGCTGCCCTGACAGTCCCAAGGGAACCCTACAAACTGACATCAGGAACCTGGGCTGGCCACTTTTCTTTCCCTGGGAAAAGGACCGGTCTGGGTCACCAGGGGCCTGTGGCCCTGAGTGGCCGGACACCTCCAAAAATCCAAACGATCGAAGATGTGTCGCAGACCCAAGCTGCCCCCACCTCAAACCTGTGCTGCCCTGACAGTCCCAAAGGAACCCTACAAACTGACATCAGGAACCTGGGCTGGCCACTTTTCTTTCCCAGGGAAAAAGGCTGATCTTTGCCTCCAGGGGCCTGTGGCCCTGAAGTGGCCGGACACCTCCAAAAATCCAAACGAACGAAGATGTGTCGCAGACCCAAGCTGCCCCCACCTCAAACCTGTGCTGCCCTGACAGTCCCAAGGGAACCCTACAAACTGACATCAGGAACCTGGGCTGGCCACTTTTCTTTCCCAGGGAAAAGGACCAGTCTTTGTCTCCAGGGGCCTGTGGCCCTAAAGTGGCCGGACACCTCCAAAAATCCAAACGATCGGGGATGTCTCGCAGACCCAAGCTGCCCCCACCTCAAACCTGTGCTGCCCTGACAGTCCCAAGGGAACCCTACAAACTGACATCAGGAACCTGGACTGGCCACTTTTCTTTCCCAGGGAAAAAGGCTGATCTTTGCCTCCAGGGGCCTGTGGCCCTGAAGTGGCCGGACACCTCCAAAAATCCAAACGATCGAAGATGTGTCGCAGACCCAAGCTGCCCCCACCTCAAACCTGTGCTGCCCTGACAGTCCCAAGGGAACCCTACAAACTGACATCAGGAACCTGGGCTGGCCACTTTTCTTTCCCAAGGAAAAAGGCTGATCTTTGCCTCCAGGGGCCTGTGGCCCTGAAGTGGCCGGACACCTCCAAAATCCCAAACAATCGAAGATGTGTCGCAGACCCAAGCTGCCCCCACCTCAAACCTGTGCTGCCCTGACAGTCCCAAGGGACCCCTACAAATTGACATCAGGAACCTGGGCTGGCCACTTTTCTTTCCCAGGGAAAAGGACCAGTCTTTGTCTCCAGGGTCCTGTGGCCCTGACGTGGCCGGACACCTCCAAAAATCCAAACGATCGAAGATGTGTTGCAGACCCAAGCTGCCCCCACCTCAAACCTGTGCTGCCCTGACAGTCCCAAGGGAACCCTACAAACTGACATCAGGAACCTGGGCTGGCCACTTTTCTTTCCCAGGGAAAAGGACCGGTCTTTGTCTCCAGGGGCCTGTGGCCCTGAAGTGGCCGGACACCTCCAAAAATCCAAACGATCGAAGATGTGTCGCAGACCCAAGCTGCCCCCAGCTCAAACCTGGGCTGCCCTGACAGTCCCAAGGGAACCCTACAAACTGACATCAGGAACCTGGGCTGGCCACTTTTCTTTCCCAGGGAAAAGGACCAGTCTTTGTCTCCAGGGGCCTGTGGCCCTGAAGTGGCCGGACACCTCCAAAATTCTAAACGATCGAAGATGTGTCGCAGACCCAAGCTGCCCCCACCTCAAACCTGTGCTGCTGTGACAGTCCCAAGGGAACCCTACAAACTGACATCAGGAACCTGGGCTGGCCACTTTTCTTTCCCAGGGAAAAAGGACCAGTCTTTGTCTCCAGGGGCCTGTGACATTGAGTGGTCCGACACCTCCAAAAATCCAAACGATCGAAGATGTGTCGCAGACCCAAGCTGCCCCCAGCTCAAACCTGTGCTGCCCTGACAGTCCCAAGGGAACCCTACAAACTGACATCAGGAACCTGGGCTGGCCACTTTTCTTTCCCAAGGAAAAAGGCTGATCTTTGCCTCCAGGGGCCTGTGGCCCTGAAGTGGCCGGACACCTCCAAAAACCCAAACGATCGAAGATGTGTCGCAGACCCAAGCTGCCCCCACCTCAAACCTGTGCTGCCCTGACAGTCCCAAGGGAACCCTACAAACTGACATCAGGAACCTGGGCTGGGCACTTTTCTTTCCCAGGGAAAAGGACCAGTCTTTGTCTCCAGGGGCCTGTGGCCCTGAGTGGCCGGACACCTCCAAAAATCCAAACGATCGAAGATGTGTCGCAGACCCAAGCTGCCCCCACCTCAAACCTGTGCTGCCCTGACAGTCCCAAGGGAACCCTACAAACTGACATCAGGAACCTGGGCTGGCCACTTTTCTTTCCCAGGGAAAAGGACCAGTCTTTGTCTCCAGGTTCCTGTGATCCTGACGTGGCCGGACACCTCAAAATTCCAAACGATCGAAGATGTGTCGCAGACCCAAGCTGCCCCCAGCTCAAACCTGTGCTGCCCTGACAGTCCCAAGGGAACCCTACAAACTGACATCAGGAACCTGGGCTGGCCACTTTTCTTTCCCAGGGAAAAAGGCTGATCTTTGCCTCCAGGGGCCTGTGGCCCTGAAGTGGCCGGACACCTCCAAAAATCCAAACGATCGAAGATGTGTCGCAGACCCAAGCTGCCCCCACCTCAAACCTGTGCTGCCCTGACAGTCCCAAGGGAACCCTACAAACTGACATCAGGAACCTGGGCTGGCCACTTTTCTTTCCCAAGTAAAAAGGACCAGTCTTTGTCTCCAGGGTCCTGTGGCCCTGACGTGGCCGGACACCTCCAAAAATCCAAACGATCGAAGATGTGTCGCAGACCCAAGCTGCCCCCACCTCAAACCTGTGCTGCCCTGACAGTCCCAAGGGAACCCTACAAACTGACATCAGGAACCTGGGCTGGCCACTTTTCTTTCCCTGGGAAAAGGACCGGTCTGGGTCACCAGGGGCCTGTGGCCCTGAGTGGCCGGACACCTCCAAAAATCCAAACGATCGAAGATGTGTCGCAGACCCAAGCTGCCCCCACCTCAAACCTGTGCTGCCCTGACAGTCCCAAAGGAACCCTACAAACTGACATCAGGAACCTGGGCTGGCCACTTTTCTTTCCCAGGGAAAAAGGCTGATCTTTGCCTCCAGGGGCCTGTGGCCCTGAAGTGGCCGGACACCTCCAAAAATCCAAACGAACGAAGATGTGTCGCAGACCCAAGCTGCCCCCACCTCAAACCTGTGCTGCCCTGACAGTCCCAAGGGAACCCTACAAACTGACATCAGGAACCTGGGCTGGCCACTTTTCTTTCCCAGGGAAAAGGACCAGTCTTTGTCTCCAGGGGCCTGTGGCCCTAAAGTGGCCGGACACCTCCAAAAATCCAAACGATCGGGGATGTCTCGCAGACCCAAGCTGCCCCCACCTCAAACCTGTGCTGCCCTGACAGTCCCAAGGGAACCCTACAAACTGACATCAGGAACCTGGACTGGCCACTTTTCTTTCCCAGGGAAAAAGGCTGATCTTTGCCTCCAGGGGCCTGTGGCCCTGAAGTGGCCGGACACCTCCAAAAATCCAAACGATCGAAGATGTGTCGCAGACCCAAGCTGCCCCCACCTCAAACCTGTGCTGCCCTGACAGTCCCAAGGGAACCCTACAAACTGACATCAGGAACCTGGGCTGGCCACTTTTCTTTCCCAAGGAAAAAGGCTGATCTTTGCCTCCAGGGGCCTGTGGCCCTGAAGTGGCCGGACACCTCCAAAATCCCAAACGATCGAAGATGTGTCGCAGACCCAAGCTGCCCCCACCTCAAACCTGTGCTGCCCTGACAGTCCCAAGGGACCCCTACAAATTGACATCAGGAACCTGGGCTGGCCACTTTTCTTTCCCAGGGAAAAGGACCAGTCTTTGTCTCCAGGGTCCTGTGGCCCTGACGTGGCCGGACACCTCCAAAAATCCAAACGATCGAAGATGTGTTGCAGACCCAAGCTGCCCCCACCTCAAACCTGTGCTGCCCTGACAGTCCCAAGGGAACCCTACAAACTGACATCAGGAACCTGGGCTGGCCACTTTTCTTTCCCAGGGAAAAGGACCGGTCTTTGTCTCCAGGGGCCTGTGGCCCTGAAGTGGCCGGACACCTCCAAAAATCCAAACGATCGAAGATGTGTCGCAGACCCAAGCTGCCCCCAGCTCAAACCTGGGCTGCCCTGACAGTCCCAAGGGAACCCTACAAACTGACATCAGGAACCTGGGCTGGCCACTTTTCTTTCCCAGGGAAAAGGACCAGTCTTTGTCTCCAGGGGCCTGTGGCCCTGAAGTGGCCGGACACCTCCAAAATTCTAAACGATCGAAGATGTGTCGCAGACCCAAGCTGCCCCCACCTCAAACCTGTGCTGCTGTGACAGTCCCAAGGGAACCCTACAAACTGACATCAGGAACCTGGGCTGGCCACTTTTCTTTCCCAGGGAAAAAGGACCAGTCTTTGTCTCCAGGGGCCTGTGACATTGAGTGGTCCGACACCTCCAAAAATCCAAACGATCGAAGATGTGTCGCAGACCCAAGCTGCCCCCAGCTCAAACCTGTGCTGCCCTGACAGTCCCAAGGGAACCCTACAAACTGACATCAGGAACCTGGGCTGGGCACTTTTCTTTCCCAGGGAAAAGGACCAGTCTTTGTCTCCAGGGGCCTGTGGCCCTGAGTGGCCGGACACCTCCAAAAATCCAAACGATCGAAGATGTGTCGCAGACCCAAGCTGCCCCCACCTCAAACCTGTGCTGCCCTGACAGTCCCAAGGGAACCCTACAAACTGACATCAGGAACCTGGGCTGGCCACTTTTCTTTCCCAGGGAAAAGGACCAGTCTTTGTCTCCAGGGGCCTGTGGCCCTGAAGTGGCCGGACACCTCCAAAATTCCAAACGATCGAAGATGTGTCGCAGACCCAAGCTGCCCCCACCTCAAACCTGTGCTGCCCTGACAGTCCCAAGGGAACCCTACAAACTGACATCAGGAACCTGGGCTGGCCACTTTTCTTTCCCAAGGAAAAAGGCTGATCTTTGCCTCCAGGGGCCTGTGGCCCTGAAGTGGCCGGACACCTCCAAAAATCCAAACGATCGAAGATGTGTCGCAGACCCAAGCTGCCCCCACCTCAAACCTGTGCTGCCCTGACAGTCCCAAAGGAACCCTACAAACTGACATCAGGAACCTGGGCTGGCCACTTTTCTTTCCCAGGGAAAAAGGCTGATCTTTGCCTCCAGGGGCCTGTGGCCCTGAAGTGGCCGGACACCTCCAAAAATCCAAACGAACGAAGATGTGTCGCAGACCCAAGCTGCCCCCACCTCAAACCTGTGCTGCCCTGACAGTCCCAAGGGAACCCTACAAACTGACATCAGGAACCTGGGCTGGCCACTTTTCTTTCCCAGGGAAAAGGACCAGTCTTTGTCTCCAGGGGCCTGTGGCCCTAAAGTGGCCGGACACCTCCAAAAATCCAAACGATCGGGGATGTCTCGCAGACCCAAGCTGCCCCCACCTCAAACCTGTGCTGCCCTGACAGTCCCAAGGGAACCCTACAAACTGACATCAGGAACCTGGACTGGCCACTTTTCTTTCCCAGGGAAAAAGGCTGATCTTTGCCTCCAGGGGCCTGTGGCCCTGAAGTGGCCGGACACCTCCAAAAATCCAAACGATCGAAGATGTGTCGCAGACCCAAGCTGCCCCCACCTCAAACCTGTGCTGCCCTGACAGTCCCAAGGGAACCCTACAAACTGACATCAGGAACCTGGGCTGGCCACTTTTCTTTCCCAAGGAAATAGGCTGATCTTTGCCTCCAGGGGCCTGTGGCCCTGAAGTGGCCGGACACCTCCAAAATCCCAAACAATCGAAGATGTGTCGCAGACCCAAGCTGCCCCCACCTCAAACCTGTGCTGCCCTGACAGTCCCAAGGGACCCCTACAAATTGACATCAGGAACCTGGGCTGGCCACTTTTCTTTCCCAGGGAAAAGGACCAGTCTTTGTCTCCAGGGTCCTGTGGCCCTGACGTGGCCGGACACCTCCAAAAATCCAAACGATCGAAGATGTGTTGCAGACCCAAGCTGCCCCCACCTCAAACCTGTGCTGCCCTGACAGTCCCAAGGGAACCCTACAAACTGACATCAGGAACCTGGGCTGGCCACTTTTCTTTCCCAGGGAAAAGGACCGGTCTTTGTCTCCAGGGGCCTGTGGCCCTGAAGTGGCCGGACACCTCCAAAAATCCAAACGATCGAAGATGTGTCGCAGACCCAAGCTGCCCCCACCTCAAACCTGGGCTGCCCTGACAGTCCCAAGGGAACCCTACAAACTGACATCAGGAACCTGGGCTGGCCACTTTTCTTTCCCAGGGAAAAGGACCAGTCTTTGTCTCCAGGGGCCTGTGGCCCTGAAGTGGCCGGACACCTCCAAAATTCTAAACGATCGAAGATGTGTCGCAGACCCAAGCTGCCCCCACCTCAAACCTGTGCTGCTGTGACAGTCCCAAGGGAACCCTACAAACTGACATCAGGAACCTGGGCTGGCCACTTTTCTTTCCCAGGGAAAAAGGACCAGTCTTTGTCTCCAGGGGCCTGTGACATTGAGTGGTCCGACACCTCCAAAAATCCAAACGATCGAAGATGTGTCGCAGACCCAAGCTGCCCCCAGCTCAAACCTGTGCTGCCCTGACAGTCCCAAGGGAACCCTACAAACTGACATCAGGAACCTGGGCTGGCCACTTTTCTTTCCCAAGGAAAAAGGCTGATCTTTGCCTCCAGGGGCCTGTGGCCCTGAAGTGGCCGGACACCTCCAAAAACCCAAACGATCGAAGATGTGTCGCAGACCCAAGCTGCCCCCACCTCAAACCTGTGCTGCCCTGACAGTCCCAAGGGAACCCTACAAACTGACATCAGGAACCTGGGCTGGGCACTTTTCTTTCCCAGGGAAAAGGACCAGTCTTTGTCTCCAGGGGCCTGTGGCCCTGAGTGGCCGGACACCTCCAAAAATCCAAACGATCGAAGATGTGTCGCAGACCCAAGCTGCCCCCACCTCAAACCTGTGCTGCCCTGACAGTCCCAAGGGAACCCTACAAACTGACATCAGGAACCTGGGCTGGCCACTTTTCTTTCCCAGGGAAAAGGACCAGTCTTTGTCTCCAGGGGCCTGTGGCCCTGAAGTGGCCGGACACCTCCAAAATTCCAAACGATCGAAGATGTGTCGCAGACCCAAGCTGCCCCCACCTCAAACCTGTGCTGCCCTGACAGTCCCAAGGGAACCCTACAAACTGACATCAGGAACCTGGGCTGGCCACTTTTCTTTCCCAAGGAAAAAGGCTGATCTTTGCCTCCAGGGGCCTGTGGCCCTGAAGTGGCCGGACACCTCCAAAAATCCAAACGATCGAAGATGTGTCGCAGACCCAAGCTGCCCCCACCTCAAACCTGTGCTGCCCTGACAGTCCCAAAGGAACCCTACAAACTGACATCAGGAACCTGGGCTGGCCACTTTTCTTTCCCAGGGAAAAAGGCTGATCTTTGCCTCCAGGGGCCTGTGGCCCTGAAGTGGCCGGACACCTCCAAAAATCCAAACGAACGAAGATGTGTCGCAGACCCAAGCTGCCCCCACCTCAAACCTGTGCTGCCCTGACAGTCCCAAGGGAACCCTACAAACTGACATCAGGAACCTGGGCTGGCCACTTTTCTTTCCCAGGGAAAAGGACCAGTCTTTGTCTCCAGGGGCCTGTGGCCCTAAAGTGGCCGGACACCTCCAAAAATCCAAACGATCGGGGATGTCTCGCAGACCCAAGCTGCCCCCACCTCAAACCTGTGCTGCCCTGACAGTCCCAAGGGAACCCTACAAACTGACATCAGGAACCTGGACTGGCCACTTTTCTTTCCCAGGGAAAAAGGCTGATCTTTGCCTCCAGGGGCCTGTGGCCCTGAAGTGGCCGGACACCTCCAAAAATCCAAACGATCGAAGATGTGTCGCAGACCCAAGCTGCCCCCACCTCAAACCTGTGCTGCCCTGACAGTCCCAAGGGAACCCTACAAACTGACATCAGGAACCTGGGCTGGCCACTTTTCTTTCCCAAGGAAATAGGCTGATCTTTGCCTCCAGGGGCCTGTGGCCCTGAAGTGGCCGGACACCTCCAAAATCCCAAACAATCGAAGATGTGTCGCAGACCCAAGCTGCCCCCACCTCAAACCTGTGCTGCCCTGACAGTCCCAAGGGACCCCTACAAATTGACATCAGGAACCTGGGCTGGCCACTTTTCTTTCCCAGGGAAAAGGACCAGTCTTTGTCTCCAGGGTCCTGTGGCCCTGACGTGGCCGGACACCTCCAAAAATCCAAACGATCGAAGATGTGTTGCAGACCCAAGCTGCCCCCACCTCAAACCTGTGCTGCCCTGACAGTCCCAAGGGAACCCTACAAACTGACATCAGGAACCTGGGCTGGCCACTTTTCTTTCCCAGGGAAAAGGACCGGTCTTTGTCTCCAGGGGCCTGTGGCCCTGAAGTGGCCGGACACCTCCAAAAATCCAAACGATCGAAGATGTGTCGCAGACCCAAGCTGCCCCCACCTCAAACCTGGGCTGCCCTGACAGTCCCAAGGGAACCCTACAAACTGACATCAGGAACCTGGGCTGGCCACTTTTCTTTCCCAGGGAAAAGGACCAGTCTTTGTCTCCAGGGGCCTGCGGCCCTGAAGTGGCCGGACACCTCCAAAATTCTAAACGATCGAAGATGTGTCGCAGACCCAAGCTGCCCCCACATCAAACCTGTGCTGCTGTGACAGTCCCAAGGGAACCCTACAAACTGACATCAGGAACCTGGGCTGGCCACTTTTCTTTCCCAGGGAAAAAGGACCAGTCTTTGTCTCCAGGGGCCTGTGACATTGAGTGGTCCGACACCTCCAAAAATCCAAACGATCGAAGATGTGTCGCAGACCCAAGCTGCCCCCAGCTCAAACCTGTGCTGCCCTGACAGTCCCAAGGGAACCCTACAAACTGACATCAGGAACCTGGGCTGGCCACTTTTCTTTCCCAAGGAAAAAGGCTGATCTTTGCCTCCAGGGGCCTGTGGCCCTGAAGTGGCCGGACACCTCCAAAAACCCAAACGATCGAAGATGTGTCGCAGACCCAAGCTGCCCCCACCTCAAACCTGTGCTGCCCTGACAGTCCCAAGGGAACCCTACAAACTGACATCAGGAACCTGGGCTGGGCACTTTTCTTTCCCAGGGAAAAGGACCAGTCTTTGTCTCCAGGGGCCTGTGGCCCTGAGTGGCCGGACACCTCCAAAAATCCAAACGATCGAAGATGTGTCGCAGACCCAAGCTGCCCCCACCTCAAACCTGTGCTGCCCTGACAGTCCCAAGGGAACCCTACAAACTGACATCAGGAACCTGGGCTGGCCACTTTTCTTTCCCAGGGAAAAGGACCAGTCTTTGTCTCCAGGGGCCTGTGGCCCTGAAGTGGCCGGACACCTCCAAAATTCCAAACGATCGAAGATGTGTCGCAGACCCAAGCTGCCCCCACCTCAAACCTGTGCTGCCCTGACAGTCCCAAGGGAACCCTACAAACTGACATCAGGAACCTGGGCTGGCCACTTTTCTTTCCCAAGGAAAAAGGCTGATCTTTGCCTCCAGGGGCCTGTGGCCCTGAAGTGGCCGGACACCTCCAAAAATCCAAACGATCGAAGATGTGTCGCAGACCCAAGCTGCCCCCACCTCAAACCTGTGCTGCCCTGACAGTCCCAAGGGAACCCTACAAACTGACATCAGGAACCTGGGCTGGCCACTTTTCTTTCTCAAGGAAAAAGCCTGATCTTTGCCTCCAGGGGCCTGTGGCCCTGACTGGCCGGACACCTCCAAAAATCCAAACGATCGAAGATGTGTCGCAGACCCAAGCTGCCCCCACCTCAAACCTGTGCTGCCCTGACAGTCCCAAGGGAACCCTACAAACTGACATCAGGAACCTGGGCTGGCCACTTTTCTTTCCCAGGGAAAAGGACCAGTCTTTGTCTCCAGGGGCCTGTGGCCCTGAAGTGGCCGGACACCTCCAAAATTCCAAACGATCGAAGATGTGTCGCAGACCCAAGCTGCCCCCAGCTCAAACCTGTGCTGCCGTGACAGTCCCAAGGGAACCCTACAAACTGACATCAGGAACCTGGGCTGGCCACATTTCTTTCCCAGGGAAAAAGGCTGATCTTTGCCTCCAGGGGCCTGTGGCCCTGAAGTGGCCGGACACCTCCAAAAATCCAAACGATCGAAGATGTGTCGCAGACCCAAGCTGCCCCCACCTCAAACCTGTGCTGCCCTGACAGTCCCAAGGGAACCCTACAAACTGACATCAGGAACCTGGGCTGGCCACTTTTCTTTCCCAAGGAAAAAGGCTGATCTTTGCCTCCAGGGGCCTGTGGCCCTGAAGTGGCCAGACACCTCCAAAAATCCAAACGATCGAAGATGTGTCGCAGACCCAAGCTGCCCCCACCTCAAACCTGTGCTGCCCTGACAGTCCCAAGGGAACCCTACAAACTGACATCAGGAACCTGGGCTGGCCACATTTCTTTCTCAAGGAAAAAGCCTGATATTTGTCTCCAGGGGCCTGTGGCCCTGAAGTGGCCAGACACCTCCAAAAATCCAAACGATCGAAGATGTGTCGCAGACCCAAGCTGCCCCCACCTCAAACCTGTGCTGCCCTGACAGTCCCAAAGGAACGCTACAAACTGACATCAGGAACCTGGGCTGGCCACTTTTCTTTCCCAGGGAAAAAGGCTGATCTTTGCTTCCAGGGGCCTGTGGCCCTGAAGTGGCCGGACACCTCCAAAAATCCAAACGATCGAAGATGTGTCGCAGACCCAAGCTGCCCCCAGCTCAAACCTGTGCTGCCCTGACAGTCCCAAGGGACCCCTACAAATTGACATCAGGAACCTGGGCTGGCCACTTTTCTTTCCCAGGGAAAAGGACTGGTCTTTGTCTCCAGGGGCCTGTGGCCCTGAAGCGGCCAGACACCTCCAAAAATCCAAACGATCGAAGATGTGTCGCAGACCCAAGCTGCCCCCACCTCAAACCTGTGCTGCCCTGACAGTCCCAAGGGAACCCTACAAACTGACATCAGGAACCTGGGCTGGCCACTTTTCTTTCCCAGGGAAAAGGACCAGTCTTTGTCTCCAGGGTCCTGTGGCCCTGACGTGGCCGGACACCTCCAAAAATCCAAACGATCGAAGATGTGTCGCAGACCCAAGCTGCCCCCAGCTCAAACCTGTGCTGCCCTGACAGTCCCAAGGGAACCCTACAAACTGACATCAGGAACCTGGGCTGGCCACTTTTCTTTCCCTGGGAAAAGGACCGGTCTGGGTCACCAGGGGCCTGTGGCCCTGAGTGGCCGGACACCTCCAAAAATCCAAACGATCGAAGATGTGTCGCAGACCCAAGCTGCCCCCACCTCAAACCTGTGCTGCCCTGACAGTCCCAAAGGAACCCTACAAACTGACATCAGGAACCTGGACTGGCCACTTTTCTTTCCCAGGGAAAAAGGCTGATCTTTGCCTCCAGGGGCCTGTGGCCCTGAAGTGGCCGGACACCTCCAAAAATCCAAACGATCGAAGATGTGTCGCAGACCCAAGCTGCCCCCACCTCAAACCTGTGCTGCCCTGACAGTCCCAAGGGAACCCTACAAACTGACATCAGGAACCTGGGCTGGCCACTTTTCTTTCCCAAGGAAAATGGCTGATCTTTGCCTCCAGGGGCCTGTGGCCCTGAAGTGGCCGGACACCTCCAAAAATCCAAACGATCGAAGATGTGTCGCAGACCCAAGCTGCCCCCACCTCAAACCTGTGCTGCCCTGACAGTCCCAAGGGAACCCTACAAACTGACATCAGGAACCTGGGCTGGCCACTTTTCTTTCCCAGGGAAAAGGACCAGTCTTTGTCTCCAGGGGCCTGTGGCCCTGACTGGCCGGACACCTCCAAAAATCCAAACGATCGGGGATGTCTCGCAGACCCAAGCTGCCCCCACCTCAAACCTGTGCTGCCCTGACAGTCCCAAGGGAACCCTACAAACTGACATCAGGAACCTGGGCTGGCCACTTTTCTTTCCCAAGAAAAAAGGACCGGTCTTTGTCTCCAGGGGCCTGTGACATTGACTGGCCGGACACCTCCAAAAATCCAAACGATCGAAGATGTGTCGCAGACCCAAGCTGCCCCCACCTCAAACCTGTGCTGCCCTGACAGTCCCAAGGGAACCCTACAAACTGACATCAGGAACCTGGGCTGGCCACTTTTCTTTCTCAAGAAAAAAGCCTGATATTTGCCTCCAGGGGCCTGTGGCCCTGAAATGGCCAGACACCTCCAAAAATCCAAACGATCGAAGATGTGTCGCAGACCCAAGCTGCCCCCACCTCAAACCTGTGCTGCCCTGACAGTCCCAAGGGAACCCTACAAACTGACATCAGGAACCTGGGCTGGCCACTTTTCTTTCCCAAGGAAAAAGGCTGATCTTTGCCTCCAGGGGCCTGTGGCCCTGAAGTGGCCGGACACCTCCAAAAATCCAAGCGATCGAAGATGTGTCGCAGACCCAAGCTGCCCCCACCTCAAACCTGTGCTGCCCTGACAGTCCCAAGGGAACTCTACAAACTGACATCAGGAACCTGGGCTGGCCACTTTTCTTTCCCAAGGAAAAAGGCTGATCTTTGCCTCCAGGGGCCTGTGGCTCTGAGTGGCCGGACACCTCCAAAAAATCTCAACAAGCCAGGATGTGCCCTCCACTGGCACCTTTCCAAAGCATTGCACTAGAGTCCAGTAATACTCTGCATTTCCAGTGTTTCAGCCTGTCTGACCCTCATCCTGACCCTTAAAATGCACTAAGGAATTCTAAAACAGCCCTTAGGAAGGTGTAACAATGCCCTCAAAGACACCAGACAAGTCCTAAGAAGCCTTCCAAAATCCCCTAAATATTCCTAATAGTCCTGCAAAAACACTCAAGGAAACCTGCTCAGCCTCCAAAGCCTTCCTGGTGCTCTCTAGCCCACAGATGTCATCCCTACCTTTCTCCAGGGGGTCCTGTTGTCCTCTGAGGGTTCTGTCGTTGTCCTGGTGTGACGGTCACTGCCTTGTCCTAGCGGGAGCGTTCCGGTGTGCTCTCGCTGTTAGGGTTGCTGTGTGGTGCTGCTGCTGGCAGGGCTGAAAAGGGAAAAGGCTCTTGTTAGGGGGGCTGCTTAGGCTGAGGTTAGGGCTGGGGGGAGAGGTGGTGCTCCTGTACCCTAACTTGCCTCCTAAGCTGTACCCTGTAGCCCTGATCTCCACTGCACTGTCCAGCCCTCAAGCCCTCGCCCTTTACCCCTCAACCTCTCCCTCTGCCCCCCAGCCCTCAGGCTCTGTGTGTCACCCTCGAGCCCCCCCTTTGCCCCTCAAGCCCCCTCTCAGCTGCCCCTCAGCTCCTGTGCGTCACCCTTAATCCCTCTCCTTTGCCCCTCAGCCCCCAGCTTCTCTGTGTCATGCTCCAGCTGCCCCTGCCCCCCTCAGCATCTCTCTGTCACCCACTGTCCCCTTTCCCCGTGCCTCCCTCAGCTCCCAGCCTCTGTCACCCTCAAGCCCCCACAGTGCCCCTCAGCCTCTATGTGCTGTGCCATGAAAAAACATAAAATTTCCCTAAAAACCCCTCATCTTCAAAATGTTCTAAAAGCCCCACAAAAACATAAAAATAGCCTCAGAATACCCTTAAAATACAAGAAAAATACCCTACTTTTAAAAAAACCCTAAAACACACCTAAATATCCCTAAAAAACCTTTAAGAAATCCCTCAATATTCCTAAAAGAGCTCTAAAAATACCCCAAAATACTTAAAATGCCCTGATAAGACCCTAAAAAAACCTAAAAGTTCCCTCAAAAGACCTAAAAATACCCTAGTCCTAAGAGTCCTCCACATACCCTCAATAGACCTAAAAAAGCCCCAAGAACACCCCAAAAAAAACCCCATAAACATTCTAATTAGTAGTAAGAAAGCCATGAAAATACCCTAAAAAAAATCTTTTAAAAGCCCTAAAAAAGCCCTAAAAGTATCCTAAATAGTCACAGAAAATTCCTAAAAAGCTCCTGTGAAAAAAACCCTAAAATATCTTTTTAAAGCCCTAAAAAACCCCTAAAAAAGTGCTCAGTCCCCAACCTGCACCAGTCACTCACTAGCCAGCAAACATCATCCCTACCTTTTCATTAGGGTCACTGCCTGCAGCTGCTGGGAGGGTTCTGGGGCTGTCCCAGCAGTAGGGTTGCTGCCTGCAGCTGCTGTTGAGGAACACTGGTGTTCTAGGGGTGTGTTTAGGGTGAGCTTAGGGTTGGGGTGAGGGCTGCTGCTGTACCCTAACCCTTCCTGGTACCCCGTGCCCTGTCCTTTGTACCCCTAACCCTCAGGGTCAGCTCTCCACCTGTCAAGTCCCCCCCTTTTTGCCCCTCAGCCCGCAATGTCTGTGTGTCACCCCAAGGCCCCCGACACTGTCCTGTGGCCCCCTAACCTCCACCGTGCACTTTCCACCCTTGTAGGGGTGGTTTTAAGGGTGAGGTTAAGGGTGCTGTGAGGGCTGGTTCACCTGTCACCCTCAGGCACCCCCCCACTTTGTCCCTCAGGACAGCCCCTGCCTCTCAGCCTCCTTGTGTCACCCTCAGGTTCCCACCGCAGCCTCTCAGCGTCTCTCTGCCACCCTGGAGCCCCCCTTTTTGACTCCTAAAGACCCCTTCTGCCTCTCAGCTGCCCCCATCTTCTGTGTCACCCTCCAGCCCCCTCCCCTCAGCCCCAGGTGCCTTTGTGACACCGCGCGGCCCACAGACGTCGTCCCTGCCTGTTTTCTTTGGGTGTTGTCCTGCTGCGAGGGCCGCACTATCCCCACGAGTCCGGGCTCCCATGTCCTGCTGCAGGGAGTCACACCTGGGGCATGGGAGGAGTGAGGGATGGGGCAGGGGCGGGATGGGGAGGGGTGAAGGGTGGAGAGAGACTGGGGAAGGGGTGGGCTGGAAGGACAAGTAGGGGTGAGGGGTGGAGACGGGGACAGAGCAGAACAGGGCAGGGGGGAAGAGGGACATTTGCAGGGGGCAGTCCACATATCCCAGACCAAAGCTGCAGCAAAATACAATTTTAGTGGACAGGGCAAAGCCAAACACCACCTGCAAACTGACACCAGGAACCAGGGCTGGCCACTTTTCTTTCCCAGGAAAAAGGGCATGTCAGGGCCACAGACCCCTGGAGACAAAGATCAGCCTTTTTCCTTGGGAAAGAAAAGTGGCCAGCCCAGGTTCCTGATGTCAGTTTGTAGGGTTCCCTTGGGACTGTCAGGGCAGCACAGGTTTGAGGTGGGGGCAGCTTGGGTCTGCGACACATCTTCGATCGTTTGGATTTTTGGAGGTGTCCGGCCAGTCAGGGCCACAGGACCCTAGAGGCAAAGATCAGCCTTTTTCCCTGGGAAAGAAAAGTGGCCAGCCCAGGTTCCTGATGTCAGTTTATAGGGTTCCCTTGGGACTGTCGGGGAAGCACAGGTTTGAGGTGGGGGCAGCTTGGGTCTGCGACACATCCTCGATTGTTCGGAATTTTTGGAGGTGTCCGGCCACTGTGGGCCACAGGCCCCTGGAGACAAAGATCAGCTTTTTTCCTTTGGAAAGAAAAGTGGCCAGCCCAGGTTCCTGATGTCAGTTTGTAGGGTTCCCTTGGGACTGTCAGGTCAGCACAGGTTTGAGGTGGGGGCAGCTTAGGTCTGCGACACATCCTCGATCGTTCGGATTTTGGGACGCAGCCGGCCACTGAGGGCCTAACCCTAAACCCTAAACCCAAACCCTAACCCCTAACCCTACAAGATGGTGGCACCCCTGTGGTCACATGATGGGGAGTAAAATGGCAGCACCTGTGTGGTCATGTGACAGGGAGCAAGATGGTGGAGCCCATAGGGTCACGTGATGGGGAGCAAGGTGGCGGTGTCTACATGGTGGGGGTGATGTGAGTAGTGGGTATTGTAATGTGCCAGGTGGAGCACTAATTAGGGGTTGTATAGGTATATATAAAAAAGAAGAAAAACTATATGTCCGGTGCAGCAGTAGAAAGTTTCAGGCTCCCGGGGCGTAAATTCTTTTTTTTTTTTAATAATTATTTAAAGTTTGTTTTTTATTTTACTCCCAGGGAGCCTGAAAGTTTCTACTGCTGCTTTTTGAAAGCTAGAAAGGGAAACAAAGTTAGAAATGAAAAGATGGAAAGAAAGAAAAAGACAGACTTAAGAGAGCACTTAAGAGAGGACTTAAGAGAGCACTTAAGAGAGGACTTAAGAGAGCACTTAAGAGAGGACTTAAGAGAGCACTTAAGAGAGCACTTAAGAGAGGACTTAAGAGAGCACTTAAGAGACAACTTAAGAGACGACTTAAGAGACTACTTAAGAGACGAAAAGAAATAGGAAGAGAATGGCAAAGAGTAAAATAATGAGAAGGGTTACAGTGAAAAAGAAAGAGGGTGAGAGTGAAAAAGAGGACAAAAGAATAGAGAAAAAAAAGAAGCTGGAGAGAAAAAGAAATAAAGAGTAAAAGCATCAACTAGAGAGACAAATAAATAGTTAGAAATAGTGAAACAGAAAAACAGAAGAAAAGACATACAGGGAAATAGAGAAGCAGAGAGAGAGAGAGTTAGAAACAGTGAGAAACAGAAACAAAGTTAGGGACGGACAGAAATGACATGACAGAAAGAAAACTAAGAGAAGAAGCAAAGGAAGAAATACAGTGGGGAAAAAAAAAAAATTACTAAACCACACCAAAAAAACACAGGAGCCAAAGGGGGAAGGGGAGGGAGCGGGGGGCATCATTATTAGGGTTGATTCAAATTTATTGAATATTTTTTTTTATTTACACTCCAGCAAAACACATGGAAACGATGTATAAAAATGGGAACCCTACAAACTGACATCAGGAACCTGGGCTGGCCACTTTTCTTTCCCAAGGAAAAAGGCTGATCTTTGCCTCCAGGGGCCTGTGGCCCTGAGTGGCCAGACACCTCCAAAAATCCAAACGATCGGGGATGTCTCGCAGACCCAAGCTGCCCCCACCTCAAACCTGTGCTGCCCTGACAGTCCCAAGGGAACCCTACAAACTGACATCAGGAACCTGGGCTAGCCACTTTTCTTTCCCAGGGAAAAGGACCAGTCTTTGTCTCCAGGGGCCTGTGGCCCTGAAGTGGCCTGACACCTCCAAAAATCCAAACGATCGAAGATGTGTCGCAGACCCAAGCTGCCACCACCTCAAACCTGTGCTGCCCTGACAGTCCCAAGGGAACCCTACAAACTGACATCAGGAACCTGGGCTGGCCACTTTTCTTTCCCAAGAAAAAAGGACCGGTCTTTGTCTCCAGGGGCCTGTGACATTGACTGGCCGGACACCTCCAAAAATCCAAACGATCGAAGATGTGTCGCAGACCCAAGCTGCCCCCACCTCAAACCTGTGCTGCCCTGACAGTCCCAAGGGAACCCTACAAACTGACATCAGGAACCTGGGCTGGCCACTTTTCTTTCCCAAGGAAAAAGGCTGATCTTTGCCTCCAGAGGCCTGTGGCCCTGAAATGGCCGGACACCTCCAAAAACCCAAACAATCGAAGATGTGTCGCAGACCCAAGCTGCCCCCAGCTCAAACCTGTGCTGCCCTGACAGTCCCAAAGGAACCCTACAAACTGACATCAGGAACCTGGGCTGGCCACTTTTCTTTCCCAGGGAAAAGGATCGGTCTTTGTCTCCAGGGGCCTGTGGCCCTGACTGGCCGGACACCTCCAAAAATCCAAACGATCGAGGATGTGTCGCAGACCCAAGCTGCCCCCAGCTCAAACCTGTGCTGCCCTGACAGTCCCAAGGGAACCCTACAAACTGACATCAGGAACCTGGGCTGGCCACTTTTCTTTCCCAGGGAAAAAGGCTGATCTTTGCCTCTAGGGGCCTGTGGCACTGAAGTGGCCGGACACCTCCAAAAATCCAAATGATCGAGGATGTGTCGCAGACCCAAGCTGCCCCCAGCTCAAACCTGTGCTGCCCTGACAGTCCCAAGGGAACCCTACAAACTGACATCAGGAACCTGGGCTGGCCACTTTTCTTTCCCAGGGAAAAGGACCAGTCTTTGTCTCCAGGGGCCTGTGGCCCTGAAGTGGCCGGACACCTCCAAAAATCCAAACGATCGAAGAGGTGTCGCAGACCCAAGCTGCCCCCACCTCAAACCTGTGCTGCCCTGACAGTCCCAAGGGAACCCTACAAACTGACATCAGGAACCTGGGCTGGCCACTTTTCTTTCCCAAGGAAAAAGGCTGATCTTTGCCTCCAGGGGCTTGTGGCCCTGAAGTGGCCGGACACCTCCAAAAATCCAAACGATCGAAGATGTGTCGCAGACCCAAGCTGCCCCCAGCTCAAACCTGTGCTGCCCTGACAGTCCCAAGGGAACCCTACAAACTGACATCAGGAACCTGGGCTGGCCACTTTTCTTTCCCAAGGAAAAAGGCTGATCTTTGCCTCCAGGGGCCTGTGGCCCAGAAGTGGCCCGACACATCCAAAAATCCAAACGATCGAAGATGTGTCGCAGACCCAAGCTGCCCCCACCTCAAACCTGTGCTGCCCTGACAGTCCCAAGGGAACCCTACAAACTGACATCAGGAACCTGGGCTGGCCACTTTTCTTTCCCAGGGAAAAGGACCGGTCTTTGTCTCCAGGGGCCTGTGGCCCTGACTGGCCGGACACCTCTAAAAATCCAAACGATCGAGGATGTGTCGCAGACCCAAGCTGCCCCCACCTCAAAGCTGTGCTGCCCTGACAGTCCCAAGGGAACCCTACAAACTGACATCAGGAACCTGGGCTGGCCACTTTTCTTTCCCAGGGAAAAGGACCAGTCTTTGTCTCCAGGGGCCTGTGGCCCTGAAGTGGCCTGACACCTCCAAAAATCCAAACGATCGAAGATGTGTCGCAGACCCAAGCTGCCACCACCTCAAACCTGTGCTGCCCTGACAGTCCCAAGGGAACCCTACAAACTGACATCAGGAACCTGGGCTGGCCACTTTTCTTTCTCAAGGAAAAAGCCTGATATTTGCCTCCAGGGGCCTGTGGCCCTGAGTGGCCGGACACCTCCAAAAATCCAAACGATTGAAGATGTGTCGCAGACCCAAGCTGCCCCCACCTCAAACCTGTGCTGCCCTGACAGTCCCAAGGGAACCCTACAAACTGACATCAGGAACCTGGGCTGGCCACTTTTCTTTCCCAGGGAAAAGGACCAGTCTTTGTCTCCAGGGGCCTGTGACATTGAGTGGCCCGACACCTCCAAAAATCCAAACGATCGAAGATGTGTCGCAGACCCAAGCTGCCCCCAGCTCAAACCTGTGCTGCCCTGACAGTCCCAAGGGAACCCTACAAACTGACATCAGGAACCTGGGCTGGCCACTTTTCTTTCCTAAGGAAAAAGGCTGATCTTTGCCTCCAGAGGCCTGTGGCCCTGAAATGGCCGGACACCTCCAAAAACCCAAACAATAGAAGATGTGTCGCAGACCCAAGCTGCCCCCAGCTCAAACCTGTGCTGCCCTGACAGTCCCAAAGGAACCCTACAAACTGACATCAGGAACCTGGGCTGGCCACTTTTCTTTCCCAGGGAAAAGGACCGGTCTTTGTCTCCAGGGGCCTGTGGCCCTGACTGGCCGGACACCTCCAAAAATCCAAACGACCGAGGATGTGTCGCAGACCCAAGCTGCCCCCACCTCAAACCTGTGCTGCCCTGACAGTCCCAAGGGAACCCTACAAACTGACATCAGGAACCTGGGCTGGCCACTTTTCTTTCCCAGGGAAAAGGACCAGTCTTCGTCTCCAGGGGCCTGTGGCCCTGAAGTGGCCGGACACCTCCAAAAATCCAAACGATCGAAGATGTGTCGCAGACCCAAGCTGCCCCCAGCTCAAACCTGTGCTGCCCTGACAGTCCCAAGGGAACCCTACAAACTGACATCAGGAACCTGGGCTGGCCACTTTTCTTTCTCAAGGAAAAAGCCTGATATTTGCCTCCAGGGGCCTGTGGCCCTGAGTGGCCGGACACCTCCAAAAATCCAAACGATCGAAGATGTGTCGCAGACCCAAGCTGCCCCCACCTCAAACCTGTGATGCCCTGACAGTCCCAAGGGAACCCTACAAACTGACATCAGGAACCTGGGCTGGCCACTTTTTTTTCCCAGGGAAAAAGGACCAGTCTTTGTGTCCAGGGGCCTGTGACACTGAGCAGCCCGACACCTCTAAAAATCCAAACGATCGAAGATGTGTCGCAGACCCAAGCTGCCCCCACCTCAAACCTGTGCTGCCCTGACAGTCCCAAAGGAACCCTACAAACTGACATCAGGAACCTGGGCTGGCCACTTTTCTTTCCCAGGGAAAAAGGCTGATCTTTGCTTCCAGGGCCCTGTGGCCCTGAAGTGGCCGGACACCTCCAAAAATCCAAACGATCGAAGATGTGTCGCAGACCCAAGCTGCCCCCACCTCAAACCTGTGCTGCCCTGACAGTCCCAAGGGAACCCTACAAACTGACATCAGGAACCTGGGCTGGCCACTTTTCTTTCCCAGGGAAAAGTACCGGTCTTTGTCTCCAGGGGCCTGTGGCCCTGACTGGCCGGACACCTCCAAAAATCCAAACGATCGAGGATGTGTCGCAGACCCAAGCTGCCCCCACCTCAAACCTGTGCTGCCCTGACAGTCCCAAGGGAACCCTACAAACTGACATCAGGAACCTGGGCTGGCCACTTTTCTTTCTCAAGGAAAAAGGCTGATCTTTGCCTCCAGGGGCCTGTGGCCCTGAAATGGCCGGACACCTCCAAAAATCCAAACGATCGAAGATGTGTCGCAGACCCAAGCTGCCCCCACCTCAAATCTGTGCTGCCCTGACAGTCCCAAAGGAACCCTACAAACTGACATCAGGAACCTGGGCTGGCCACTTTTCTTTCCCAGGGAAAAAGGCTGATCTTTGCCTCCAGGGGCCTGTGGCCCTGAAGTGGCCGGACACCTCCAAAAATCCAAACGATCGAAGATGTGTCGCAGACCCAAGCTGCCCCCACCTCAAACCTGTGCTGCCCTGACAGTCCCAAGGGAACCCTACAAACTGACATCAGGAACCTGGGCTGGCCACTTTTCTTTCCCAGGGAAAAGGACTGGTCTTTGTCTCCAGGGGCCTGTGGCCCTGAAGTGGCCAGACACCTCCAAAATTCCAAACGATCGAAGATGTGTCGCAGACCCAAGCTGCCCCCACCTCAAACCTGTGCTGCCCTGACAGTCCCAAGGGAACCCTACAAACTGACATCAGGAACCTGGGCTGGCCACTTTTCTTTCCCAGGGAAAAGGACCTGTCTTTGCCTCCAGGGGCCTGTGGCCCTGAGTGGCCAGACACCTCCAAAAATCCAAACGATCGAAGATGTGTCGCAGACCCAAGCTGCCCCCAGCTCAAACCTGTGCTGCCCTGACAGTCCCAAGGGAACCCTACAAACTGACATCAGGAACCTGGGCTGGCCACTTTTCTTTCCCAAGGAAAAAGGCTGATCTTTGCCTTCAGGGGCCTGTGGCCCTGAGTGGCCGGACACCTCCAAAAATCCAAACGATCGAAGATGTGTCGCAGACCCAAGCTGCCCCCACCTCAAACCTGTGCTGCCCTGACAGTCCCAAAGGAACCCTACAAACTGACATCAGGAACCTGGGCTGGCCACTTTTCTTTCCCAAGGAAAAAGGCTGATCTTTGTCTCCAGGGGCCTGTGGCCCTGACTGGCCGGACGCCTCCAAAAATCCAAACGATCGAGGATGTGTCGCAGACCCAAGCTGCCCCCACCTGAAACCTGTGCTGCCCTGACAGTCCCAAGGGAACCCTACAAACTGACATCAGGAACCTGGGCTGGCCACTTTTCTTTCCCAGGGAAAAGGACCTGTCTTTGTTTCCAGGGGCCTGAGGCCCTGAAGTGGCCGGACACCTCCAAAAATCCAAACGATCGAAGATGTGTCGCAGACCCAAGCTGCCCCCACCTCAAACCTGTGCTGCCCTGACAGTCCCAAGGGAACCCTACAAACTGACATCAGGAACCTGGGCTGGCCACTCTTCTTTCCCAAGGAAAAAGGACCGGTCTTTGTCTCCAGGGGCCTGTGACATTGAGTGGCCCGACACCTCCAAAAATCCAAACGATCGAAGATGTGTCGCAGACCCAAGCTGCCCCCAGCTCAAACCTGTGCTGCCCTGACAGTCCCAAGGGAACCCTACAAACTGACATCAGGAACCTGGGCTGGCCACTTTTCTTTCCCAAGGAAAAAGGACCGGTCTTTGTCTCCAGGGGCCTGTGACATTGAGTGGCCGGACACCTCCAAAAATCCAAACGATCGAGGATGTGTCGCAGACCCAAGCTGCCCCCAGCTCAAACCTGTGCTGCCCTGACAGTCCCAAGGGAACCCTACAAACTGACATCAGGAACCTGGGCTGGCCACTTTTCTTTCCCAAGGAAAAAGGCTGATCTTTGCTTCCAGGGGCCTGTGGCCCTGAAGTGGCCGGACACCTCCAAAAATCCAAACGATCGAAGATGTGTCGCAGACCCAAGCTGCCCCCAGCTCAAACCTGTGCTGCCCTGACAGTCCCAAGGGAACCCTACAAACTGACATCAGGAACCTGGGCTGGCCACTTTTCTTTCCCAAGGAAAATGGCTGATATTTGCCTCCAGGGGCCTGTGGCCCTGAAGTGGCCGGACACCTCCAAAAATCCAAACGATCGAAGATGTGTCGCAGACCCAAGCTGCCCCCACCTCAAACCTGTGCTGCCCTGACAGTCCCAAGGGAACCCTACAAACTGACATCAGGAACCTGGGCTGGCCACTTTTCTTTCCCAGGAAAAAAGGCTGATCTTTGCCTCCAGGGGCCTGTGGCCCTGAAGTGGCCGGACACCTCCAAAAATCCAAACGATCGAAGATGTGTCGCAGACCCAAGCTGCCCCCACCTCAAACCTGTGCTGCCCTGACAGTCCCAAGGGAACCCTACAAACTGACATCAGGAACCTGGGCTGGCCACTTTTCTTTCCCAGGGAAAAGGACCAGTCTTTGTCTCCAGGGGCCTGTGGCCCTGAAGTGGCCAGACACCTCCAAAAATCCAAACGATCGAAGATGTGTCGCAGACCCAAGCTGCCCCCACCTCAAACCTGTGCTGCCCTGACAGTCCCAAGGGAACCCTACAAACTGACATCAGGAACCTGGGCTGGCCACTTTTCTTTCTCAAGGAAAAAGCCTGATATTTGCCTCCAGGGGCCTGTGGCCCTGAAATGGCCGGACACCTCCAAAAATCCAAACGATCGAAGATGTGTCGCAGACCCAAGCTGCCCCCACCTCAAACCTGTGCTGCCCTGACAGTCCCAAAGGAACCCTACAAACTGACATCAGGAACCTGGGCTGGCCACTTTTCTTTCCCAGGGAAAAGGACTGGTCTTTGTCTCCAGGGGCCTGTGGCCCTGAAGTGGCCAGACACCTCCAAAAATCCAAACGATCGAAGATGTGTCGCAGACCCAAGCTGCCCCCACCTCAAACCTGTGCTGCCCTGACAGTCCCAAGGGAACCCTACAAACTGACATCAGGAACCTGGGCTGGCCACTTTTCTTTCCCAGGGAAAAGGACCGGTCTTTGTCTCCAGGGGCCTGTGGCCCTGAAGTGGCCGGACACCTCCAAAAATCCAAACGATCGAGGATGTGTCGCAGACCCAAGCTGCCCCCACCTCAAACCTGTGCTGCCCTGACAGTCCCAAGGGAACCCTACAAACTGACATCAGGAACCTGGGCTGGCCACTTTTCTTTCCCAGGGAAAAGGACCGGTCTGGGTCTCCAGGGGCCTGTGACATTGAGTGGCCGGACACCTCCAAAAATCCAAACGATCGAGGATGTGTCGCAGACCCAAGCTGCCCCCAGCTCAAACCTGTGCTGCCCTGACAGTCCCAAGGGAACCCTACAAACTGACATCAGGAACCTGGGCTGGCCACTTTTCTTTCCCAGGGAAAAAGGCTGATCTTTGCTTCCAGGGGCCTGTGGCCCTGAAGTGGCCGGACACCTCCAAAAATCCAAACGATCGAAGATGTGTCGCAGACCCAAGCTGCCCCCACCTCAAACCTGTGCTGCCCTGACAGTCCCAAGGGAACCCTACAAACTGACATCAGGAACCTGGGCTGGCCACTTTTCTTTCCCAAGGAAAAAGGCTGATATTTGCCTCCAGGGGCCTGTGGCCCTGAAGTGGCCGGACACCTCCAAAAATCCAAACGATCGAAGATGTGTCGCAGACCCAAGCTGCCCCCACCTCAAACCTGTGCTGCCCTGACAGTCCCAAAGGAACCCTACAAACTGACATCAGGAACCTGGGCTGGCCACTTTTCTTTCCCAGGGAAAAGGACCGGTCTTTGTCTCCAGGGACCTGTGGCCCTGACTGGCCGGACACCTCCAAAAATCCAAACGATCGAAGATGTGTCGCAGACCCAAGCTGCCCCCACCTCAAACCTGTGCTGCCCTGACAGTCCCAAGGGAACCCTACAAACTGACATCAGGAACCTGGGCTGGCCACTTTTCTTTCCCAAGGAAGAAGGACCGGTCTGTGTCTCCAGGGGCCTGTGACATTGAGTGGCCCGACACCTCCAAAAATCCAAACGATCGAAGATGTGTCGCAGACCCAAGCTGCCCCCACCTCAAACCTGTGCTGCCCTGACAGTCCCAAGGGAACCCTACAAACTGACATCAGGAACCTGGGCTTGCCACTTTTCTTCCTCAAGGAAAAAGGCTGATCTTTGCCTCCAGGGGCCTGTGGCCCTGAAGTGGCCGGACACCTCCAAAAATCCAAACGATCGAAGATGTGTCGCAGACCCAAGCTGCCCCCACCTCAACCCTGTGCTGCCCTGACAGTCCCAAGGGAACCCTACAAACTGACATCAGGAACCTGGGCTGGCCACTTTTCTTTCCCAAGTAAAAAGGCTGATCTTTGCCTTCAGGGGCCTGTGGCCCTGAGTGGCCGGACACCTCCAAAAATCCAAACGATCGAAGATGTGTCGCAGACCCAAGCTGCCCCCACCTCAAACCTGTGCTGCCCTGACAGTCCCAAGGGAACCCTACAAACTGACATCAGGAACCTGGGCTGGCCACTTTTCTTTCCCAGGGAAAAAGGACCGGTCTCTGTCTCCAGGGGCCTGTGGCATTGAGTGGCCCGACACCTCCAAAAATCCAAACGATCGAAGATGTGTCGCAGACCCAAGCTGCCCCCAGCTCAAACCTGTGCTGCCCTGACAGTCCCAAGGGAACCCTACAAACTGACATCGGGAACCTGGGCTGGCCACTTTTCTTTCCCTGGGAAAAGGACCGGTCTGTGTCTCCAGGGGCCTGTGGCCCTGAGTGGCCGGACACCTCCAAAAATCCAAACGATCGAAGATGTGTCGCAGACCCAAGCTGCCCCCACCTCAAACCTGTGCTGCCCTGACAGTCCCAAGGGAACCCTACAAACTGACATCAGGAACCTGGGCTGGCCACTTTTCTTTCCCAGGGAAAAGGACCAGTCTTTGTTTCCAGGGGCCTGTGGCCCTGAGTGGCCAGACACCTCCAAAAATCCAAACGATCGAAGATGTGTCGCAGACCCAAGCTGCCCCCACCTCAAACCTGTGCTGCCCTGACAGTCCCAAGGGAACCCTACAAACTGACATCAGGAACCTGGGCTGGCCACTTTTCTTTCCCAGGGAAAAGGACCGGTCTGGGTCTCCAGGGGCCTGTGGCCCTGAATGGCCGGACGCCTCCAAAAATCCAAACGATCGAAGATGTGTCGCAGACCCAAGCTGCCCCCACCTCAAACCTGTGCTGCCCTGACAGTCCCAAGGGAACCCTACAAACTGACATCAGGAACCTGGGCTGGCCACTTTTCTTTCCCAAGGAAAAAGGCTGATCTTTGTCTCCAGGGGCCTGTGGCCCTGAATGGCCGGACACCTCTAAAAATCCAAACGATCGAGGATGTGTCGCAGACCCAAGCTGCCCCCACCTCAAACCTGTGCTGCCCTGACAGTCCCAAGGGAACCCTACAAACTGACATCAGGAACCTGGGCTGGCCACTTTTCTTTCCCACGGAAAAGGACCAGTCTTTGTCTCCAGGGGCCTGTGGCCCTGACTGGCCGGACACCTCCAAAAATCCAAACGATCGGGGATGTCTCGCAGACCCAAGCTGCCCCCACCTCAAACCTGTGCTGCCCTGACAGTCCCAAGGGAACCCTACAAACTGACATCAGGAACCTGGGCTGGCCACTTTTCTTTCCCAAGAAAAAAGGACCGGTCTTTGTCTCCAGGGGCCTGTGACATTGACTGGCCGGACACCTCCAAAAATCCAAACGATCGAAGATGTGTCGCAGACCCAAGCTGCCCCCACCTCAAACCTGTGCTGCCCTGACAGTCCCAAGGGAACCCTACAAACTGACATCAGGAACCTGGGCTGGCCACTTTTCTTTCTCAAGAAAAAAGCCTGATATTTGCCTCCAGGGGCCTGTGGCCCTGAAATGGCCAGACACCTCCAAAAATCCAAACGATCGAAGATGTGTCGCAGACCCAAGCTGCCCCCACCTCAAACCTGTGCTGCCCTGACAGTCCCAAGGGAACCCTACAAACTGACATCAGGAACCTGGGCTGGCCACTTTTCTTTCCCAAGGAAAAAGGCTGATCTTTGCCTCCAGGGGCCTGTGGCCCTGAGTGGCCGGACACCTCCAAAAAATCTCAACAAGCCAGGATGTGCCCTCCACTGGCACCTTTCCAAAGCATTGCACTAGAGTCCAGTAATACTCTGCATTTCCAGTGTTTCAGCCTGTCTGACCCTCATCCTGACCCTTAAAATGCACTAAGGAATTCTAAAACAGCCCTTAGGAAGGTGTAACAATGCCCTCAAAGACACCAGACAAGTCCTAAGAAGCCTTCCAAAATCCCCTAAATATTCCTAATAGTCCTGCAAAAACACTCAAGGAAACCTGCTCAGCCTCCAAAGCCTTCCTGGTGCTCTCTAGCCCACAGATGTCATCCCTACCTTTCTCCAGGGGGTCCTGTTGTCCTCTGAGGGTTCTGTCGTTGTCCTGGTGTGACGGTCACTGCCTTGTCCTAGCGGGAGCGTTCCGGTGTGCTCTCGCTGTTAGGGTTGCTGTGTGGTGCTGCTGCTGGCAGGGCTGAAAAGGGAAAAGGCTCTTGTTAGGGGGGCTGCTTAGGCTGAGGTTAGGGCTGGGGGGAGAGGTGGTGCTCCTGTACCCTAACTTGCCTCCTAAGCTGTACCCTGTAGCCCTGATCTCCACTGCACTGTCCAGCCCTCAAGCCCTCGCCCTTTACCCCTCAACCTCTCCCTCTGCCCCCCAGCCCTCAGGCTCTGTGTGTCACCCTCGAGCCCCCCCTTTGCCCCTCAAGCCCCCTCTCAGCTGCCCCTCAGCTCCTGTGCATCACCCTTAATCCCTCTCCTTTGCCCCTCAGCCCCCAGCTTCTCTGTGTCATGCTCCAGCTGCCCCTGCCCCCCTCAGCATCTCTCTGTCACCCACTGTCCCCTTTCCCCGTGCCTCCCTCAGCTCCCAGCCTCTGTCACCCTCAAGCCCCCACAGTGCCCCTCAGCCTCTATGTGCTGTGCCATGAAAAAACATAAAATTTCCCTAAAAACCCCTCATCTTCAAAATGTTCTAAAAGCCCCACAAAAACATAAAAATAGCCTCAGAATACCCTTAAAATACAAGAAAAATACCCTACTTTTAAAAAAACCCTAAAACACACCTAAATATCCCTAAAAAACCTTTAAGAAATCCCTCAATATTCCTAAAAGAGCTCTAAAAATACCCCAAAATACTTAAAATGCCCTGATAAGACCCTAAAAAAACCTAAAAGTTCCCTCAAAAGACCTAAAAATACCCTAGTCCTAAGAGTCCTCCACATACCCTCAATAGACCTAAAAAAGCCCCAAGAACACCCCAAAAAAAACCCCATAAACATTCTAATTAGTAGTAAGAAAGCCATGAAAATACCCTAAAAAAAATCTTTTAAAAGCCCTAAAAAAGCCCTAAAAGTATCCTAAATAGTCACAGAAAATTCCTAAAAAGCTCCTGTGAAAAAAACCCTAAAATATCTTTTTAAAGCCCTAAAAAACCCCTAAAAAAGTGCTCAGTCCCCAACCTGCACCAGTCACTCACTAGCCAGCAAACATCATCCCTACCTTTTCATTAGGGTCACTGCCTGCAGCTGCTGGGAGGGTTCTGGGGCTGTCCCAGCAGTAGGGTTGCTGCCTGCAGCTGCTGTTGAGGAACACTGGTGTTCTAGGGGTGTGTTTAGGGTGAGCTTAGGGTTGGGGTGAGGGCTGCTGCTGTACCCTAACCCTTCCTGGTACCCCGTGCCCTGTCCTTTGTACCCCTAACCCTCAGGGTCAGCTCTCCACCTGTCAAGTCCCCCCCTTTTTGCCCCTCAGCCCGCAATGTCTGTGTGTCACCCCAAGGCCCCCGACACTGTCCTGTGGCCCCCTAACCTCCACCGTGCACTTTCCACCCTTGTAGGGGTGGTTTTAAGGGTGAGGTTAAGGGTGCTGTGAGGGCTGGTTCACCTGTCACCCTCAGGCACCCCCCCACTTTGTCCCTCAGGACAGCCCCTGCCTCTCAGCCTCCTTGTGTCACCCTCAGGTTCCCACCGCAGCCTCTCAGCGTCTCTCTGCCACCCTGGAGCCCCCCTTTTTGACTCCTAAAGACCCCTTCTGCCTCTCAGCTGCCCCCATCTTCTGTGTCACCCTCCAGCCCCCTCCCCTCAGCCCCAGGTGCCTTTGTGACACCGCGCGGCCCACAGACGTCGTCCCTGCCTGTTTTCTTTGGGTGTTGTCCTGCTGCGAGGGCCGCACTATCCCCACGAGTCCGGGCTCCCATGTCCTGCTGCAGGGAGTCACACCTGGGGCATGGGAGGAGTGAGGGATGGGGCAGGGGCGGGATGGGGAGGGGTGAAGGGTGGAGAGAGACTGGGGAAGGGGTGGGCTGGAAGGACAAGTAGGGGTGAGGGGTGGAGACGGGGACAGATCAGAACAGGGCAGGGGGGAAGAGGGACATTTGCAGGGGGCAGTCCACATATCCCAGACCAAAGCTGCAGCAAAATACAATTTTAGTGGACAGGGCAAAGCCAAACACCACCTGCAAACTGACACCAGGAACCAGGGCTGGCCACTTTTCTTTCCCAGGAAAAAGGGCATGTCAGGGCCACAGACCCCTGGAGACAAAGATCAGCCTTTTTCCTTGGGAAAGAAAAGTGGCCAGCCCAGGTTCCTGATGTCAGTTTGTAGGGTTCCCTTGGGACTGTCAGGGCAGCACAGGTTTGAGGTGGGGGCAGCTTGGGTCTGCGACACATCTTCGATCGTTTGGATTTTTGGAGGTGTCCGGCCAGTCAGGGCCACAGGACCCTAGAGGCAAAGATCAGCCTTTTTCCCTGGGAAAGAAAAGTGGCCAGCCCAGGTTCCTGATGTCAGTTTATAGGGTTCCCTTGGGACTGTCGGGGAAGCACAGGTTTGAGGTGGGGGCAGCTTGGGTCTGCGACACATCCTCGATTGTTCGGAATTTTTGGAGGTGTCCGGCCACTGTGGGCCACAGGCCCCTGGAGACAAAGATCAGCTTTTTTCCTTTGGAAAGAAAAGTGGCCAGCCCAGGTTCCTGATGTCAGTTTGTAGGGTTCCCTTGGGACTGTCAGGTCAGCACAGGTTTGAGGTGGGGGCAGCTTAGGTCTGCGACACATCCTCGATCGTTCGGATTTTGGGACGCAGCCGGCCACTGAGGGCCTAACCCTAAACCCTAAACCCAAACCCTAACCCCTAACCCTACAAGATGGTGGCACCCCTGTGGTCACATGATGGGGAGTAAAATGGCAGCACCTGTGTGGTCATGTGACAGGGAGCAAGATGGTGGAGCCCATAGGGTCACGTGATGGGGAGCAAGGTGGCGGTGTCTACATGGTGGGGGTGATGTGAGTAGTGGGTATTGTAATGTGCCAGGTGGAGCACTAATTAGGGGTTGTATAGGTATATATAAAAAAGAAGAAAAACTATATGTCCGGTGCAGCAGTAGAAAGTTTCAGGCTCCCGGGGCGTAAATTCTTTTTTTTTTTTAATAATTATTTAAAGTTTGTTTTTTATTTTACTCCCAGGGAGCCTGAAAGTTTCTACTGCTGCTTTTTGAAAGCTAGAAAGGGAAACAAAGTTAGAAATGAAAAGATGGAAAGAAAGAAAAAGACAGACTTAAGAGAGCACTTAAGAGAGGACTTAAGAGAGCACTTAAGAGAGGACTTAAGAGAGCACTTAAGAGAGGACTTAAGAGAGCACTTAAGAGAGCACTTAAGAGAGGACTTAAGAGACTACTTAAGAGACGAAAAGAAATAGGAAGAGAATGGCAAAGAGTAAAAAAATGAGAAGGGTTACAGTGAAAAAGAAAGAGGGTGAGAGTGAAAAAGAGGACAAAAGAATAGAGAAAAAAAAGAAGCTGGAGAGAAAAAGAAATAAAGAGTAAAAGCATCAACTAGAGAGACAAATAAATAGTTAGAAATAGTGAAACAGAAAAACAGAAGAAAAGACATACAGGGAAATAGAGAAGCAGAGAGAGAGAGAGTTAGAAACAGTGAGAAACAGAAACAAAGTTAGGGACGGACAGAAATGACATGACAGAAAGAAAACTAAGAGAAGAAGCAAAGGAAGAAATACAGTGGGGAAAAAAAAAAATTACTAAACCACACCAAAAAAACACAGGAGCCAAAGGGGGAAGGGGAGGGAGCGGGGGGCATCATTATTAGGGTTGATTCAAATTTATTGAATTTTTTTTTTTATTTACACTCCAGCAAAACACATGGAAACGATGTATAAAAATGGGAACCCTACAAACTGACATCAGGAACCTGGGCTGGCCACTTTTCTTTCCCAAGGAAAAAGGCTGATCTTTGCCTCCAGGGGCCTGTGGCCCTGAGTGGCCAGACACCTCCAAAAATCCAAACGATCGAAGATGTGTCGCAGACCCAAGCTGCCACCACCTCAAACCTGTGCTGCCCTGACAGTCCCAAGGGAACCCTACAAACTGACATCAGGAACCTGGGCTGGCCACTTTTCTTTCTCAAGGAAAAAGCCTGATATTTGCCTCCAGGGGCCTGTGGCCCTGAGTGGCCGGACACCTCCAAAAATCCAAACGATTGAAGATGTGTCGCAGACCCAAGCTGCCCCCACCTCAAACCTGTGCTGCCCTGACAGTCCCAAGGGAACCCTACAAACTGACATCAGGAACCTGGGCTGGCCACTTTTCTTTCCCAAGGAAAAAGGCTGATCTTTGCCTCCAGAGGCCTGTGGCCCTGAAATGGCCGGACACCTCCAAAAACCCAAACAATCGAAGATGTGTCGCAGACCCAAGCTGCCCCCAGCTCAAACCTGTGCTGCCCTGACAGTCCCAAAGGAACCCTACAAACTGACATCAGGAACCTGGGCTGGCCACTTTTCTTTCCCAGGGAAAAGGACCGGTCTTTGTCTCCAGGGGCCTGTGGCCCTGACTGGCCGGACACCTCCAAAAATCCAAACGATCGAGGATGTGTCGCAGACCCAAGCTGCCCCCAGCTCAAACCTGTGCTGCCCTGACAGTCCCAAGGGAACCCTACAAACTGACATCAGGAACCTGGGCTGGCCACTTTTCTTTCCCAGGGAAAAAGGCTGATCTTTGCCTCTAGGGGCCTGTGGCACTGAAGTGGCCGGACACCTCCAAAAATCCAAATGATCGAAGATGTGTCGCAGACCCAAGCTGCCCCCAGCTCAAACCTGTGCTGCCCTGACAGTCCCAAGGGAACCCTACAAACTGACATCAGGAACCTGGGCTGGCCACTTTTCTTTCCCAGGGAAAAGGACCAGTCTTTGTCTCCAGGGGCCTGTGGCCCTGAAGTGGCCGGACACCTCCAAAAATCCAAACGATCGAAGAGGTGTCGCAGACCCAAGCTGCCCCCACCTCAAACCTGTGCTGCCCTGACAGTCCCAAGGGAACCCTACAAACTGACATCAGGAACCTGGGCTGGCCACTTTTCTTTCCCAAGGAAAAAGGCTGATCTTTGCCTCCAGGGGCTTGTGGCCCTGAAGTGGCCGGACACCTCCAAAAATCCAAACGATCGAAGATGTGTCGCAGACCCAAGCTGCCCCCAGCTCAAACCTGTGCTGCCCTGACAGTCCCAAGGGAACCCTACAAACTGACATCAGGAACCTGGGCTGGCCACTTTTCTTTCCCAAGGAAAAAGGCTGATCTTTGCCTCCAGGGGCCTGTGGCCCTGAAGTGGCCCGACACATCCAAAAATCCAAACGATCGAAGATGTGTCGCAGACCCAAGCTGCCCCCACCTCAAACCTGTGCTGCCCTGACAGTCCCAAGGGAACCCTACAAACTGACATCAGGAACCTGGGCTGGCCACTTTTCTTTCCCAGGGAAAAGGACCGGTCTTTGTCTCCAGGGGCCTGTGGCCCTGACTGGCCGGACACCTCTAAAAATCCAAACGATCGAGGATGTGTCGCAGACCCAAGCTGCCCCCACCTCAAAGCTGTGCTGCCCTGACAGTCCCAAGGGAACCCTACAAACTGACATCAGGAACCTGGGCTGGCCACTTTTCTTTCCCAGGGAAAAGGACCAGTCTTTGTCTCCAGGGGCCTGTGGCCCTGAAGTGGCCTGACACCTCCAAAAATCCAAACGATCGAAGATGTGTCGCAGACCCAAGCTGCCACCACCTCAAACCTGTGCTGCCCTGACAGTCCCAAGGGAACCCTACAAACTGACATCAGGAACCTGGGCTGGCCACTTTTCTTTCTCAAGGAAAAAGCCTGATATTTGCCTCCAGGAGCCTGTGGCCCTGAGTGGCCGGACACCTCCAAAAATCCAAACGATTGAAGATGTGTCGCAGACCCAAGCTGCCCCCACCTCAAACCTGTGCTGCCCTGACAGTCCCAAGGGAACCCTACAAACTGACATCAGGAACCTGGGCTGGCCACTTTTCTTTCCCAGGGAAAAGGACCAGTCTTTGTCTCCAGGGGCCTGTGACATTGAGTGGCCCGACACCTCCAAAAATCCAAACGATCGAAGATGTGTCGCAGACCCAAGCTGCCCCCAGCTCAAACCTGTGCTGCCCTGACAGTCCCAAGGGAACCCTACAAACTGACATCAGGAACCTGGGCTGGCCACTTTTCTTTCCCAAGGAAAAAGGCTGATCTTTGCCTCCAGAGGCCTGTGGCCCTGAAATGGCCGGACACCTCCAAAAACCCAAACAATAGAAGATGTGTCGCAGACCCAAGCTGCCCCCAGCTCAAACCTGTGCTGCCCTGACAGTCCCAAAGGAACCCTACAAACTGACATCAGGAACCTGGGCTGGCCACTTTTCTTTCCCAGGGAAAAGGACCGGTCTTTGTCTCCAGGGGCCTGTGGCCCTGACTGGCCGGACACCTCCAAAAATCCAAACGACCGAGGATGTGTCGCAGACCCAAGCTGCCCCCCACCTCAAACCTGTGCTGCCCTGACAGTCCCAAGGGAACCCTACAAACTGACATCAGGAACCTGGGCTGGCCACTTTTCTTTCCCAGGGAAAAGGACCAGTCTTCGTCTCCAGGGGCCTGTGGCCCTGAAGTGGCCGGACACCTCCAAAAATCCAAACGATCGAAGATGTGTCGCAGACCCAAGCTGCCCCCACCTCAAACCTGTGCTGCCCTGACAGTCCCAAGGGAACCCTACAAACTGACATCAGGAACCTGGGCTGGCCACTTTTCTTTCCCAGGGAAAAGGACCTGTCTTTGCCTCCAGGGGCCTGTGGCCCTGAGTGGCCAGACACCTCCAAAAATCCAAACGATCGAAGATGTGTCGCAGACCCAAGCTGCCCCCAGCTCAAACCTGTGCTGCCCTGACAGTCCCAAGTGAACCCTACAAACTGACATCAGGAACCTGGGCTGGCCACTTTTCTTTCCCAAGGAAAAAGGCTGATCTTTGCCTCCAGGGGCCTGTGGCCCTGAAGTGGCCGGACACCTCCAAAAATCCAAACGATCGAAGATGTGTCGCAGACCCAAGCTGCCCCCACCTCAACCCTGTGCTGCCCTGACAGTCCCAAGGGAACCCTACAAACTGACATCAGGAACCTGGGCTGGCCACTTTTCTTTCCCAAGTAAAAAGGCTGATCTTTGCCTTCAGGGGCCTGTGGCCCTGAGTGGCCGGACACCTCCAAAAATCCAAACGATCGAAGATGTGTCGCAGACCCAAGCTGCCCCCACCTCAAACCTGTGCTGCCCTGACAGTCCCAAAGGAACCCTACAAACTGACATCAGGAACCTGGGCTGGCCACTTTTCTTTCCCAAGGAAAAAGGCTGATCTTTGTCTCCAGGGGCCTGTGGCCCTGACTGGCCGGACGCCTCCAAAAATCCAAACGATCGAGGATGTGTCGCAGACCCAAGCTGCCCCCACCTCAAACCTGTGCTGCCCTGACAGTCCCAAGGGAACCCTACAAACTGACATCAGGAACCTGGGCTGGCCACTTTTCTTTCCCAGGGAAAAGGACCTGTCTTTGTTTCCAGGGGCCTGAGGCCCTGAAGTGGCCGGACACCTCCAAAAATCCAAACGATCGAAGATGTGTCGCAGACCCAAGCTGCCCCCACCTCAAACCTGTGCTGCCCTGACAGTCCCAAGGGAACCCTACAAACTGACATCAGGAACCTGGGCTGGCCACTCTTCTTTCCCAAGGAAAAAGGACCGGTCTTTGTCTCCAGGGGCCTGTGACATTGAGTGGCCCGACACCTCCAAAAATCCAAACGATCGAAGATGTGTCGCAGACCCAAGCTGCCCCCAGCTCAAACCTGTGCTGCCCTGACAGTCCCAAGGGAACCCTACAAACTGACATCAGGAACCTGGGCTGGCCACTTTTCTTTCCCAAGGAAAAAGGACCGGTCTTTGTCTCCAGGGGCCTGTGACATTGAGTGGCCGGACACCTCCAAAAATCCAAACGATCGAGGATGTGTCGCAGACCCAAGCTGCCCCCAGCTCAAACCTGTGCTGCCCTGACAGTCCCAAGGGAACCCTACAAACTGACATCAGGAACCTGGGCTGGCCACTTTTCTTTCCCAAGGAAAAAGGCTGATCTTTGCTTCCAGGGGCCTGTGGCCCTGAAGTGGCCGGACACCTCCAAAAATCCAAACGATCGAAGATGTGTCGCAGACCCAAGCTGCCCCCAGCTCAAACCTGTGCTGCCCTGACAGTCCCAAGGGAACCCTACAAACTGACATCAGGAACCTGGGCTGGCCACTTTTCTTTCCCAAGGAAAATGGCTGATCTTTGCCTCCAGGGGCCTGTGGCCCTGAAGTGGCCGGACACCTCCAAAAATCCAAACGATCGAAGATGTGTCGCAGACCCAAGCTGCCCCCACCTCAAACCTGTGCTGCCCTGACAGTCCCAAGGGAACCCTACAAACTGACATCAGGAACCTGGGCTGGCCACTTTTCTTTCCCAGGAAAAAAGGCTGATCTTTGCCTCCAGGGGCCTGTGGCCCTGAAGTGGCCGGACACCTCCAAAAATCCAAACGATCGAAGATGTGTCGCAGACCCAAGCTGCCCCCACCTCAAACCTGTGCTGCCCTGACAGTCCCAAGGGAACCCTACAAACTGACATCAGGAACCTGGGCTGGCCACTTTTCTTTCCCAGGGAAAAGGACTGGTCTTTGTCTCCAGGGGCCTGTGGCCCTGAAGTGGCCAGACACCTCCAAAAATCCAAACGATCGAAGATGTGTCGCAGACCCAAGCTGCCCCCACCTCAAACCTGTGCTGCCCTGACAGTCCCAAGGGAACCCTACAAACTGACATCAGGAACCTGGGCTGGCCACTTTTCTTTCTCAAGGAAAAAGCCTGATATTTGCCTCCAGGGGCCTGTGGCCCTTAAATGGCCGGACACCTCCAAAAATCCAAACGATCGAAGATGTGTCGCAGACCCAAGCTGCCCCCACCTCAAACCTGTGCTGCCCTGACAGTCCCAAAGGAACCCTACAAACTGACATCAGGAACCTGGGCTGGCCACTTTTCTTTCCCAGGGAAAAGGACTGGTCTTTGTCTCCAGGGGCCTGTGGCCCTGAAGTGGCCAGACACCTCCAAAAATCCAAACGATCGAAGATGTGTCGCAGACCCAAGCTGCCCCCACCTCAAACCTGTGCTGCCCTGACAGTCCCAAGGGAACCCTACAAACTGACATCAGGAACCTGGGCTGGCCACTTTTCTTTCCCAGGGAAAAGGACCGGTCTTTGTCTCCAGGGGCCTGTGGCCCTGAAGTGGCCGGACACCTCCAAAAATCCAAACGATCGAGGATGTGTCGCAGACCCAAGCTGCCCCCACCTCAAACCTGTGCTGCCCTGACAGTCCCAAGGGAACCCTACAAACTGACATCAGGAACCTGGGCTGGCCACTTTTCTTTCCCAGGGAAAAGGACCGGTCTGGGTCTCCAGGGGCCTGTGACATTGAGTGGCCGGACACCTCCAAAAATCCAAACGATCGAGGATGTGTCGCAGACCCAAGCTGCCCCCAGCTCAAACCTGTGCTGCCCTGACAGTCCCAAGGGAACCCTACAAACTGACATCAGGAACCTGGGCTGGCCACTTTTCTTTCCCAGGGAAAAAGGCTGATCTTTGCTTCCAGGGGCCTGTGGCCCTGAAGTGGCCGGACACCTCCAAAAATCCAAACGATCGAAGATGTGTCGCAGACCCAAGCTGCCCCCACCTCAAACCTGTGCTGCCCTGACAGTCCCAAGGGAACCCTACAAACTGACATCAGGAACCTGGGCTGGCCACTTTTCTTTCCCAAGGAAAAAGGCTGATATTTGCCTCCAGGGGCCTGTGGCCCTGAAGTGGCCGGACACCTCCAAAAATCCAAACGATCGAAGATGTGTCGCAGACCCAAGCTGCCCCCACCTCAAACCTGTGCTGCCCTGACAGTCCCAAAGGAACCCTACAAACTGACATCAGGAACCTGGGCTGGCCACTTTTCTTTCCCAGGAAAAAAGGCTGATCTTTGCCTCCAGGGGCCTGTGGCCCTGAAGTGGCCGGACACCTCCAAAAATCCAAACGATCGAAGATGTGTCGCAGACCCAAGCTGCCCCCACCTCAAACCTGTGCTGCCCTGACAGTCCCAAGGGAACCCTACAAACTGACATCAGGAACCTGGGCTGGCCACTTTTCTTTCCCAGGGAAAAGGACCGGTCTTTGTCTCCAGGGACCTGTGGCCCTGACTGGCCGGACACCTCCAAAAATCCAAACGATCGAAGATGTGTCGCAGACCCAAGCTGCCCCCACCTCAAACCTGTGCTGCCCTGACAGTCCCAAGGGAACCCTACAAACTGACATCAGGAACCTGGGCTGGCCACTTTTCTTTCCCAAGGAAGAAGGACCGGTCTGTGTCTCCAGGGGCCTGTGACATTGAGTGGCCCGACACCTCCAAAAATCCAAACGATCGAAGATGTGTCGCAGACCCAAGCTGCCCCCACCTCAAACCTGTGCTGCCCTGACAGTCCCAAGGGAACCCTACAAACTGACATCAGGAACCTGGGCTGGCCACTTTTCTTCCTCAAGGAAAAAGGCTGATCTTTGCCTCCAGGGGCCTGTGGCCCTGAAGTGGCCGGACACCTCCAAAAATCCAAACGATCGAAGATGTGTCGCAGACCCAAGCTGCCCCCACCTCAACCCTGTGCTGCCCTGACAGTCCCAAGGGAACCCTACAAACTGACATCAGGAACCTGGGCTGGCCACTTTTCTTTCCCAAGTAAAAAGGCTGATCTTTGCCTTCAGGGGCCTGTGGCCCTGAGTGGCCGGACACCTCCAAAAATCCAAACGATCGAAGATGTGTCGCAGACCCAAGCTGCCCCCACCTCAAACCTGTGCTGCCCTGACAGTCCCAAGGGAACCCTACAAACTGACATCAGGAACCTGGGCTGGCCACTTTTCTTTCCCAGGGAAAAAGGACCGGTCTCTGTCTCCAGGGGCCTGTGGCATTGAGTGGCCCGACACCTCCAAAAATCCAAACGATCGAAGATGTGTCGCAGACCCAAGCTGCCCCCAGCTCAAACCTGTGCTGCCCTGACAGTCCCAAGGGAACCCTACAAACTGACATCGGGAACCTGGGCTGGCCACTTTTCTTTCCCTGGGAAAAGGACCGGTCTGTGTCTCCAGGGGCCTGTGGCCCTGAGTGGCCGGACACCTCCAAAAATCCAAACGATCGAAGATGTGTCGCAGACCCAAGCTGCCCCCACCTCAAACCTGTGCTGCCCTGACAGTCCCAAGGGAACCCTACAAACTGACATCAGGAACCTGGGCTGGCCACTTTTCTTTCCCAGGGAAAAGGACCAGTCTTTGTTTCCAGGGGCCTGTGGCCCTGAGTGGCCAGACACCTCCAAAAATCCAAACGATCGAAGATGTGTCGCAGACCCAAGCTGCCCCCACCTCAAACCTGTGCTGCCCTGACAGTCCCAAGGGAACCCTACAAACTGACATCAGGAACCTGGGCTGGCCACTTTTCTTTCCCAGGGAAAAGGACCGGTCTGGGTCTCCAGGGGCCTGTGGCCCTGAATGGCCGGACGCCTCCAAAAATCCAAACGATCGAAGATGTGTCGCAGACCCAAGCTGCCCCCACCTCAAACCTGTGCTGCCCTGACAGTCCCAAGGGAACCCTACAAACTGACATCAGGAACCTGGGCTGGCCACTTTTCTTTCCCAAGGAAAAAGGCTGATCTTTGTCTCCAGGGGCCTGTGGCCCTGAATGGCCAGACACCTCTAAAAATCCAAACGATCGAGGATGTGTCGCAGACCCAAGCTGCCCCCACCTCAAACCTGTGCTGCCCTGACAGTCCCAAGGGAACCCTACAAACTGACATCAGGAACCTGGGCTGGCCACTTTTCTTTCCCACGGAAAAGGACCAGTCTTTGTCTCCAGGGGCCTGTGGCCCTGAAGTGGCCTGACACCTCCAAAAATCCAAACGATCGAAGATGTGTCGCAGACCCAAGCTGCCCCCACCTCAAACCTGTGCTGCCCTGACAGTCCCAAGGGAACCCTACAAACTGACATCAGGAACCTGGGCTGGCCACTTTTCTTTCTCAAGGAAAAAGCCTGAGAGTTGCCTCCAGGGGCCTGTGGCCCTGAGTGGCCGGACACCTCCAAAAATCCAAACGATTGAAGATGTGTCGCAGACCCAAGCTGCCCCCACCTCAAACCTGTGCTGCCCTGACAGTCCCAAGGGAACCCTAGAAACTGACATCAGGAACCTGTGCTGGCCACTTTTCTTTCCCAGGGAAAAAGGACCAGTCTTTGTCTCCAGGGGCCTGTGACATTGAGTGGCCCGACACCTCCAAAAATCCAAACGATCGAAGATGTGTCGCAGACCCAAGCTGCCCCCACCTCAAACCTGTGCTGCCCTGACAGTCCCAAGGGAACCCTACAAACTGACATCAGGAACCTGGGCTGGCCACTTTTCTTTCCCAAGGAAAAAGGCTGATCTTTGCCTCCAGGGGCCTGTGGCCCTGAAGTGGCCGGACACCTCCAAAAATCCAAACGATCGAAGATGTGTCGCAGACCCAAGCTGCCCCCACCTCAACCCTGTGCTGCCCTGACAGTCCCAAGGGAACCCTACAAACTGACATCAGGAACCTGGGCTGGCCACTTTTCTTTCCCAAGTAAAAAGGCTGATCTTTGCCTTCAGGGGCCTGTGGCCCTGAGTGGCCGGACACCTCCAAAAATCCAAACGATCGAAGATGTGTCGCAGACCCAAGCTGCCCCCACCTCAAACCTGTGCTGCCCTGACAGTCCCAAAGGAACCCTACAAACTGACATCAGGAACCTGGGCTGGCCACTTTTCTTTCCCAAGGAAAAAGGCTGATCTTTGCCTCCAGGGGCCTGTGGCCCTGAAGTGGCCGGACACCTCCAAAAATCCAAACGATCGAAGATGTGTCGCAGACCCAAGCTGCCCCCACCTCAAACCTGTGCTGCCCTGACAGTCCCAAGGGACCCCTACAAACTGACATCAGGAACCTGGGCTGGCCACTTTTCTTTCCCAGGGAAAAGGACCGGTCTTTGTCTCCAGGGGCCTGTGGCCCTGACTGGCCGGACGCCTCCAAAAATCCAAACGATCGAGGATGTGTCGCAGACCCAAGCTGCCCCCACCTCAAACCTGTGCTGCCCTGACAGTCCCAAGGGAACCCTACAAACTGACATCAGGAACCTGGGCTGGCCACTTTTCTTTCCCAGGGAAAAGGACCTGTCTTTGTTTCCAGGGGCCTGAGGCCCTGAAGTGGCCGGACACCTCCAAAAATCCAAACGATCGAAGATGTGTCGCAGACCCAAGCTGCCCCCAGCTCAAACCTGTGCTGCCCTGACAGTCCCAAGGGAACCCTACAAACTGACATCAGGAACCTGGGCTGGCCACTTTTCTTTCCCAAGGAAAAAGGCTGATCTTTGCCTCCAGGGGCCTGTGGCCCTGAAGTGGCCGGACACCTCCAAAAATCCAAACGATCGAAGATGTGTCGCAGACCCAAGCTGCCCCCAGCTCAAACCTGTGCTGCCCTGACAGTCCCAAGGGAACCCTACAAACTGACATCAGGAACCTGGGCTGGCCACTTTTCTTTCCCAGGGAAAAGGACCAGTCTTTGTCTCCAGGGTCCTGTGGCCCTGACGTGGCCGGACACCTCAAAATTCCAAACGATCGAAGATGTGTCGCAGACCCAAGCTGCCCCCAGCTCAAACCTGTGCTGCCCTGACAGTCCCAAGGGAACCCTACAAACTGACATCAGGAACCTGGGCTGGCCACTTTTCTATCCCTGGGAAAAGGAGCGGTGTGGGTCTCCAGGGGCCTGTGGCCCTGAGTGGCCGGACACCTCCAAAAATCCAAACGATCGAAGATGTGTCGCAGACCCAAGCTGCCCCCACCTCAAACCTGTGCTGCCCTGACAGTCCCAAAGGAACCCTACAAACTGACATCAGGAACCTGGGCTGGCCACTTTTCTTTCCCAGGAAAAAAGGCTGATCTTTGCCTCCAGGGGCCTGTGGCCCTGAAGTGGCCAGACACCTCCAAAAATCCAAACGATCGAAGATGTGTCGCAGACCCAAGCTGCCCCCAGCTCAAACCTGTGCTGCCCTGACAGTCCCAAGGGAACCCTACAAACTGACATCAGGAACCTGGGCTGGCCACTTTTCTTTCCCAGGGAAAAAGGCTGATCTTTGCCTCCAGGGGCCTGTGGCCCTGAAGTGGCCGGACACCTCCAAAAATCGAAACGATCGAGGATGTGTCGCAGACCCAAGCTGCCCCCAGCTCAAACCTGTGCTGCCCTGACAGTCCCAAGGGAACCCTACAAACTGACATCAGGAACCTGGGCTGGCCACTTTTCTTTCTCAAGGAAAAAGCCTGATATTTGCCTCCAGGGGCCTGTGGCCCTGACTGGCCGGACACCTCCAAAAATCCAAACGATCGAAGATGTGTCACAGACCCAAGCTGCCCCCACCTCAAACCTGTGCTGCCCTGACAGTCCCAAGGGAACCCTACAAACTGACATCAGGAACCTGGGCTGGCCACTTTTCTTTCCCAAGTAAAAAGGCTGATCGTTGCCTCCAGGGGCCTGTGGCCCTGAAGTGGCCGGACACATCCAAAAATCCAAACGATCGAGGATGTGTCGCAGACCCAAGCTGCCCCCACCTCAAACCTGTGCTGCCCTGACAGTCCCAAGGGAACCCTACAAACTGACATCAGGAACCTGGGCTGGCCACTTTTCTTTCCCAGGGAAAAGGACCAGTCTTCGTCTCCAGGGGCCTGTGGCCCTGAAGTGGCCGGACACCTCCAAAAATCCAAACGATCGAAGATGTGTCGCAGACCCAAGCTGCCCCCAGCTCAAACCTGTGCTGCCCTGACAGTCCCAAGGGAACCCTACAAACTGACATCAGGAACCTGGGCTGGCCACTTTTCTTTCTCAAGGAAAAAGCCTGATATTTGCCTCCAGGGGCCTGTGGCCCTGAGTGGCCGGACACCTCCAAAACTCCAAACGATCGAAGATGTGTCGCAGACCCAAGCTGCCCCCAGCTCAAACCTGTGCTGCCCTGACAGTCCCAAGGGAACCCTACAAACTGACATCAGGAACCTGGGCTGGCCACTTTTCTTTCCCAGGGAAAAGGACCAGTCTTTGTCTCCAGGGGCCTGTGGCCCTGAAGTGGCCGGACACCTCCAAAATTCCAAACGATCGAAGATGTGTCGCAGACCCAAGCTGCCCCCAGCTCAAACCTGTGCTGCCCTGACAGTCCCAAGGGAACCCTACAAACTGACATCAGGAACCTGGGCTGGCCACTTTTCTTTCCCTGGGAAAAGGACCAGTCTTTGTCTCCAGGGGCCTGTGACATTGAGTGGTCCGACACCTCCAAAAATCCAAACGATCGAAGATGTGTCGCAGACCCAAGCTGCCCCCACCTCAAACCTGTGCTGCCCTGACAGTCCCAAAGGAACCCTACAAACTGACATCAGGAACCTGGGCTGGCCACTTTTCTTTCCCAGGGAAAAAGGCTGATCTTTGCTTCCAGGGGCCTGTGGCCCTGAAGTGGCCGGACACCTCCAAAAATCCAAACGATCGAAGATGTGTCGCAGACCCAAGCTGCCCCCAGCTCAAACCTGTGCTGCCCTGACAGTCCCAAGGGACCCCTACAAATTGACATCAGGAACCTGGGCTGGCCACTTTTCTTTCCCAGGGAAAAGGACTGGTCTTTGTCTCCAGGGGCCTGTGGCCCTGAAGTGGCCAGACACCTCCAAAAATCCAAACGATCGAAGATGTGTCGCAGACCCAAGCTGCCCCCAGCTCAAACCTGTGCTGCCCTGACAGTCCCAAGGGAACCCTACAAACTGACATCAGGAACCTGGGCTGGCCACTTTTCTTTCCCAGGGAAAAGGACCAGTCTTTGTCTCCAGGGTCCTGTGATCCTGACGTGGCCGGACACCTCAAAATTCCAAACGATCGAAGATGTGTCGCAGACCCAAGCTGCCCCCAGCTCAAACCTGTGCTGCCCTGACAGTCCCAAGGGAACCCTACAAACTGACATCAGGAAGCTGGGCTGGCCACTTTTCTTTCCCAGGGAAAAAGGCTGATCTTTGCCTCCAGGGGCCTGTGGCCCTGAAGTGGCCGGACACCTCCAAAAATCCAAACGATCGAAGATGTGTCGCAGACCCAAGCTGCCCCCACCTCAAACCTGTGCTGCCCTGACAGTCCCAAGGGAACCCTACAAACTGACATCAGGAACCTGGGCTGGGCACTTTTCTTTCCCAGGGAAAAGGACCAGTCTTTGTCTCCAGGGTCCTGTGGCCCTGACGTGGCCGGACACCTCCAAAAATCCAAACGATCGAAGATGTGTCGCAGACCCAAGCTGCCCCCAGCTCAAACCTGTGCTGCCCTGACAGTCCCAAGGGAACCCTACAAACTGACATCAGGAACCTGGGCTGGCCACTTTTCTTTCCCTGGGAAAAGGACCGGTCTGGGTCACCAGGGGCCTGTGGCCCTGAGTGGCCGGACACCTCCAAAAATCCAAACGATCGAAGATGTGTCGCAGACCCAAGCTGCCCCCACCTCAAACCTGTGCTGCCCTGACAGTCCCAAAGGAACCCTACAAACTGACATCAGGAACCTGGGCTGGCCACTTTTCTTTCCCAGGGAAAAAGGCTGATCTTTGCCTCCAGGGGCCTGTGGCCCTGAAGTGGCCGGACACCTCCAAAAATCCAAACGATCGAAGATGTGTCGCAGACCCAAGTTGCCCCCACCTCAAACCTGTGCTGCCCTGACAGTCCCAAGGGAACCCTACAAACTGACATCAGGAACCTGGGCTGGCCACTTTTCTTTCCCAAGGAAAAAGGCTGATCTTTGCCTCCAGGGGCCTGTGGCCCTGAAGTGGCCGGACACCTCCAAAAATCCAAACGAACGAAGATGTGTCGCAGACCCAAGCTGCCCCCACCTCAAACCTGTGCTGCCCTGACAGTCCCAAGGGAACCCTACAAACTGACATCAGGAACCTGGGCTGGCCACTTTTCTTTCCCAGGGAAAAGGACCAGTCTTTGTCTCCAGGGGCCTGTGGCCCTGAAGTGGCCGGACACCTCCAAAATTCTAAACGATCGAAGATGTGTCGCAGACCCAAGCTGCCCCCACCTCAAACCTGTGCTGCTGTGACAGTCCCAAGGGAACCCTACAAACTGACATCAGGAACCTGGGCTGGCCACTTTTCTTTCCCAGGGAAAAAGGACCAGTCTTTGTCTCCAGGGGCCTGTGACATTGAGTGGTCCGACACCTCCAAAAATCCAAACGATCGAAGATGTGTCGCAGACCCAAGCTGCCCCCAGCTCAAACCTGTGCTGCCCTGACAGTCCCAAGGGAACCCTACAAACTGACATCAGGAACCTGGGCTGGCCACTTTTCTTTCCCAAGGAAAAAGGCTGATCTTTGCCTCCAGGGGCCTGTGGCCCTGAAGTGGCCGGACACCTCCAAAAATCCAAACGATCGAAGATGTGTCGCAGACCCAAGCTGCCCCCACCTCAAACCTGTGCTGCCCTGACAGTCCCAAGGGAACCCTACAAACTGACATCAGGAACCTGGGCTGGGCACTTTTCTTTCCCAGGGAAAAGGACCAGTCTTTGTCTCCAGGGGCCTGTGGCCCTGAGTGGCCGGACACCTCCAAAAATCCAAACGATCGAAGATGTGTCGCAGACCCAAGCTGCCCCCACCTCAAACCTGTGCTGCCCTGACAGTCCCAAGGGAACCCTACAAACTGACATCAGGAACCTGGGCTGGCCACTTTTCTTTCCCAGGGAAAAGGACCAGTCTTTGTCTCCAGGGGCCTGTGGCCCTGAAGTGGCCGGACACCTCCAAAATTCCAAACGATCGAAGATGTGTCGCAGACCCAAGCTGCCCCCACCTCAAACCTGTGCTGCCCTGACAGTCCCAAGGGAACCCTACAAACTGACATCAGGAACCTGGGCTGGCCACTTTTCTTTCTCAAGGAAAAAGCATGATATTTGCCTCCAGGGGCCTGTGGCCCTGACTGGCCGGACACCTCCAAAAATCCAAACGATCGAAGATGTGTCGCAGACCCAAGCTGCCCCCAGCTCAAACCTGTGCTGCCCTGACAGTCCCAAGGGAACCCTACAAACTGACATCGGGAACCTGGGCTGGCCACTTTTCTTTCCCTGGGAAAAGGACCGGTCTGGGTCTCCAGGGGCCTGTGGCCCTGAGTGGCCGGACACCTCCAAAAATCCAAACGATCGAAGATGTGTCGCAGACCCAAGCTGCCCCCACCTCAAACCTGTGCTGCCCTGACAGTCCCAAGGGAACCCTACAAACTGACATCAGGAACCTGGGCTGGCCACTTTTCTTTCCCAAGGAAAAAGGCTGATCTTTGCCTCCAGGGGCCTGTGGCCCTGAAGTGGCCGGACACCTCCAAAAATCCAAACGATCGAAGATGTGTCGCAGACCCAAGCTGCCCCCACCTCAAACCTGTGCTGCCCTGACAGTCCCAAGGGAACCCTACAAACTGACATCAGGAACCTGGGCTGGCCACTTTTCTTTCTCAAGGAAAAAGGCTGATCTTTGCCTCCAGGGGCCTGTGGCCCTGACTGGCCGGACACCTCCAAAAATCCAAACGATCGAAGATGTGTCGCAGACCCAAGCTGCCCCCACCTCAAACCTGTGCTGCCCTGACAGTCCCAAGGGAACCCTACAAACTGACATCAGGAACCTGGGCTGGCCACTTTTCTTTCCCAGGGAAAAGGACTGGTCTTTGTCTCCAGGGGCCTGTGGCCCTGAAGTGGCCAGACACCTCCAAAAATCCAAACGATCGAAGATGTGTCGCAGACCCAAGCTGCCCCCACCTCAAACCTGTGCTGCCCTGACAGTCCCAAGGGAACCCTACAAACTGACATCAGGAACCTGGGCTGGGCACTTTTCTTTCCCAGGGAAAAGGACCAGTCTTTGTCTCCAGGGTCCTGTGGCCCTGACGTGGCCGGACACCTCCAAAAATCCAAACGATCGAAGATGTGTCGCAGACCCAAGCTGCCCCCAGCTCAAACCTGTGCTGCCCTGACAGTCCCAAGGGAACCCTACAAACTGACATCAGGAACCTGGGCTGGCCACTTTTCTTTCCCTGGGAAAAGGACCGGTCTGGGTCACCAGGGGCCTGTGGCCCTGAGTGGCCGGACACCTCCAAAAATCCAAACGATCGAAGATGTGTCGCAGACCCAAGCTGCCCCCACCTCAAACCTGTGCTGCCCTGACAGTCCCAAAGGAACCCTACAAACTGACATCAGGAACCTGGACTGGCCACTTTTCTTTCCCAGGGAAAAAGGCTGATCTTTGCCTCCAGGGGCCTGTGGCCCTGAAGTGGCCGGACACCTCCAAAAATCCAAACGATCGAAGATGTGTCGCAGACCCAAGCTGCCCCCACCTCAAACCTGTGCTGCCCTGACAGTCCCAAGGGAACCCTACAAACTGACATCAGGAACCTGGGCTGGCCACTTTTCTTTCCCAAGGAAAATGGCTGATCTTTGCCTCCAGGGGCCTGTGGCCCTGAAGTGGCCGGACACCTCCAAAAATCCAAACGATCGAAGATGTGTCGCAGACCCAAGCTGCCCCCACCTCAAACCTGTGCTGCCCTGACAGTCCCAAGGGAACCCTACAAACTGACATCAGGAACCTGGGCTGGCCACTTTTCTTTCCCAAGAAAAAAGGACCGGTCTTTGTCTCCAGGGGCCTGTGACATTGACTGGCCGGACACCTCCAAAAATCCAAACGATCGAAGATGTGTCGCAGACCCAAGCTGCCCCCACCTCAAACCTGTGCTGCCCTGACAGTCCCAAGGGAACCCTACAAACTGACATCAGGAACCTGGGCTGGCCACTTTTCTTTCCCAGGGAAAAAGGCTGATCTTTGCCTCCAGGGGCCTGTGGCCCTGAAGTGGCCGGACACCTCCAAAAATCCAAACGATCGAAGATGTGTCGCAGACCCAAGCTGCCCCCACCTCAAACCTGTGCTGCCGTGACAGTCCCAAGGGAACCCTACAAACTGACATCAGGAACCTGGGCTGGCCACTTTTCTTTCCCAAGGAAAAAGGCTGATCTTTGCCTCCAGGGGCCTGTGGCCCTGAAGTGGCCGGACACCTCCAAAAATCCAAACGATCGAAGATGTGTCGCAGACCCAAGCTGCCCCCACCTCAAACCTGTGCTGCCCTGACAGTCCCAAGGGACCCCTACAAATTGACATCAGGAACCTGGGCTGGCCACTTTTCTTTCCCAGGGAAAAGGACTGGTCTTTGTCTCCAGGGGCCTGTGGCCCTGAAGTGGCCAGACACCTCCAAAAATCCAAACGATCGAAGATGTGTCGCAGACCCAAGCTGCCCCCACCTCAAACCTGTGCTGCCCTGACAGTCCCAAGGGAACCCTACAAACTGACATCAGGAACCTGGGCTGGGCACTTTTCTTTCCCAGGGAAAAGGACCAGTCTTTGTCTCCAGGGTCCTGTGGCCCTGACGTGGCCGGACACCTCCAAAAATCCAAACGATCGAAGATGTGTCGCAGACCCAAGCTGCCCCCACCTCAAACCTGTGCTGCCCTGACAGTCCCAAGGGAACCCTACAAACTGACATCAGGAACCTGGGCTGGCCACTTTTCTTTCCCTGGGAAAAGGACCGGTCTGGGTCACCAGGGGCCTGTGGCCCTGAGTGGCCGGACACCTCCAAAAATCCAAACGATCGAAGATGTGTCGCAGACCCAAGCTGCCCCCACCTCAAACCTGTGCTGCCCTGACAGTCCCAAAGGAACCCTACAAACTGACATCAGGAACCTGGACTGGCCACTTTTCTTTCCCAGGGAAAAAGGCTGATCTTTGCCTCCAGGGGCCTGTGGCCCTGAAGTGGCCGGACACCTCCAAAAATCCAAACGATCGAAGATGTGTCGCAGACCCAAGCTGCCCCCACCTCAAACCTGTGCTGCCCTGACAGTCCCAAGGGAACCCTACAAACTGACATCAGGAACCTGGGCTGGCCACTTTTCTTTCCCAAGGAAAATGGCTGATCTTTGCCTCCAGGGGCCTGTGGCCCTGAAGTGGCCGGACACCTCCAAAAATCCAAACGATCGAAGATGTGTCGCAGACCCAAGCTGCCCCCACCTCAAACCTGTGCTGCCCTGACAGTCCCAAGGGAACCCTACAAACTGACATCAGGAACCTGGGCTGGCCACTTTTCTTTCCCAGGGAAAAGGACCAGTCTTTGTCTCCAGGGGCCTGTGGCCCTGACTGGCCGGACACCTCCAAAAATCCAAACGATCGGGGATGTCTCGCAGACCCAAGCTGCCCCCACCTCAAACCTGTGCTGCCCTGACAGTCCCAAGGGAACCCTACAAACTGACATTTGGAACCTGGGCTGGCCACTTTTCTTTCCCAAGAAAAAAGGACCGGTCTTTGTCTCCAGGGGCCTGTGACATTGACTGGCCGGACACCTCCAAAAATCCAAACGATCGAAGATGTGTCGCAGACCCAAGCTGCCCCCACCTAAAACCTGTGCTGCCCTGACAGTCCCAAGGGAACCCTACAAACTGACATCAGGAACCTGGGCTGGCCACTTTTCTTTCCCAAGGAAAATGCTGATCTTTGCCTCCAGGGGCCTGTGGCCCTGAAGTGGCCGGACACCTCCAAAAATCCAAACGATCGAAGATGTGTCGCAGACCCAAGCTGCCCCCACCTCAAACCTGTGCTGCCCTGACAGTCCCAAGGGAACCCTACAAACTGACATCAGGAACCTGGGCTGGGCACTTTTCATTCCCAGGGAAAAGGACCAGTCTTTGTCTCCAGGGGCCTGTGGCCCTGAGTGGCCGGACACCTCCAAAAATCCAAACGATCGAAGATGTGTCGCAGACCCAAGCTGCCCCCACCTCAAACCTGTGCTGCCCTGACAGTCCCAAGGGAACCCTACAAACTGACATCAGGAACCTGGGCTGGCCACTTTTCTTTCCCAGGGAAAAGGACCAGTCTTTGTCTCCAGGGGCCTGTGGCCCTGAAGTGGCCGGACACCTCCAAAATTCCAAACGATCGAAGATGTGTCGCAGACCCAAGCTGCCCCCACCTCAAACCTGTGCTGCCCTGACAGTCCCAAGGGAACCCTACAAACTGACATCAGGAACCTGGGCTGGCCACTTTTCTTTCTCAAGGAAAAAGCCTGATATTTGCCTCCAGGGGCCTGTGGCCCTGACTGGCCGGACACCTCCAAAAATCCAAACGATCGAAGATGTGTCGCAGACCCAAGCTGCCCCCAGCTCAAACCTGTGCTGCCCTGACAGTCCCAAGGGAACCCTACAAACTGACATCAGGAACCTGGGCTGGCCACTTTTCTTTCCCTGGGAAAAGGACCGGTCTGGGTCTCCAGGGGCCTGTGGCCCCGAGTGGCCGGACACCTCCAAAAATCCAAACGATCGAAGATGTGTCGCAGACCCAAGCTGCCCCCACCTCAAACCTGTGCTGCCCTGACAGTCCCAAGGGAACCCTACAAACTGACATCAGGAACCTGGGCTGGCCACTTTTCTTTCCCAGGGAAAAGGACCAGTCTTTGTCTCCAGGGGCCTGTGGCCCTGAAGTGGCCGGACACCTCCAAAATTCCAAACGATCGAAGATGTGTCGCAGACCCAAGCTGCCCCCACCTCAAACCTGTGCTGCCGTGACAGTCCCAAGGGAACCCTACAAACTGACATCAGGAACCTGGGCTGGCCACATTTCTTTCCCAGGGAAAAAGGCTGATCTTTGCCTCCAGGGGCCTGTGGCCCTGAAGTGGCCGGACACCTCCAAAAATCCAAACGATCGAAGATGTGTCGCAGACCCAAGCTGCCCCCACCTCAAACCTGTGCTGCCGTGACAGTCCCAAGGGAACCCTACAAACTGACATCAGGAACCTGGGCTGGCCACTTTTCTTTCCCAAGGAAAAAGGCTGATCTTTGCCTCCAGGGGCCTGTGGCCCTGAAGTGGCCGGACACCTCCAAAAATCCAAACGATCGAAGATGTGTCGCAGACCCAAGCTGCCCCCACCTCAAACCTGTGCTGCCCTGACAGTCCCAAGGGAACCCTACAAACTGACATCAGGAACCTGGGCTGGCCACTTTTCTTTCCCAGGGAAAAGGACCAGTCTTTGTCTCCAGGGGCCTGTGGCCCTGACTGGCCGGACACCTCCAAAAATCCAAACGATCGGGGATGTCTCGCAGACCCAAGCTGCCCCCACCTCAAACCTGTGCTGCCCTGACAGTCCCAAGGGAACCCTACAAACTGACATTTGGAACCTGGGCTGGCCACTTTTCTTTCCCAAGAAAAAAGGACCGGTCTTTGTCTCCAGGGGCCTGTGACATTGACTGGCCGGACACCTCCAAAAATCCAAACGATCGAAGATGTGTCGCAGACCCAAGCTGCCCCCACCTCAAACCTGTGCTGCCCTGACAGTCCCAAGGGAACCCTACAAACTGACATCAGGAACCTGGGCTGGCCACTTTTCTTTCCCAAGGAAAATGCTGATCTTTGCCTCCAGGGGCCTGTGGCCCTGAAGTGGCCGGACACCTCCAAAAATCCAAACGATCGAAGATGTGTCGCAGACCCAAGCTGCCCCCACCTCAAACCTGTGCTGCCCTGACAGTCCCAAGGGAACCCTACAAACTGACATCAGGAACCTGGGCTGGGCACTTTTCATTCCCAGGGAAAAGGACCAGTCTTTGTCTCCAGGGGCCTGTGGCCCTGAGTGGCCGGACACCTCCAAAAATCCAAACGATCGAAGATGTGTCGCAGACCCAAGCTGCCCCCACCTCAAACCTGTGCTGCCCTGACAGTCCCAAGGGAACCCTACAAACTGACATCAGGAACCTGGGCTGGCCACTTTTCTTTCCCAGGGAAAAGGACCAGTCTTTGTCTCCAGGGGCCTGTGGCCCTGAAGTGGCCGGACACCTCCAAAATTCCAAACGATCGAAGATGTGTCGCAGACCCAAGCTGCCCCCACCTCAAACCTGTGCTGCCCTGACAGTCCCAAGGGAACCCTACAAACTGACATCAGGAACCTGGGCTGGCCACTTTTCTTTCTCAAGGAAAAAGCCTGATATTTGCCTCCAGGGGCCTGTGGCCCTGACTGGCCGGACACCTCCAAAAATCCAAACGATCGAAGATGTGTCGCAGACCCAAGCTGCCCCCAGCTCAAACCTGTGCTGCCCTGACAGTCCCAAGGGAACCCTACAAACTGACATCAGGAACCTGGGCTGGCCACTTTTCTTTCCCTGGGAAAAGGACCGGTCTGGGTCTCCAGGGGCCTGTGGCCCCGAGTGGCCGGACACCTCCAAAAATCCAAACGATCGAAGATGTGTCGCAGACCCAAGCTGCCCCCACCTCAAACCTGTGCTGCCCTGACAGTCCCAAGGGAACCCTACAAACTGACATCAGGAACCTGGGCTGGCCACTTTTCTTTCCCAGGGAAAAGGACCAGTCTTTGTCTCCAGGGGCCTGTGGCCCTGAAGTGGCCGGACACCTCCAAAATTCCAAACGATCGAAGATGTGTCGCAGACCCAAGCTGCCCCCACCTCAAACCTGTGCTGCCGTGACAGTCCCAAGGGAACCCTACAAACTGACATCAGGAACCTGGGCTGGCCACATTTCTTTCCCAGGGAAAAAGGCTGATCTTTGCCTCCAGGGGCCTGTGGCCCTGAAGTGGCCGGACACCTCCAAAAATCCAAACGATCGAAGATGTGTCGCAGACCCAAGCTGCCCCCACCTCAAACCTGTGCTGCCGTGACAGTCCCAAGGGAACCCTACAAACTGACATCAGGAACCTGGGCTGGCCACTTTTCTTTCCCAAGGAAAAAGGCTGATCTTTGCCTCCAGGGGCCTGTGGCCCTGAAGTGGCCGGACACCTCCAAAAATCCAAACGATCGAAGATGTGTCGCAGACCCAAGCTGCCCCCACCTCAAACCTGTGCTGCCCTGACAGTCCCAAGGGACCCCTACAAATTGACATCAGGAACCTGGGCTGGCCACTTTTCTTTCCCAGGGAAAAGGACTGGTCTTTGTCTCCAGGGGCCTGTGGCCCTGAAGTGGCCAGACACCTCCAAAAATCCAAACGATCGAAGATGTGTCGCAGACCCAAGCTGCCCCCACCTCAAACCTGTGCTGCCCTGACAGTCCCAAGGGAACCCTACAAACTGACATCAGGAACCTGGGCTGGGCACTTTTCTTTCCCAGGGAAAAGGACCAGTCTTTGTCTCCAGGGTCCTGTGGCCCTGACGTGGCCGGACACCTCCAAAAATCCAAACGATCGAAGATGTGTCGCAGACCCAAGCTGCCCCCACCTCAAACCTGTGCTGCCCTGACAGTCCCAAGGGAACCCTACAAACTGACATCAGGAACCTGGGCTGGCCACTTTTCTTTCCCAGGGAAAAGGACCAGTCTTTGTCTCCAGGGGCCTGTGGCCCTGACTGGCCGGACACCTCCAAAAATCCAAACGATCGGGGATGTCTCGCAGACCCAAGCTGCCCCCACCTCAAACCTGTGCTGCCCTGACAGTCCCAAGGGAACCCTACAAACTGACATTTGGAACCTGGGCTGGCCACTTTTCTTTCCCAAGAAAAAAGGACCGGTCTTTGTCTCCAGGGGCCTGTGACATTGACTGGCCGGACACCTCCAAAAATCCAAACGATCGAAGATGTGTCGCAGACCCAAGCTGCCCCCACCTCAAACCTGTGCTGCCCTGACAGTCCCAAGGGAACCCTACAAACTGACATCAGGAACCTGGGCTGGCCACTTTTCTTTCCCAAGGAAAATGCTGATCTTTGCCTCCAGGGGCCTGTGGCCCTGAAGTGGCCGGACACCTCCAAAAATCCAAACGATCGAAGATGTGTCGCAGACCCAAGCTGCCCCCACCTCAAACCTGTGCTGCCCTGACAGTCCCAAGGGAACCCTACAAACTGACATCAGGAACCTGGGCTGGGCACTTTTCATTCCCAGGGAAAAGGACCAGTCTTTGTCTCCAGGGGCCTGTGGCCCTGAGTGGCCGGACACCTCCAAAAATCCAAACGATCGAAGATGTGTCGCAGACCCAAGCTGCCCCCAGCTCAAACCTGTGCTGCCCTGACAGTCCCAAGGGAACCCTACAAACTGACATCAGGAACCTGGGCTGGCCACTTTTCTTTCCCTGGGAAAAGGACCGGTCTGGGTCTCCAGGGGCCTGTGGCCCCGAGTGGCCGGACACCTCCAAAAATCCAAACGATCGAAGATGTGTCGCAGACCCAAGCTGCCCCCACCTCAAACCTGTGCTGCCCTGACAGTCCCAAGGGAACCCTACAAACTGACATCAGGAACCTGGGCTGGCCACTTTTCTTTCCCAAGGAAAAAGGCTGATCTTTGTCTCCAGGGGCCTGTGGCCCTGAAGTGGCCGGACACCTCCAAAATTCCAAACGATCGAAGATGTGTCGCAGACCCAAGCTGCCCCCACCTCAAACCTGTGCTGCCGTGACAGTCCCAAGGGAACCCTACAAACTGACATCAGGAACCTGGGCTGGCCACATTTCTTTCCCAGGGAAAAAGGCTGATCTTTGCCTCCAGGGGCCTGTGGCCCTGAAGTGGCCGGACACCTCCAAAAATCCAAACGATCGAAGATGTGTCGCAGACCCAAGCTGCCCCCACCTCAAACCTGTGCTGCCGTGACAGTCCCAAGGGAACCCTACAAACTGACATCAGGAACCTGGGCTGGCCACTTTTCTTTCCCAAGGAAAAAGGCTGATCTTTGCCTCCAGGGGCCTGTGGCCCTGAAGTGGCCGGACACCTCCAAAAATCCAAACGATCGAAGATGTGTCGCAGACCCAAGCTGCCCCCACCTCAAACCTGTGCTGCCGTGACAGTCCCAAGGGAACCCTACAAACTGACATCAGGAACCTGGGCTGGCCACATTTCTTTCTCAAGGAAAAAGCCTGATATTTGTCTCCAGGGGCCTGTGGCCCTGAAGTGGCCAGACACCTCCAAAAATCCAAACGATCGAAGATGTGTCGCAGACCCAAGCTGCCCCCACCTCAAACCTGTGCTGCCCTGACAGTCCCAAAGGAACGCTACAAACTGACATCAGGAACCTGGGCTGGCCACTTTTCTTTCCCAGGGAAAAAGGCTGATCTTTGCTTCCAGGGGCCTGTGGCCCTGAAGTGGCCGGACACCTCCAAAAATCCAAACGATCGAAGATGTGTCGCAGACCCAAGCTGCCCCCAGCTCAAACCTGTGCTGCCCTGACAGTCCCAAGGGACCCCTACAAATTGACATCAGGAACCTGGGCTGGCCACTTTTCTTTCCCAGGGAAAAGGACTGGTCTTTGTCTCCAGGGGCCTGTGGCCCTGAAGTGGCCAGACACCTCCAAAAATCCAAACGATCGAAGATGTGTCGCAGACCCAAGCTGCCCCCACCTCAAACCTGTGCTGCCCTGACAGTCCCAAGGGAACCCTACAAACTGACATCAGGAACCTGGGCTGGGCACTTTTCTTTCCCAGGGAAAAGGACCGGTCTGGGTCACCAGGGGCCTGTGGCCCTGAGTGGCCGGACACCTCCAAAAATCCAAACGATCGAAGATGTGTCGCAGACCCAAGCTGCCCCCACCTCAAACCTGTGCTGCCCTGACAGTCCCAAAGGAACCCTACAAACTGACATCAGGAACCTGGGCTGGCCACTTTTCTTTCCCAGGGAAAAAGGCTGATCTTTGCCTCCAGGGGCCTGTGGCCCTGAAGTGGCCCGACACCTCCAAAAATCCAAACGATCGAAGATGTGTCGCAGACCCAAATTGCCCCCACCTCAAACCTGTGCTGCCCTGACAGTCCCGAGGGAACCCTACAAACTGACATCAGGAACCTGGACTGGCCACTTTTCTTTCCCAGGGAAAAAGGCTGATCTTTGCCTCCAGGGGCCTGTGGCCCTGAAGTGGCCGGACACCTCCAAAAATCCAAACGATCGAAGATGTGTCGCAGACCCAAGCTGCCCCCACCTCAAACCTGTGCTGCCCTGACAGTCCCAAGGGAACCCTACAAACTGACATCAGGAACCTGGGCTGGCCACTTTTCTTTCTCAAGGAAAAAGCCTGATATTTGCCTCCAGGGGCCTGTGGCCCTGAAATGGCCAGACACCTCCAAAAATCCAAACGATCGAAGATGTGTCGCAGACCCAAGCTGCCCCCACCTCAAACCTGTGCTGCCCTGACAGTCCCAAGGGAACCCTACAAACTGACATCAGGAACCTGGGCTGGCCACTTTTCTTTCCCAAGGAAAAAGGCTGATCTTTGCCTCCAGGGGCCTGTGGCCCTGAAGTGGCCGGACACCTCCAAAATCCCAAACAATCGAAGATGTGTCGCAGACCCAAGCTGCCCCCACCTCAAACCTGTGCTGCCCTGACAGTCCCAAGGGACCCCTACAAATTGACATCAGGAACCTGGGCTGGACACTTTTCTTTCCAAAGGAAAAAAGCTGATCTTTGTCTCCAGGGGCCTGTGGCCCTGAAGTGGCCAGACACCTCCAAAAATCCAAACGATCGAAGATGTGTCGCAGACCCAAGCTGCCCCCACCTCAAACCTGTGCTGCCCTGACAGTCCCAAGGGAACCCTACAAACTGACATCAGGAACCTGGGCTGGCCACTTTTCTTTCCCAGGGAAAAGGACCAGTCTTTGTCTCCAGGGTCCTGTGGCCCTGACGTGGCCGGACACCTCCAAAAATCCAAACGATCGAAGATGTGTCGCAGACCCAAGCTGCCCCCAGCTCAAACCTGTGCTGCCCTGACAGTCCCAAGGGAACCCTACAAACTGACATCAGGAACCTGGGCTGGCCACTTTTCTTTCCCTGGGAAAAGGACCGGTCTGGGTCACCAGGGGCCTGTGGCCCTGAGTGGCCGGACACCTCCAAAAATCCAAACGATCGAAGATGTGTCGCAGACCCAAGCTGCCCCCACCTCAAACCTGTGCTGCCCTGACAGTCCCAAAGGAACCCTACAAACTGACATCAGGAACCTGGGCTGGCCACTTTTCTTTCCCAGGGAAAAAGGCTGATCTTTGCCTCCAGGGGCCTGTGGCCCTGAAGTGGCCGGACACCTCCAAAAATCCAAACGATCGAAGATGTGTCGCAGACCCAAGTTGCCCCCACCTCAAACCTGTGCTGCCCTGACAGTTCCGAGGGAACCCTACAAACTGACATCAGGAACCTGGGCTGGCCACTTTTCTTTCCCAAGGAAAAAGGCTGATCTTTGCCTCCAGGGGCCTGTGGCCCTGAAGTGGCCGGACACCTCCAAAAATCCAAACGATCGAAGATGTGTCGCAGACCCAAGCTGCCCCCACCTCAAACCTGTGCTGCCCTGACAGTCCCAAGGGAACCCTACAAACTGACATCAGGAACCTGGGCTGGCCACTTTTCTTTCCCAGGGAAAAGGACCAGTCTTTGTCTCCAGGGGCCTGTGGCCCTGACTGGCCGGACACCTCCAAAAATCCAAACGATCGGGGATGTGTCGCAGATCCAAGCTGCCCCCAGCTCAAACCTGTGCTGCCCTGACAGTCCCAAGGGAACCCTACAAACTGACATCAGGAACCTGGGCTGGCCACTTTTCTTTCTCAAGGAAAAAGCCTGATATTTGCCTCCAGGGGCCTGTGGCCCTGAAATGGCCAGACACCTCCAAAAATCCAAACGATCGAAGATGTGTCGCAGACCCAAGCTGCCCCCAGCTCAAACCTGTGCTGCCCTGACAGTCCCAAGGGAACCCTACAAACTGACATCAGGAACCTGGGCTGGCCACTTTTCTTTCCCTGGGAAAAGGACTGGTCTGGGTCTCCAGGGGCCTGTGGCCCTGAGTGGCCGGACACCTCCAAAAATCCAAACGATCGAAGATGTGTCGCAGACCCAAGCTGCCCCCACCTCAAACCTGTGCTGCCCTGACAGTCCCAAGGGAACCCTACAAACTGACATCAGGAACCTGGGCTGGCCACTTTTCTTTCTCAAGGAAAAAGCCTTATATTTGCTTCCAGGGGCCTGTGGCCCTGAGTGGCCGGACACCTCCAAAAATCCAAACGATCGAAGATGTGTCGCAGACCCAAGCTGCCCCCACCTCAAACCTGTGCTGCCCTGACAGTCCCAAGGGAACCCTACAAACTGACATCAGGAACCTGGGCTGGCCACTTTTCTTTCCCAGGGAAAAGGACCGGTCTGTGTCTCCAGGGGCCTGTGGCCGTGACTGGCCGGACACCTCCAAAAATCCAAACGATCGGGGATGTCTCGCAGACCCAAGCTGCCCCCACCTCAAACCTGTGCTGCCCTGACAGTCCCAAGGGAACCCTACAAACTGACATCAGGAACCTGGGCTGGCCACTTTTCTTTCCCAAGGAAAAAGGACCGGTCTTTGTCTCCAGGGGCCTGTGACATTGAGTGCCCCGACACCTCCAAAAATCCAAACGATCGAAGATGTGTCGCAGACCCAAGCTGCCCCCACCTCAAACCTGTGCTGCCCTGACAGTCCCAAGGGAACCCTACAAACTGACATCAGGAACCGGGGCTGGCCACTTTTCTTTCCCAGGGAAAAGGACCGGTCTTTGTCTCCAGGGGCCTGTGGCCCTGACTGGCCGGACACCTCCAAAAATCCAAACGATCGAAGATGTGTCGCAGACCCAAGCTGCCCCCACCTCAAACCTGTGCTGCCCTGACAGTCCCAAGGGAACCCTACAAACTGACATCAGGAACCTGGGCTGGCCACTTTTCTTTCCCAGGGAAAAGGACCAGTCTTTGTCTCCAGGGGCCTGTGGCCCTGAAGTGGCCGGACACCTCCAAAAATCCAAACTATTGAAGATGTGTCGCAGACCCAAGCTGCCCCCACCTCAAACCTGTGCTGCCCTGACAGTCCCAAGGGAACCCTACAAACTGACATCAGGAACCTGGGCTGGCCACTTTTCTTTCCCAAGGAAAAAGGCTGATCTTTGCCTCCAGGGGCCTGTGGCCCTGACTGGCCGGACACCTCCAAAAATCCAAACGATCGAAGATGTGTCGCAGACCCAAGCTGCCCCCAGCTCAAACCTGTGCTGCCCTGACAGTCCCAAGGGAACCCTACAAACTGACATCAGGAACCTGGGCTGGCCACTTTTCTTTCCCAAGGAAAAAGGCTGATCTTTGCCTCCAGGGGCCTGTGGCCCTGAGTGGCCGGACACCTCCAAAAAATCTCAACAAGCCAGGATGTGCCCTCCACTGGCACCTTTCCAAAGCATTGCACTAGAGTCCAGTAATACTCTGCATTTCCAGTGGTTCAGCCTGTCTGACCCTCATCCTGACCCTTAAAATGCACTAAGGAATTCTAAAACAGCCCTTAGGAAGGTGTAACAATGCCCTCAAAGACACCAGACAAGTCCTAAGAAGCCTTCCAAAATCCCCTAAATATTCCTAATAGTCCTGCAAAAACACTCAAGGAAACCTGCTCAGCCTCCAAAGCCTTCCTGGTGCTCTCTAGCCCACAGATGTCATCCCTACCTTTCTCCAGGGGGTCCTGTTGTCCTCTGAGGGTTCTGTCGTTGTCCTGGTGTGACGGTCACTGCCTTGTCCTAGCGGGAGCGTTCTGGTGTGCTCTCGCTGTTAGGGTTGCTGTGTGGTGCTGCTGCTGGCAGGGCTGAAAAGGGAAAAGGCTCTTGTTAGGGGGGCTGCTTAGGCTGAGGTTAGGGCTGGGGGGAGAGGTGGTGCTCCTGTACCCTAACTTGCCTCCTAAGCTGTACCCTGTAGCCCTGATCTCCACTGCACTGTCCAGCCCTCAAGCCCTCGCCCTTTACCCCTCAACCTCTCCCTCTGCCCCCCAGCCCTCAGGCTCTGTGTGTCACCCTCGAGCCCCCCCTTTGCCCCTCAAGCCCCCTCTCAGCTGCCCCTCAGCTCCTGTGCGTCACCCTTAATCCCTCTCCTTTGCCCCTCAGCCCCCAGCTTCTCTGTGTCATGCTCCAGCTGCCCCTGCCCCCCTCAGCATCTCTCTGTCACCCACTGTCCCCTTTCCCCGTGCCTCCCTCAGCTCCCAGCCTCTGTCACCCTCAAGCCCCCACAGTGCCCCTCAGCCTCTATGTGCTGTGCCATGAAAAAACATAAAATTTCCCTAAAAACCCCTCATCTTCAAAATGTTCTAAAAGCCCCACAAAAACATAAAAATAGCCTCAGAATACCCTTAAAATACAAGAAAAATACCCTACTTTTAAAAAAACCCTAAAACACACCTAAATATCCCTAAAAAACCTTTAAGAAATCCCTCAATATTCCTAAAAGAGCTCTAAAAATACCCCAAAATACTTAAAATGCCCTGATAAGACCCTAAAAAAACCTAAAAGTTCCCTCAAAAGACCTAAAAATACCCTAGTCCTAAGAGTCCTCCACATACCCTCAATAGACCTAAAAAAGCCCCAAGAACACCCCAAAAAAAACCCCATAAACATTCTAATTAGTAGTAAGAAAGCCATGAAAATACCCTAAAAAAAATCTTTTAAAAGCCCTAAAAAAGCCCTAAAAGTATCCTAAATAGTCACAGAAAATTCCTAAAAAGCTCCTGTGAAAAAAACCCTAAAATATCTTTTTAAAGCCCTAAAAAACCCCTAAAAAAGTGCTCAGTCCCCAACCTCTACCAGTCACTCTCTAGCCAGCAAACATCATCCCTACCTTTTCATTAGGGTCACTGCCTGCAGCTGCTGGGAGGGTTCTGGGGCTGTCCCAGCAGTAGGGTTGCTGCCTGCAGCTGCTGTTGAGGAACACTGGTGTTCTAGGGGTGTGTTTAGGGTGAGCTTAGGGTTGGGGTGAGGGCTGCTGCTGTACCCTAACCCTTCCTGGTACCCCGTGCCCTGTCCTTTGTACCCCTAACCCTCAGGGTCAGCTCTCCACCTGTCAAGTCCCCCCCTTTTTGCCCCTCAGCCCGCAATGTCTGTGTGTCACCCCAAGGCCCCCGACACTGTCCTGTGGCCCCCTAACCTCCACCGTGCACTTTCCACCCTTGTAGGGGTGGTTTTAAGGGTGAGGTTAAGGGTGCTGTGAGGGCTGGTTCACCTGTCACCCTCAGGCACCCCCCCACTTTGTCCCTCAGGACAGCCCCTGCCTCTCAGCCTCCTTGTGTCACCCTCAGGTTCCCACCGCAGCCTCTCAGCGTCTCTCTGCCACCCTGGAGCCCCCCTTTTTGACTCCTAAAGACCCCTTCTGCCTCTCAGCTGCCCCCATCTTCTGTGTCACCCTCCAGCCCCCTCCCCTCAGCCCCAGGTGCCTTTGTGACACCGCGCGGCCCACAGACGCCGTCCCTGCCTGTTTTCTTTGGGTGTTGTCCTGCTGCGAGGGCCGCACTATCCCCACGAGTCCGGGCTCCCATGTCCTGCTGCAGGGAGTCACACCTGGGGCATGGGAGGAGTGAGGGATGGGGCAGGGGCGGGATGGGGAGGGGTGAAGGGTGGAGAGAGACTGGGGAAGGGGTGGGCTGGAAGGACAAGTAGGGGTGAGGGGTGGAGACGGGGACAGAGCAGAACAGGGCAGAGGGAAGAGGGACATTTGCAGGGGGCAGTCCACATATCCCAGACCAAAGCTGCAGCAAAATACAATTTTAGTGGACAGGGCAAAGCCAAACACCACCTGCAAACTGACACCAGGAACCAGGGCTGGCCACTTTTCTTTCCCAGGAAAAAGGGCATGTCAGGGCCACAGACCCCTGGAGACAAAGATCAGCCTTTTTCCTTGGGAAAGAAAAGTGGCCAGCCCAGGTTCCTGATGTCAGTTTATAGGGTTCCCTTGGGACTGTCAGGGCAGCACAGGTTTGAGGTGGGGGCAGCTTGGGTCTGCGACACATCCTCGATTGTTCGGAATTTTTGGAGGTGTCCGGCCACTGTGGGCCACAGGCCCCTGGAGACAAAGATCAGCTTTTTTCCTTTGGAAAGAAAAGTGGCCAGCCCAGGTTCCTGATGTCAGTTTGTAGGGTTCCCTTGGGACTGTCAGGGCAGCACAGGTTTGAGGTGGGGGCAGCTTAGGTCTGCGACACATCCTCGATCGTTCGGATTTTGGGACGCAGCCGGCCACTGAGGGCCTAACCCTAAACCCTAAACCCAAACCCTAACCCCTAACCCTACAAGATGGTGGCACCCCTGTGGTCACATGATGGGGAGTAAAATGGCAGCACCTGTGTGGTCATGTGACAGGGAGCAAGATGGTGGCGCCCATAGGGTCACGTGATGGGGAGCAAGGTGGCGGTGTCTACATGGTGGGGGTGATGTGGGTAGTGGGTATTGTAATGTGCCAGGTGGAGCACTAATTAGGGGTTGTATAGGTATATATAAAAAAGAAGAAAAACTATATGTCCGGTGCAGCAGTAGAAAGTTTCAGGCTCCCGGGGCGTAAATTCTTTTTTTTTTTTAATAATTATTTAAAGTTTGTTTTTTATTTTACTCCCAGGGAGCCTGAAAGTTTCTACTGCTGCTTTTTGAAAGCTAGAAAGGGAAACAAAGTTAGAAATGAAAAGATGGAAAGAAAGAAAAAGACAGACTTAAGAGAGCACTTAAGAGAGGACTTAAGAGAGCACTTAAGAGAGGACTTAAGAGAGCACTTAAGAGAGGACTTAAGAGAGCACTTAAGAGAGCACTTAAGAGAGGACTTAAGAGAGCACTTAAGAGACAACTTAAGAGACGACTTAAGAGACTACTTAAGAGACGAAAAGAAATAGGAAGAGAATGGCAAAGAGTAAAAAAATGAGAAGGGTTACAGTGAAAAAGAAAGAGGGTGAGAGTGAAAAAGAGGACAAAAGAATAGAGAAAAAAAGAAGCTGGAGAGAAAAAGAAATAAAGAGTAAAAGCATCAACTAGAGAGACAAATAAATAGTTAGAAATAGTGAAACAGAAAAACAGAAGAAAAGACATACAGGGAAATAGAGAAGCAGAGAGAGAGAGAGTTAGAAACAGTGAGAAACAGAAACAAAGTTAGGGACGGACAGAAATGACATGACAGAAAGAAAACTAAGAGAAGAAGCAAAGGAAGAAATACAGTGGGGAAAAAAAAAAATTACTAAACCACACCAAAAAAACACAGGAGCCAAAGGGGGAAGGGGAGGGAGCGGGGGGCATCATTATTAGGGTTGATTCAAATTTATTGAATTTTTTTTTTTATTTACACTCCAGCAAAACACATGGAAACGATGTATAAAAATGGGAACCCTACAAACTGACATCAGGAACCTGGGCTGGCCACTTTTCTTTCCCAGGGAAAAGGACCAGTCTTTGTCTCCAGGGGCCTGTGGCCCTGAAGTGGCCGGACACCTCCAAAAATCCAAACGATCGAAGATGTGTCGCAGACCCAAGCTGCCCCCAGCTCAAACCTGTGCTGCCCTGACAGTCCCAAGGGAACCCTACAAACTGACATCAGGAACCTGGGCTGGCCACTTTTCTTTCTCAAGGAAAAAGCCTGATATTTGCCTCCAGGGGCCTGTGGCCCTGAGTGGCCGGACACCTCCAAAAATCCAAACGATTGAAGATGTGTCGCAGACCCAAGCTGCCCCCAGCTCAAACCTGTGCTGCCCTGACAGTCCCAAGGGAACCCTACAAACTGACATCAGGAACCTGGGCTGGCCACTTTTCTTTCCCAAGGAAAAAGGCTGATCTTTGCCTCCAGAGGCCTGTGGCCCTGAAATGGCCGGACACCTCCAAAAACCCAAACAATCGAAGATGTGTCGCAGACCCAAGCTGCCCCCAGCTCAAACCTGTGCTGCCCTGACAGTCCCAAAGGAACCCTACAAACTGACATCAGGAACCTGGGCTGGCCACTTTTCTTTCCCAGGGAAAAGGACCGGTCTTTGTCTCCAGGGGCCTGTGGCCCTGACTGGCCGGACACCTCCAAAAATCCAAACGATCGAGGATGTGTCGCAGACCCAAGCTGCCCCCACCTCAAACCTGTGCTGCCCTGACAGTCCCAAGGGAACCCTACAAACTGACATCAGGAACCTGGGCTGGCCACTTTTCTTTCCCAGGGAAAAGGACCAGTCTTCATCTCCAGGGGCCTGTGGCCCTGAAGTGGCCGGACACCTCCAAAAATCCAAACGATCGAAGATGTGTCGCAGACCCAAGCTGCCCCCAGCTCAAACCTGTGCTGCCCTGACAGTCCCAAGGGAACCCTACAAACTGACATCAGGAACCTGGGCTGGCCACTTTTCTTTCCCAGGGAAAAAGGCTGATCTTTGCCTCTAGGGGCCTGTGGCCCTGAAGTGGCCGGACACCTCCAAAAATCCAAACGATCGAGGATGTGTCGCAGACCCAAGCTGCCCCCAGCTCAAACCTGTGCTGCCCTGACAGTCCCAAGGGAACCCTACAAACTGACATCAGGAACCTGGGCTGGCCACTTTTCTTTCCCAGCGAAAAGGACCAGTCTTTGTCTCCAGGGGCCTGTGGACCTGAAGTGGCCGGACACCTCCAAAAATCCAAACGATCGAAGATGTGTCGCAGACCCAAGCTGCCCCCACCTCAAACCTGTGCTGCCCTGACAGTCCCAAGGGAACCCTACAAACTGACATCAGGAACCTGGGCTGGCCACTTTTCTTTCCCAAGGAAAAAGGCTGATCTTTGCCTCCAGGGGCTTGTGGCCCTGAAGTGGCCGGACACCTCCAAAAATCCAAACGATCGAAGATGTGTCGCAGACCCAAGCTGCCCCCAGCTCAAACCTGTGCTGCCCTGACAGTCCCAAGGGAACCCTACAAACTGACATCAGGAACCTGGGCTGGCCACTTTTCTTTCCCAAGGAAAAAGGCTGATCTTTGCCTCCAGGGGCCTGTGGCCCTGAAGTGGCCCGACACATCCAAAAATCCAAACGATCGAAGATGTGTCGCAGACCCAAGCTGCCCCCACCTCAAACCTGTGCTGCCCTGACAGTCCCAAGGGAACCCTACAAACTGACATCAGGAACCTGGGCTGGCCACTTTTCTTTCCCAGGGAAAAGGACCGGTCTTTGTCTCCAGGGGCCTGTGGCCCTGACTGGCCGGACACCTCTAAAAATCCAAACGATCGAGGATGTGTCGCAGACCCAAGCTGCCCCCACCTCAAAGCTGTGCTGCCCTGACAGTCCCAAGGGAACCCTACAAACTGACATCAGGAACCTGGGCTGGCCACTTTTCTTTCCCAGGGAAAAGGACCAGTCTTTGTCTCCAGGGGCCTGTGGCCCTGAAGTGGCCTGACACCTCCAAAAATCCAAACGATCGAAGATGTGTCGCAGACCCAAGCTGCCACCACCTCAAACCTGTGCTGCCCTGACAGTCCCAAGGGAACCCTACAAACTGACATCAGGAACCTGGGCTGGCCACTTTTCTTTCTCAAGGAAAAAGCCTGATATTTGCCTCCAGGGGCCTGTGGCCCTGAGTGGCCGGACACCTCCAAAAATCCAAACGATTGAAGATGTGTCGCAGACCCAAGCTGCCCCCACCTCAAACCTGTGCTGCCCTGACAGTCCCAAGGGAACCCTACAAACTGACATCAGGAACCTGGGCTGGCCACTTTTCTTTCCCAGGGAAAAAGGACCAGTCTTTGTCTCCAGGGGCCTGTGACATTGAGTGGCCCGACACCTCCAAAAATCCAAACGATCGAAGATGTGTCGCAGACCCAAGCTGCCCCCAGCTCAAACCTGTGCTGCCCTGACAGTCCCAAGGGAACCCTACAAACTGACATCAGGAACCTGGGCTGGCCACTTTTCTTTCCCAAGGAAAAAGGCTGATCTTTGCCTCCAGAGGCCTGTGGCCCTGAAATGGCCGGACACCTCCAAAAACCCAAACAATAGAAGATGTGTCGCAGACCCAAGCTGCCCCCAGCTCAAACCTGTGCTGCCCTGACAGTCCCAAAGGAACCCTACAAACTGACATCAGGAACCTGGGCTGGCCACTTTTCTTTCCCAGGGAAAAGGACCGGTCTTTGTCTCCAGGGGCCTGTGGCCCTGACTGGCCGGACACCTCCAAAAATCCAAACGACCGAGGATGTGTCGCAGACCCAAGCTGCCCCCACCTCAAACCTGTGCTGCCCTGACAGTCCCAAGGGAACCCTACAAACTGACATCAGGAACCTGGGCTGGCCACTTTTCTTTCCCAGGGAAAAGGACCAGTCTTCGTCTCCAGGGGCCTGTGGCCCTGAAGTGGCCGGACACCTCCAAAAATCCAAACGATCGAAGATGTGTCGCAGACCCAAGCTGCCCCCAGCTCAAACCTGTGCTGCCCTGACAGTCCCAAGGGAACCCTACAAACTGACATCAGGAACCTGGGCTGGCCACTTTTCTTTCTCAAGGAAAAAGCCTGATATTTGCCTCCAGGGGCCTGTGGCCCTGAGTGGCCGGACACCTCCAAAAATCCAAACGATCGAAGATGTGTCGCAGACCCAAGCTGCCCCCACCTCAAACCTGTGATGCCCTGACAGTCCCAAGGGAACCCTACAAACTGACATCAGGAACCTGGGCTGGCCACTTTTTTTTCCCAGGGAAAAAGGACCAGTCTTTGTGTCCAGGGGCCTGTGACATTGAGCAGCCCGACACCTCTAAAAATCCAAACGATCGAAGATGTGTCGCAGACCCAAGCTGCCCCCACCTCAAACCTGTGCTGCCCTGACAGTCCCAAGGGAACCCTACAAACTGACATCAGGAACCTGGGCTGGCCACTTTTCTTTCCCAAGGAAAAAGGCTGATCTTTGCCTCCAGGGGCTTGTGGCCCTGAAGTGGCCGGACACCTCCAAAAATCCAAACGATCGAAGATGTGTCGCAGACCCAAGCTGCCCCCAGCTCAAACCTGTGCTGCCCTGACAGTCCCAAGGGAACCCTACAAACTGACATCAGGAACCTGGGCTGGCCACTTTTCTTTCTCAAGGAAAAAGCCTGATATTAGCCTCCAGGGGCCTGTGGCCCTGAGTGGCCGGACACCTCCAAAAACCCAAACAATAGAAGATGTGTCGCAGACCCAAGCTGCCCCCAGCTCAAACCTGTGCTGCCCTGACAGTCCCAAAGGAACCCTACAAACTGACATCAGGAACCTGGGCTGGCCACTTTTCTTTCCCAGGGAAAAGGACCGGTCTTTGTCTCCAGGGGCCTGTGGCCCTGACTGGCCGGACACCTCCAAAAATCCAAACGACCGAGGATGTGTCGCAGACCCAAGCTGCCCCCACCTCAAACCTGTGCTGCCCTGACAGTCCCAAGGGAACCCTACAAACTGACATCAGGAACCTGGGCTGGCCACTTTTCTTTCCCAGGGAAAAGGACCAGTCTTCGTCTCCAGGGGCCTGTGGCCCTGAAGTGGCCGGACACCTCCAAAAATCCAAACGATCGAAGATGTGTCGCAGACCCAAGCTGCCCCCAGCTCAAACCTGTGCTGCCCTGACAGTCCCAAGGGAACCCTACAAACTGACATCAGGAACCTGGGCTGGCCACTTTTCTTTCCCAGGGAAAAGTACCGGTCTTTGTCTCCAGGGGCCTGTGGCCCTGACTGGCCGGACACCTCTAAAAATCCAAACGATCGAGGATGTGTCGCAGACCCAAGCTGCCCCCACCTCAAACCTGTGCTGCCCTGACAGTCCCAAGGGAACCCTACAAACTGACATCAGGAACCTGGGCTGGCCACTTTTCTTTCTCAAGGAAAAAGGCTGATCTTTGCCTCCAGGGGCCTGTGGCCCTGAAGTGGCCGGACACCTCCAAAAATCCAAACGATCGAAGATGTGTCGCAGACCCAAGCTGCCCCCACCTCAAACCTGTGCTGCCCTGACAGTCCCAAGGGAACCCTACAAACTGACATCAGGAACCTGGGCTGGCCACTTTTCTTTCCCAGGGAAAAGGACTGGTCTTTGTCTCCAGGGGCCTGTGGCCCTGAAGTGGCCAGACACCTCCAAAATTCCAAACGATCGAAGATGTGTCGCAGACCCAAGCTGCCCCCACCTCAAACCTGTGCTGCCCTGACAGTCCCAAGGGAACCCTACAAACTGACATCAGGAACCTGGGCTGGCCACTTTTCTTTCCCAGGGAAAAGGACCAGTCTTTGCCTCCAGGGGCCTGTGGCCCTGAGTGGCCAGACACCTCCAAAAATCCAAACGATCGAAGATGTGTCGCAGACCCAAGCTGCCCCCACCTCAAACCTGTGCTGCCCTGACAGTCCCAAGGGAACCCTACAAACTGACATCAGGAACCTGGGCTGGCCACTTTTCTTTCCCAAGGAAAAAGGCTGATCTTTGCCTCCAGGGGCCTGTGGCCCTGAAGTGGCCGGACACCTCCAAAAATCCAAACGATCGAAGATGTGTCGCAGACCCAAGCTGCCCCCACCTCAAACCTGTGCTGCCCTGACAGTCCCAAGGGAACCCTACAAACTGACATCAGGAACCTGGGCTGGCCACTTTTCTTTCCCAGGGAAAAGGACTGGCCTTTGTCTCCAGGGGCCTGTGGCCCTGAAGTGGCCAGACACCTCCAAAAATCCAAACGATCGAAGATGTGTCGCAGACCCAAGCTACCCCCACCTCAAACCTGTGCTGCCCTGACAGTCCCAAGGGAACCCTACAAACTGACATCAGGAACCTGGGCTGGCCACTTTTCTTTCCCAGGGAAAAGTACCGGTCTTTGTCTCCAGGGGCCTGTGGCCCTGAAGTGGACGGACACCTCCAAAAATCCAATCGATCGAGGATGTGTCGCAGACCCAAGCTGCCCCCACCTCAACCCTGTGCTGCCCTGACAGTCCCAAGGGAACCCTACAAACTGACATCAGGAACCTGGGCTGGCCACTTTTCTTTCCCAGGGAAAAAGGCTGATCATTGCCTCCAGGGGCCTGTGGCCCTGAAGTGGCCGGACACCTCCAAAAATCCAAACGATTGAAGATGTGTCGCAGACCCAAGCTGCCCCCACCTCAAACCTGTGCTGCCCTGACAGTCCCAAGGGAACCCTACAAACTGACATCAGGAACCTGGGCTGGCCACTTTTCTTTCCCAGGGAAAAAGGACCGGTCGTGTCTCCAAGGGCCTGTGGCCCTGAAGTGGCCGGACACCTCCAAAAATCCAAACGATCGAGGATGTGTCGCAGACCCAAGCTGCCCCCAGCTCAAACCTGTGCTGCCCTGACAGTCCCAAGGGAACCCTACAAACTGACATCAGGAACCTGGGCTGGCCACTTTTCTTTCCCAGGGAAAAAGGCTGATCTTTGCCTCCAGGGGCCTGTGGCCCTGAAGTGGCCGGACACCTCCAAAAATCCAAACGATCGAAGATGTGTCGCAGACCCAAGCTGCCCCCACCTCAAACCTGTGCTGCCCTGACAGTCCCAAGGGAACCCTACAAACTGACATCAGGAACCTGGGCTGGCCACTTTTCTATCCCAGGGAAAAAGGGCCGTTCTGTGTCTCCAAGGGCCTGTGGCCCTGAGTGGCCGGACACCTCCAAAAATCCAAACGATCGAAGATGTGTCGCAGACCCAAGCTGCCCCCACCTCAAACCTGTGCTGCCCTGACAGTCCCAAGGGAACCCTACAAACTGACATCAGGAACCTGGGCTCGCCACATTTCTTTCCCAGGGAAAAGGACCGGTCTGTCTCTCCAGGGGCCTGTGGCCCTGAAGTGGCCGGACACCTCCAAAAATCCAAACGATCGAGGATGTGTCGCAGACCCAAGCTGCCACCACCTCAAACCTGTGCTGCCCTGACAGTCCCAAGGGAACCCTACAAACTGACATCAGGAACCTGGGCTGGCCACTTTTCCCTCCCAAGGAAAAACGACCGGTCAGTGTCTCCAGGGGCCTGTGGCCCTGAGTGGCCGGACACCTCCAAAAATCCAAACGATCGAAGATGTGTCGCAGACCCAAGCTGCCCCCACCTCAAACCTGTGCTGCCCTGACAGTCCCAAGGGAACCCTACAAACTGACATCAGGAACCTGGGCTGGCCACTTTTCTTTCCCAGGGAAAAGGACTGGTCTGTGCCTCCAGGGGCCTATGGCCCTGAGTGGCCGGACACCTCCAAAAATCCAAACGATCGAAGATGTGTCGCAGACCCAAGCTGCCCCCACCTCAAACCTGTGCTGCCCTGACAGTCTCAAGGGAACCCTACAAACTGACATCAGGAACCTGGGCTGGCCACTTTTCTTTCCCAGGGAAAAAGGCTGATCTTTGCCTCCAGGGGCCTGTGGCCCTGAAGTGGCCGGACACCTCCAAAAATCCAAACGATCGAAGATGTGTCGCAGACCCAAGCTGCCCCCACCTCAAACCTGTGCTGCCCTGACAGTCCCAAGGGACCCCTACAAATTGACATCAGGAACCTGGGCTGGCCACTTTTCTTTCCCAGGGAAAAAGGACCGGTCGTGTCTCCAAGGGCCTGTGGCCCTGAAGTGGCCGGACACCTCCAAAAATCCAAACGATCGAGGATGTGTCGCAGACCCAAGCTGCCCCCACCTCAAACCTGTGCTGCCCTGACAGTCCCAAGGGAACCCTACAAACTGACATCAGGAACCTGGGCTGGCCACTTTACTTTCCCAGGGAAAAGGACCGGTCTGTCTCTCCAGGGGCCTGTGGCCCTGAAGTGGCTGGACACCTCCAAAAATCCAAACGATCGAGGATGTGTCGCAGACCCAAGCTGCCACCACCTCAAACCTGTGCTGCCCTGACAGTCCCAAGGGAACCCTACAAACTGACATCAGGAACCTGGGCTGGCCACTTTTCTTTCCCAGGGAAAAAGGCTGATCTTTGCCTCCAGGGGCCTGCGGCCCTGAAGTGGCCGGACACCTCCAAAAATCCAAACGATCGAGGATGTGTCGCAGACCCAAGCTGCCCCCACCTCAAACCTGTGCTGCCCTGACAGTCCCAAGGGAACCCTACAAACTGACATCAGGAACCTGGGCTGGCCACTTTTCTTTCCCAGGGAAAAGGACCAGTCTTTGTCTCCAGGGGCCTGTGGCCCTGAAGTGGCTGGACACCTCCAAAAATCCAAACGATCGAAGATGTGTCGCAGACCCAAGCTGCCCCCACCTCAAACCTGTGCTGCCCTGACAGTCCCAAGGGAACCCTACAAACTGACATCAGGAACCTGGGCTGGCCACTTTTCTTTCCCAGGGAAAAAGGCTGATCATTGCCTCCAGGGGCCTGTGGCCCTGAAGTGGCCGGACACCTCCAAAAATCCAAACGATCGAAGATGTGTCGCAGACCCAAGCTGCCCCCACCTCAAACCTGTGCTGCCCTGACAGTCCCAAGGGAACCCTACAAACTGACATCAGGAACCTGGGCTGGCCACTTTTCTTTCCCAGGGAAAAGGACTGGTCTGTGCCTCCAGGGGCCTATGGCCCTGAGTGGCCGGACACCTCCAAAAATCCAAACGATCGAGGATGTGTCGCAGACCCAAGCTGCCCCCACCTCAAACCTGTGCTGCCCTGACAGTCCCAAGGGAACCCTACAAACTGACATCAGGAACCTGGGCTGGCCACTTTTCTTTCCCAAGGAAAAAGGCTGATATTTGCCTCCAGGGGCCTGTGGCCCTGAAGTGGCCGACAGCCTCCAAAAATCCAAACGATCGAAGATGTGTCGCAGACCCAAGCTGCCCCCACCTCAAACCTGTGCTGCCCTGACAGTCCCAAGGGACCCCTACAAATTGACATCAGGAACCTGGGCTGGCCACTTTTCTTTCCCAGGGAAAAGGACCTGTCTGTGTCTCCAGGGGCCTGTGACCCTGAACTGGCCGGACACCTCCAAAAATTCAAACGATCAAAGATGTGTCGCAGACCCAAGCTGCCCCCACCTCAAACCTGTGCTGCCCTGACAGTCCCAAGGGAACCCTACAAACTGACATCAGGAACCTGGGCTGGCCACTTTTCTTTCCCAAGGAAAAAGGCTGATCTTTGACTCCAGGGTCCTGTGGCCCTGAGTGGCCGGACACCTCCAAAAATCCAAACGATCGAAGATGTGTCGCAGACCCAAGCTGCCCCCACCTCAAACCTGTGCTGCCCTGACAGTCCCAAGGGAACCCTACAAACTGACATCAGGAACCTGGGCTGGCCACTTTTCTTTCCCAAGGAAAAAGGCTGATATTTGCCTCCAGGGGCCTGTGGCCCTGAAGTGGCCGACAGCCTCCAAAAATCCAAACGATCGAAGATGTGTCGCAGACCCAAGCTGCCCCCACCTCAAACCTGTGCTGCCCTGACAGTCCCAAGGGAACCCTACAAACTGACATCAGGAACCTGGGCTGGCCACTTTTCTTTCCCAAGGAAAAAGGCTGATCTTTGCCTCCAGGGTCCTGTGGCCCTGAGTGGCCGGACACCTCCAAAAATCCAAACGATCGAAGATGTGTCGCAGACCCAAGCTGCCCCCACCTCAAACCTGTGCTGCCCTGACAGTCCCAAGGGAACCCTACAAACTGACATCAGGAACCTGGGCTGGCCACTTTTCTTTCCCAAGGAAAAAGGACCGGTCTGTGTCTCCAAGGGCCTGTGGCCCTGAAGTGGCCGGACACCTCCAAAAATCCAAACGATCGAAGATGTGTCGCAGACCGAAACTGCCCCCACCTCAAACCTGTGCTGCCCTGACAGTCCCAAGGGAACCCTACAAACTGACATCAGGAACCTGGGCTGGCCACTTTTCTTTCCCAGGGAAAAAGGCTGATCTTTGCCTCCAGGGGCCTGTGGCCCTGAAGTGGCCGGACACCTCCAAAAATCCAAACGATCGAGGATGTGTCGCAGACCCAAGCTGCCCCCACCTCAAACCTGTGCTGCCCTGACAGTCCCAAGGGAACCCTACAAACTGACATCAGGAACCTGGGCTGGCCACTTTTCTTTCCCAGGGAAAAAGGCTGATCATTGCCTCCAGGGGCCTGTGGCCCTGAAGTGGCCGGACACCTCCAAAAATCCAAACGATCGAAGATGTGTCGCAGACCCAAGCTGCCCCCACCTCAAACCTGTGCTGCCCTGACAGTCCCAAGGGAACCCTACAAACTGACATCAGGAACCTGGGCTGGCCACTTTTCTTTCCCAGGGAAAAGAAGCAGTCTTTGTCTCCAGGGGCCTGTGGCCCTGAAGTGGCCGGACACCTCCAAAAATCCAAACGATCGAAGATGTGTCGCAGACCGAAGCTGCCCCCAGCTCAAACCTGTGCTGCCCTGACAGTCCCAAGGGAACCCTACAAACTGACATCAGGAACCTGGGCTGGCCACTTTTCTTTCCCAGGGAAAAGAAGCAGTCTTTGTCTCCAGGGGCCTGTGGCCCTGAAGTGGCCGGACACCTCCAAAAATCCAAACGATCAAAGATGTGTCGCAGACCGAAACTGCCCCCACCTCAAACCTGTGCTGCCCTGACAGTCCCAAGGGAACCCTACAAACTGACATCAGGAACATGGGCTGGCCTCTTTTCTTTCCCAAGAAAAAAGGCTGATCTTTGCCTCCAGGGGCCTGTGGCCCTGAAGTGGCCGGACACCTCCAAAAATCCAAACGATCGAAGATGTGTCGCAGACCCAAGCTGCCCCCACCTCAAACCTGTGCTGCCCTGACAGTCCCAAGGGAACCCTACAAACTGACATCAGGAACCTGGGCTGGCCACTTTACTTTCCCAGGGAAAAGGACCGGTCTGTCTCTCCAGGGGCCTGTGGCCCTGAAGTGGCTGGACACCTCCAAAAATCCAAACGATCGAGGATGTGTCGCAGACCCAAGCTGCCACCACCTCAAACCTGTGCTGCCCTGACAGTCCCAAGGGAACCCTACAAACTGACATCAGGAACCTGGGCTGGCCACTTTTCCCTCCCAAGGAAAAAGGACCGGTCACTGTCTCCAGGGGCCTGTGGCCCTGAGTGGCCGGACACCTCCAAAAATCCAAACGATCGAAGATGTGTCGCAGACCCAAGCTGCCCCCACCTCAAACCTGTGCTGCCCTGACAGTCCCAAGGGAACCCTACAAACTGACATCAGGAACCTGGGCTGGCCACTTTTCTTTCCCAGGGAAAAAGGCTGATCATTGCCTCCAGGGGCCTGTGGCCCTGAAGTGGCCGGACACCTCCAAAAATCCAAACGATCGAAGATGTGTCGCAGACCCAAGCTGCCCCCACCTCAAACCTGTGCTGCCCTGACAGTCCCAAGGGAACCCTACAAACTGACATCAGGAACCTGGGCTGGCCACTTTTCTTTCCCAGGGAAAAGGACTGGTCTGTGCCTCCAGGGGCCTATGGCCCTGAGTGGCCGGACACCTCCAAAAATCCAAACGATCGAGGATGTGTCGCAGACCCAAGCTGCCCCCACCTCAAACCTGTGCTGCCCTGACAGTCCCAAGGGAACCCTACAAACTGACATCAGGAACCTGGGCTGGCCACTTTTCTTTCCCAAGGAAAAAGGCTGATATTTGCCTCCAGGGGCCTGTGGCCCTGAAGTGGCCGACAGCCTCCAAAAATCCAAACGATCGAAGATGTGTCGCAGACCCAAGCTGCCCCCACCTCAAACCTGTGCTGCCCTGACAGTCCCAAGGGACCCCTACAAATTGACATCAGGAACCTGGGCTGGCCACTTTTCTTTCCCAGGGAAAAGGACCAGTCTTTGTCTCCAGGGGCCTGTGGCCCTGAACTGGCCGGAGACCTCCAAAAATTCAAACGATCAAAGATGTGTCGCAGACCCAAGCTGCCCCCACCTCAAACCTGTGCTGCCCTGACAGTCCCAAGGGAACCCTACAAACTGACATCAGGAACCTGGGCTGGCCACTTTTCTTTCCCAAGGAAAAAGGCTGATCTTTGACTCCAGGGTCCTGTGGCCCTGAGTGGCCGGACACCTCCAAAAATCCAAACGATCGAAGATGTGTCGCAGACCCAAGCTGCCCCCACCTCAAACCTGTGCTGCCCTGACAGTCCCAAGGGAACCCTACAAACTGACATCAGGAACCTGGGCTGGCCACTTTTCTTTCCCAAGGAAAAAGGCTGATATTTGCCTCCAGGGGCCTGTGGCCCTGAAGTGGCCGACAGCCTCCAAAAATCCAAACGATCGAAGATGTGTCGCAGACCCAAGCTGCCCCCACCTCAAACCTGTGCTGCCCTGACAGTCCCAAGGGAACCCTACAAACTGACATCAGGAACCTGGGCTGGCCACTTTTCTTTCCCAGGGAAAAGGACCTGTCTGTGTCTCCAGGGGCCTGTGACCCTGAACTGGCCGGAGACCTCCAAAAATTCAAACGATCAAAGATGTGTCGCAGACCCAAGCTGCCCCCACCTCAAACCTGTGCTGCCCTGACAGTCCCAAGGGAACCCTACAAACTGACATCAGGAACCTGGGCTGGCCACTTTTCTTTCCCAAGGAAAAAGGCTGATCTTTGCCTCCAGGGTCCTGTGGCCCTGAGTGGCCGGACACCTCCAAAAATCCAAACGATCGAAGATGTGTCGCAGACCCAAGCTGCCCCCACCTCAAACCTGTGCTGCCCTGACAGTCCCAAGGGAACCCTACAAACTGACATCAGGAACCTGGGCTGGCCACTTTTCTTTCCCAAGGAAAAAGGACCGGTCTGTGTCTCCAAGGGCCTGTGGCCCTGAAGTGGCCGGACACCTCCAAAAATCCAAACGATCGAAGATGTGTCGCAGACCGAAACTGCCCCCACCTCAAACCTGTGCTGCCCTGACAGTCCCAAGGGAACCCTACAAACTGACATCAGGAACCTGGGCTGGCCACTTTTCTTTCCCAGGGAAAAAGGCTGATCTTTGCCTCCAGGGGCCTGTGGCCCTGAAGTGGCCGGACACCTCCAAAAATCCAAACGATCGAGGATGTGTCGCAGACCCAAGCTGCCCCCACCTCAAACCTGTGCTGCCCTGACAGTCCCAAGGGAACCCTACAAACTGACATCAGGAACCTGGGCTGGCCACTTTTCTTTCCCAGGGAAAAAGGCTGATCATTGCCTCCAGGGGCCTGTGGCCCTGAAGTGGCCGGACACCTCCAAAAATCCAAACGATCGAAGATGTGTCGCAGACCCAAGCTGCCCCCACCTCAAACCTGTGCTGCCCTGACAGTCCCAAGGGAACCCTACAAACTGACATCAGGAACCTGGGCTGGCCACTTTTCTTTCCCAGGGAAAAGGACTGGTCTGTGCCTCCAGTGGCCTATGGCCCTGAGTGGCCGGACACCTCCAAAAATCCAAACGATCGAAGATGTGTCGCAGACCCAAGCTGCCCCCACCTCAAACCTGTGCTGCCCTGACAGTCCCAAGGGAACCCTACAAACTGACATCAGGAACCTGGGCTGGCCACTTTTCTTTCCCAGGGAAAAGAAGCAGTCTTTGTCTCCAGGGGCCTGTGGCCCTGAAGTGGCCGGACACCTCCAAAAATCCAAACGATCGAAGATGTGTCGCAGACCGAAGCTGCCCCCAGCTCAAACCTGTGCTGCCCTGACAGTCCCAAGGGAACCCTACAAACTGACATCAGGAACCTGGGCTGGCCACTTTTCTTTCCCAGGGAAAAGAAGCAGTCTTTGTCTCCAGGGGCCTGTGGCCCTGAAGTGGCCGGACACCTCCAAAAATCCAAACGATCAAAGATGTGTCGCAGACCGAAACTGCCCCCACCTCAAACCTGTGCTGCCCTGACAGTCCCAAGGGAACCCTACAAACTGACATCAGGAACATGGGCTGGCCTCTTTTCTTTCCCAAGAAAAAAGGCTGATCTTTGCCTCCAGGGGCCTGTGGCCCTGAAGTGGCCGGACACCTCCAAAAATCCAAACGATCGAAGATGTGTCGCAGACCCAAGCTGCCCCCACCTCAAACCTGTGCTGCCCTGACAGTCCCAAGGGACCCCTACAAATTGACATCAGGAACCTGGGCTGGCCACTTTTCTTTCCCAGGGAAAAAGGACCGGTCGTGTCTCCAAGGGCCTGTGGCCCTGAAGTGGCCGGACACCTCCAAAAATCCAAACGATCGAGGATGTGTCGCAGACCCAAGCTGCCCCCACCTCAAACCTGTGCTGCCCTGACAGTCCCAAGGGAACCCTACAAACTGACATCAGGAACCTGGGCTGGCCACTTTACTTTCCCAGGGAAAAGGACCGGTCTGTCTCTCCAGGGGCCTGTGGCCCTGAAGTGGCTGGACACCTCCAAAAATCCAAACGATCGAGGATGTGTCGCAGACCCAAGCTGCCACCACCTCAAACCTGTGCTGCCCTGACAGTCCCAAGGGAACCCTACAAACTGACATCAGGAACCTGGGCTGGCCACTTTTCCCTCCCAAGGAAAAAGGACCGGTCACTGTCTCCAGGGGCCTGTGGCCCTGAGTGGCCGGACACCTCCAAAAATCCAAACGATCGAAGATGTGTCGCAGACCCAAGCTGCCCCCACCTCAAACCTGTGCTGCCCTGACAGTCCCAAGGGAACCCTACAAACTGACATCAGGAACCTGGGCTGGCCACTTTTCTTTCCCAGGGAAAAAGGCTGATCTTTGCCTCCAGGGGCCTGCGGCCCTGAAGTGGCCGGACACCTCCAAAAATCCAAACGATCGAGGATGTGTCGCAGACCCAAGCTGCCCCCACCTCAAACCTGTGCTGCCCTGACAGTCCCAAGGGAACCCTACAAACTGACATCAGGAACCTGGGCTGGCCACTTTTCTTTCCCAGGGAAAAGGACCAGTCTTTGTCTCCAGGGGCCTGTGGCCCTGAAGTGGCTGGACACCTCCAAAAATCCAAACGATCGAAGATGTGTCGCAGACCCAAGCTGCCCCCACCTCAAACCTGTGCTGCCCTGACAGTCCCAAGGGAACCCTACAAACTGACATCAGGAACCTGGGCTGGCCACTTTTCTTTCCCAGGGAAAAAGGCTGATCATTGCCTCCAGGGGCCTGTGGCCCTGAAGTGGCCGGACACCTCCAAAAATCCAAACGATCGAAGATGTGTCGCAGACCCAAGCTGCCCCCACCTCAAACCTGTGCTGCCCTGACAGTCCCAAGGGAACCCTACAAACTGACATCAGGAACCTGGGCTGGCCACTTTTCTTTCCCAGGGAAAAGGACTGGTCTGTGCCTCCAGGGGCCTATGGCCCTGAGTGGCCGGACACCTCCAAAAATCCAAACGATCGAGGATGTGTCGCAGACCCAAGCTGCCCCCACCTCAAACCTGTGCTGCCCTGACAGTCCCAAGGGAACCCTACAAACTGACATCAGGAACCTGGGCTGGCCACTTTTCTTTCCCAAGGAAAAAGGCTGATATTTGCCTCCAGGGGCCTGTGGCCCTGAAGTGGCCGACAGCCTCCAAAAATCCAAACGATCGAAGATGTGTCGCAGACCCAAGCTGCCCCCACCTCAAACCTGTGCTGCCCTGACAGTCCCAAGGGAACCCTACAAACTGACATCAGGAACCTGGGCTGGCCACTTTTCTTTCCCAGGGAAAAGGACCTGTCTGTGTCTCCAGGGGCCTGTGACCCTGAACTGGCCGGAGACCTCCAAAAATTCAAACGATCAAAGATGTGTCGCAGACCCAAGCTGCCCCCACCTCAAACCTGTGCTGCCCTGACAGTCCCAAGGGAACCCTACAAACTGACATCAGGAACCTGGGCTGGCCACTTTTCTTTCCCAAGGAAAAAGGCTGATCTTTGCCTCCAGGGGCCTGTGGCCCTGAAGTGGCCGGACACCTCCAAAAATCCAAACGATCGAAGATGTGTCGCAGACCCAAGCTGCCCCCACCTCAAACCTGTGCTGCCCTGACAGTCCCAAGGGAACCCTACAAACTGACATCAGGAACCTGGGCTGGCCACTTTTCTTTCCCAGGGAAAAGGACTGGCCTTTGTCTCCAGGGGCCTGTGGCCCTGAAGTGGCCAGACACCTCCAAAAATCCAAACGATCGAAGATGTGTCGCAGACCCAAGCTACCCCCACCTCAAACCTGTGCTGCCCTGACAGTCCCAAGGGAACCCTACAAACTGACATCAGGAACCTGGGCTGGCCACTTTTCTTTCCCAGGGAAAAGTACCGGTCTTTGTCTCCAGGGGCCTGTGGCCCTGAAGTGGACGGACACCTCCAAAAATCCAATCGATCGAGGATGTGTCGCAGACCCAAGCTGCCCCCACCTCAACCCTGTGCTGCCCTGACAGTCCCAAGGGAACCCTACAAACTGACATCAGGAACCTGGGCTGGCCACTTTTCCCTCCCAAGGAAAAAGGACCGGTCAGTGTCTCCAGGGGCCTGTGGCCCTGAGTGGCCGGACACCTCCAAAAATCCAAACGATCGAAGATGTGTCGCAGACCCAAGCTGCCCCCACCTCAAACCTGTGCTGCCCTGACAGTCCCAAGGGAACCCTACAAACTGACATCAGGAACCTGGGCTGGCCACTTTTCTTTCCCAGGGAAAAGGACTGGTCTGTGCCTCCAGGGGCCTATGGCCCTGAGTGGCCGGACACCTCCAAAAATCCAAACGATCGAAGATGTGTCGCAGACCCAAGCTGCCCCCACCTCAAACCTGTGCTGCCCTGACAGTCCCAAGGGAACCCTACAAACTGACATCAGGAACCTGGGCTGGCCACTTTTCTTTCCCAGGGAAAAAGGCTGATCATTGCCTCCAGGGGCCTGTGGCCCTGAAGTGGCCGGACACCTCCAAAAATCCAAACGATCGAAGATGTGTCGCAGACCCAAGCTGCCCCCACCTCAAACCTGTGCTGCCCTGACAGTCCCAAGGGAACCCTACAAACTGACATCAGGAACCTGGGCTGGCCACTTTTCTTTCCCAGGGAAAAGGACTGGTCTGTGCCTCCAGGGGCCTATGGCCCTGAGTGGCCGGACACCTCCAAAAATCCAAACGATCGAGGATGTGTCGCAGACCCAAGCTGCCCCCACCTCAAACCTGTGCTGCCCTGACAGTCCCAAGGGAACCCTACAAACTGACATCAGGAACCTGGGCTGGCCACTTTTCTTTCCCAAGGAAAAAGGCTGATATTTGCCTCCAGGGGCCTGTGGCCCTGAAGTGGCCGACAGCCTCCAAAAATCCAAACGATCGAAGATGTGTCGCAGACCCAAGCTGCCCCCACCTCAAACCTGTGCTGCCCTGACAGTCCCAAGGGACCCCTACAAATTGACATCAGGAACCTGGGCTGGCCACTTTTCTTTCCCAGGGAAAAGGACCTGTCTGTGTCTCCAGGGGCCTGTGACCCTGAACTGGCCGGACACCTCCAAAAATTCAAACGATCAAAGATGTGTCGCAGACCCAAGCTGCCCCCACCTCAAACCTGTGCTGCCCTGACAGTCCCAAGGGAACCCTACAAACTGACATCAGGAACCTGGGCTGGCCACTTTTCTTTCCCAAGGAAAAAGGCTGATCTTTGACTCCAGGGTCCTGTGGCCCTGAGTGGCCGGACACCTCCAAAAATCCAAACGATCGAAGATGTGTCGCAGACCCAAGCTGCCCCCACCTCAAACCTGTGCTGCCCTGACAGTCCCAAGGGAACCCTACAAACTGACATCAGGAACCTGGGCTGGCCACTTTTCTTTCCCAAGGAAAAAGGCTGATATTTGCCTCCAGGGGCCTGTGGCCCTGAAGTGGCCGACAGCCTCCAAAAATCCAAACGATCGAAGATGTGTCGCAGACCCAAGCTGCCCCCACCTCAAACCTGTGCTGCCCTGACAGTCCCAAGGGAACCCTACAAACTGACATCAGGAACCTGGGCTGGCCACTTTTCTTTCCCAGGGAAAAGGACCTGTCTGTGTCTCCAGGGGCCTGTGACCCTGAACTGGCCGGAGACCTCCAAAAATTCAAACGATCAAAGATGTGTCGCAGACCCAAGCTGCCCCCACCTCAAACCTGTGCTGCCCTGACAGTCCCAAGGGAACCCTACAAACTGACATCAGGAACCTGGGCTGGCCACTTTTCTTTCCCAAGGAAAAAGGCTGATCTTTGCCTCCAGGGTCCTGTGGCCCTGAGTGGCCGGACACCTCCAAAAATCCAAACGATCGAAGATGTGTCGCAGACCCAAGCTGCCCCCACCTCAAACCTGTGCTGCCCTGACAGTCCCAAGGGAACCCTACAAACTGACATCAGGAACCTGGGCTGGCCACTTTTCTTTCCCAAGGAAAAAGGACCGGTCTGTGTCTCCAAGGGCCTGTGGCCCTGAAGTGGCCGGACACCTCCAAAAATCCAAACGATCGAAGATGTGTCGCAGACCGAAACTGCCCCCACCTCAAACCTGTGCTGCCCTGACAGTCCCAAGGGAACCCTACAAACTGACATCAGGAACCTGGGCTGGCCACTTTTCTTTCCCAGGGAAAAAGGCTGATCTTTGCCTCCAGGGGCCTGTGGCCCTGAAGTGGCCGGACACCTCCAAAAATCCAAACGATCGAGGATGTGTCGCAGACCCAAGCTGCCCCCACCTCAAACCTGTGCTGCCCTGACAGTCCCAAGGGAACCCTACAAACTGACATCAGGAACCTGGGCTGGCCACTTTTCTTTCCCAGGGAAAAGGACCAGTCTTTGTCTCCAGGGGCCTGTGGCCCTGAAGTGGCTGGACACCTCCAAAAATCCAAACGATCGAAGATGTGTCGCAGACCCAAGCTGCCCCCACCTCAAACCTGTGCTGCCCTGACAGTCCCAAGGGAACCCTACAAACTGACATCAGGAACCTGGGCTGGCCACTTTTCTTTCCCAGGGAAAAAGGCTGATCATTGCCTCCAGGGGCCTGTGGCCCTGAAGTGGCCGGACACCTCCAAAAATCCAAACGATCGAAGATGTGTCGCAGACCCAAGCTGCCCCCAGCTCAAACCTGTGCTGCCCTGACAGTCCCAAGGGAACCCTACAAACTGACATCAGGAACCTGGGCTGGCCACTTTTCTTTCCCAGGGAAAAGAAGCAGTCTTTGTCTCCAGGGGCCTGTGGCCCTGAAGTGGCCGGACACCTCCAAAAATCCAAACGATCAAAGATGTGTCGCAGACCGAAACTGCCCCCACCTCAAACCTGTGCTGCCCTGACAGTCCCAAGGGAACCCTACAAACTGACATCAGGAACATGGGCTGGCCTCTTTTCTTTCCCAAGAAAAAAGGCTGATCTTTGCCTCCAGGGGCCTGTGGCCCTGAAGTGGCCGGACACCTCCAAAAATCCAAACGATCGAAGATGTGTCGCAGACCCAAGCTGCCCCCAGCTCAAACCTGTGCTGCCCTGACAGTCCCAAGGGAACCCTACAAACTGACATCAGGAACCTGGGCTGGCCACTTTACTTTCCCAGGGAAAAGGACCGGTCTGTCTCTCCAGGGGCCTGTGGCCCTGAAGTGGCTGGACACCTCCAAAAATCCAAACGATCGAGGATGTGTCGCAGACCCAAGCTGCCACCACCTCAAACCTGTGCTGCCCTGACAGTCCCAAGGGAACCCTACAAACTGACATCAGGAACCTGGGCTGGCCACTTTTCCCTCCCAAGGAAAAAGGACCGGTCACTGTCTCCAGGGGCCTGTGGCCCTGAGTGGCCGGACACCTCCAAAAATCCAAACGATCGAAGATGTGTCGCAGACCCAAGCTGCCCCCACCTCAAACCTGTGCTGCCCTGACAGTCCCAAGGGAACCCTACAAACTGACATCAGGAACCTGGGCTGGCCACTTTTCTTTCCCAGGGAAAAAGGCTGATCTTTGCCTCCAGGGGCCTGCGGCCCTGAAGTGGCCGGACACCTCCAAAAATCCAAACGATCGAGGATGTGTCGCAGACCCAAGCTGCCCCCACCTCAAACCTGTGCTGCCCTGACAGTCCCAAGGGAACCCTACAAACTGACATCAGGAACCTGGGCTGGCCACTTTTCTTTCCCAGGGAAAAGGACTGGTCTGTGCCTCCAGGGGCCTATGGCCCTGAGTGGCCGGACACCTCCAAAAATCCAAACGATCGAGGATGTGTCGCAGACCCAAGCTGCCCCCACCTCAAACCTGTGCTGCCCTGACAGTCCCAAGGGAACCCTACAAACTGACATCAGGAACCTGGGCTGGCCACTTTTCTTTCCCAAGGAAAAAGGCTGATCTTTGCCTCCAGGGTCCTGTGGCCCTGAGTGGCCGGACACCTCCAAAAATCCAAACGATCGAAGATGTGTCGCAGACCCAAGCTGCCCCCACCTCAAACCTGTGCTGCCCTGACAGTCCCAAGGGAACCCTACAAACTGACATCAGGAACCTGGGCTGGCCACTTTTCTTTCCCAAGGAAAAAGGACCGGTCTGTGTCTCCAAGGGCCTGTGGCCCTGAAGTGGCCGGACACCTCCAAAAATCCAAACGATCGAAGATGTGTCGCAGACCGAAACTGCCCCCACCTCAAACCTGTGCTGCCCTGACAGTCCCAAGGGAACCCTACAAACTGACATCAGGAACCTGGGCTGGCCACTTTTCTTTCCCAGGGAAAAAGGCTGATCTTTACCTCCAGGGGCCTGTGGCCCTGAAGTGGCCGGACACCTCCAAAAATCCAAACGATCGAGGATGTGTCGCAGACCCAAGCTGCCCCCACCTCAAACCTGTGCTGCCCTGACAGTCCCAAGGGAACCCTACAAACTGACATCAGGAACCTGGGCTGGCCACTTTTCTTTCCCAGGGAAAAATGCTGATTTTTGCCTCCAGGGTCCTATGTGCCTTGAGTGGCCGGACACCTCCAAAAATCCAAACGATCGAAGATGTGTCGCAGAACCAAGCTGCCCCCACCTCAAACCTGTGCTGCCCTGACAGTCCCAAGGGAACCCTACAAACTGACATCAGGAACCTGGGCTGGCCACTTTTCTTTCCCAGGGAAAAAGGCTGATCTTTGCCTCCAGGGGCCTGTGGCCCTGAAGTGGCCGGACACCTCCAAAAATCCAAACGATCGAGGATGTGTCGCAGACCCAAGCTGCCCCCACCTCAAACCTGTGCTGCCCTGACAGTCCCAAGGGAACCCTACAAACTGACATCAGGAACCTGGGCTGGCCACTTTTCTTTCCCAGGGAAAAATGCTGATTTTTGCCTCCAGGGTCCTATGTGCCTTGAGTGGCCGGACACCTCCAAAAATCCAAACGATCGAGGATGTGTCGCAGACCCAAGCTGCCCCCACCTCAAACCTGTGCTGCCCTGACAGTCCCAAGGGAACCCTACAAACTGACATCAGGAACCTGGGCTGGCCACTTTTCTTTCCCAGGGAAAAAGGCTGATCTTTGCCTCCAGGGGCCTGTGGCCCTGAAGTGGCCGGACACCTCCAAAAATCCAAACGATCGAAGATGTGTCGCAGACCCAAGCTGCCCCCACCTCAAACCTGTGCTGCCCTGACAGTCCCAAGGGAACCCTACAAACTGACATCAGGAACCTGGGCTGGCCACTTTTCTTTCCCAGGGAAAAAGGACCGGTCTTTGTCTCCAAGGGCCTGTGGCCCTGAACTGGCCGGACACCTCCAAAAATCCAAACGATCGAAGATGTGTCGCAGACCCAAGCTGCCCCCAGCTCAAACCTGTGCTGCCCTGACAGTCCCAAGGGAACCCTACAAACTGACATCAAGAACCTGGGCTGGCCACATTTCTTTCCCAGGGAAAAGGACCGGTCTGTCTCTCCAGGGGCCTGTGGCCCTGAAGTGGCCGGACACCTCCAAAAATCCAAACGATCGAGGATGTGTCGCAGACCCAAGCTGCCACCACCTCAAACCTGTGCTGCCCTGACAGTCCCAAGGGAACCCTACAAACTGACATCAGGAACCTGGGCTGGCCACTTTTCTTTCCCAGGGAAAAATGCTGATTTTTGCCTCCAGGGTCCTATGTGCCTTGAGTGGCCGGACACCTCCAAAAATCCAAACGATCGAAGATGTGTCGCAGACCCAAGCTGCCCCCACCTCAAACCTGTGCTGCCCTGACAGTCCCAAGGGAACCCTACAAACTGACATCAGGAACCTGGGCTGGCCACTTTTCCCTCCCAAGGAAAAAGGACCGGTCTGGGTCTCCAGGGGCCTGTGGCCCTGAAGTGGCCGGACACCTCCAAAAATCCAAACGATCGAAGATGTGTCGCAGACCCAAGCTGCCCCCAGCTCAAACCTGTGCTGCCCTGACAGTCCCAAGGGAACCCTACAAACTGACATCAGGAACCTGGGCTGGCCACTTTTCTTTCCCAGGGAAAAGGACCAGTCTTTGTCTCCAGGGGCCTGTGGCCCTGAAGTGGCTGGACACCTCCAAAAATCCAAACGATCGAAGATGTGTCGCAGACCCAAGCTGCCCCCACCTCAAACCTGTGCTGCCCTGACAGTCCCAAGGGAACCCTACAAACTGACATCAGGAACCTGGGCTGGCCACTTTTCTTTCCCAGGGAAAAAGGCTGATCATTGCCTCCAGGGGCCTGTGGCCCTGAAGTGGCCGGACACCTCCAAAAATCCAAACGATCGAAGATGTGTCGCAGACCCAAGCTGCCCCCACCTCAAACCTGTGCTGCCCTGACAGTCCCAAGGGAACCCTACAAACTGACATCAGGAACCTGGGCTGGCCACTTTTCTTTCCCAGGGAAAAATGCTGATTTTTGCCTCCAGGGTCCTATGTGCCTTGAGTGGCCGGACACCTCCAAAAATCCAAACGATCGAAGATGTGTCGCAGACCCAAGCTGCCCCCACCTCAAACCTGTGCTGCCCTGACAGTCCCAAGGGAACCCTACAAACTGACATCAGGAACCTGGGCTGGCCACTTTTCTTTCCCAGGGAAAAAGGCTGATCTTTGTCTCCAGGGGCCTGTGGCCCTGAGTGGCCGGACACCTCCAAAAATCCAAACGATCGAAGATGTGTCGCAGACCCAAGCTGCCCCCACCTCAAACCTGTGCTGCCCTGACAGTCCCAAGGGAACCCTACAAACTGACATCAGGAACCTGGGCTGGCCACTTTTCTTTCCCAGGGAAAAAGGACCGGTCTTTGTCTCCAAGGGCCTGTGGCCCTGAACTGGCCGGACACCTCCAAAAATCCAAACGATCGAAGATGTGTCGCAGACCCAAGCTGCCCCCAGCTCAAACCTGTGCTGCCCTGACAGTCCCAAGGGAACCCTACAAACTGACATCAGGAACCTGGGCTGGCCACTTTTCTTTCCCAGGGAAAAGGACTGGTCTGTGCCTCCAGGGGCCTATGGCCCTGAGTGGCCGGACACCTCCAAAAATCCAAACGATCGAAGATGTGTCGCACACCCAAGCTGCCCCCACCTCAAACCTGTGCTGCCCTGACAGTCCCAAGGGAACCCTACAAACTGACATCAGGAACCTGGGCTGGCCACTTTTCTTTCCCAGGGAAAAAGGCTGATCATTGCCTCCAGGGGCCTGTGGCCCTGAAGTGGCCGGACACATCCAAAAATCCAAACAATCGAAGATGTGTCGCAGACCCAAGCTGCCCCCACCTCAAACCTGTGCTGCCCTGACAGTCCCAAGGGAACCCTACAAACTGACATCAGGAACCTGGGCTGGCCACTTTACTTTCCCAGGGAAAAGGACCGGTCTGTCTCTCCAGGGGCCTGTGGCCCTGAAGTGGCCGGACACCTCCAAAAATCCAAACGATCGAGGATGTGTCGCAGACCCAAGCTGCCCCCACCTCAAACCTGTGCTGCCCTGACAGTCCCAAGGGAACCCTACAAACTGACATCAGGAACCTGGGCTGGCCACTTTTCTTTCCCAGGGAAAAAGGCTGATCATTGCCTCCAGGGGCCTGTGGCCCTGAACTGGCCGGACACCTCCAAAAATCCAAACGATCGAAGATGTGTCGCAGACCCAAGCTGCCCCCACCTCAAACCTGTGCTGCCCTGACAGTCCCAAGGGAACCCTACAAACTGACATCAGGAACCTGGGCTGGCCACTTTTCTTTCCCAGGGAAAAAGGCTGATCTTTGCCTCCAGGGGCCTGTGGCCCTGAAGTGGCCGGACACCTCCAAAAATCCAAACGATCGAGGATGTGTCGCAGACCCAAGCTGCCCCCACCTCAAACCTGTGCTGCCCTGACAGTCCCAAGGGAACCCTACAAACTGACATCAGGAACCTGGGCTGGCCACTTTTCTTTCCCAGGGAAAAAGGCTGATCATTGCCTCCAGGGGCCTGTGGCCCTGAAGTGGCCGGACACCTCCAAAAATCCAAACGATCGAAGATGTGTCGCAGACCCAAGCTGCCCCCACCTCAAACCTGTGCTGCCCTGACAGTCCCAAGGGAACCCTACAAACTGACATCAGGAACCTGGGCTGGCCACTTTTCTTTCCCAGGGAAAAAGGACCGGTCGTGTCTCCAAGGGCCTCTGGCCCTGAAGTGGCCGGACACCTCCAAAAATCCAAACGATCGAAGATGTGTCGCAGACCCAAGCTGCCCCCACCTCAAACCTGTGCTGCCCTGACAGTCCCAAGGGAACCCTACAAACTGACATCAGGAACCTGGGCTGGCCACTTTTCTTTCCCAGGGAAAAGGACCAGTCTTTGTCTCCAGGGGCCTGTGGCCCTGAAGTGGCTGGACACCTCCAAAAATCCAAACGATCGAAGATGTGTCGCAGACCCAAGCTGCCCCCACCTCAAACCTGTGCTGCCCTGACAGTCCCAAGGGAACCCTACAAACTGACATCAGGAACCTGGGCTGGCCACTTTTCTTTCCCAGGGAAAAAGGCTGATCATTGCCTCCAGGGGCCTGTGGCCCTGAAGTGGCCGGACACCTCCAAAAATCCAAACGATCGAAGATGTGTCGCAGACCCAAGCTGCCCCCACCTCAAACCTGTGCTGCCCTGACAGTCCCAAGGGAACCCTACAAACTGACATCAGGAACCTGGGCTGGCCACTTTTCCCTCCCAAGGAAAAAGGACCAGTCAGTGTCTCCAGGGGCCTGTGGCCCTGAAGTGGCCGGACACCTCCAAAAATCCAAACGATCAAAGATGTGTCGCAGACCCAAGATGCCCCCACCTCAAACCTGTGCTGCCCTGACAGTCCCAAGGGAACCCTACAAACTGACATCAGGAACCTGGGCTGGCCACTTTTCTTTCCCAAAGGAAATAGCTGATCTTTACCTCCAGGGGCCCATGGGCCTGAAGTGGCCGGACAACTCCAAAAACCTAAACGATCGAAGATGTGTCGCAGACCCAAGCTGCCCCCACCTCAAACCTGTGCTGCCCTGACAGTCCCAAGGGAACCCTACAAACTGACATCAGGAACCTGGGCTGGCCACTTTTCTTTCCCAGGGAAAAATGCTGATTTTTGCCTCCAGGGTCCTATGTGCCTTGAGTGGCCGGACACCTCCAAAAATCCAAACGATCGAAGATGTGTCGCAGAACCAAGCTGCCCCCACCTCAAACCTGTGCTGCCCTGACAGTCCCAAGGGAACCCTACAAACTGACATCAGGAACCTGGGCTGGCCACTTTTCTTTCCCAGGGAAAAGGACCGGTCTGTGTCTCCAGGGGACTGTGACCCTGAACTGGCCGGACACCTCCAAAAATCCAAACGATCGAGGATGTGTCGCAGACCCAAGCTGCCCCCACCTCAAACCTGTGCTGCCCTGACAGTCCCAAGGGAACACTACAAACTGACATCAGGAACCTGGGCTGGCCACTTTTCTTTCCCAGGGAAAAAGGCTGATCTTTGCCTCCAGGGGCCTGTGGCCCTGAAGTGGCCGGACGCCTCCAAAAATCCAAACGATCGAAGATGTGTCGCAGACCCAAGCTGCCCCCACCTCAAACCTGTGCTGCCCTGACAGTCCCAAAGGAACCCTACAAACTGACATCAGGAACCTGGGCTGGCCACTTTTCTTTCCCAGGGAAAAGGACCAGTCTTTGTCTCCAGGGGCCTGTGGCCCTGAAGTGACTGGACACCTCCAAAAATCCAAACGATCGAAGATGTGTCGCAGACCCAAGCTGCCCCCACCTCAAACCTGTGCTGCCCTGACAGTCCCAAGGGAACCCTACAAACTGACATCAGGAACCTGGGCTGGCCACTTTTCTTTCCCAGGGAAAAAGGCTGATCATTGCCTCCAGGGACCTGTGACCCTGAAGTGGCCGGACACCTCCAAAAATCCAAACGATCGAAGATGTGTCGCAGACCCAAGCTGCCCCCACCTCAAACCTGTGCTGCCCTGACAGTCCCAAGGGAACCCTACAAACTGACATCAGGAACCTGGGCTGGCCACTTTTCTTTCCCAGGGAAAAGGACCGGTCTGTGTCTCCAGGGGCCTGTGGCCCTGAACTGGCCGTACACCTCCAAAAATCCAAACGATCGAAGATGTGTCGCAGACCGAAACTGCCCCCACTTCAAACCTCTGCTGCCCTGACAGTCCCAAGGGAACCCTACAAACTGACATCAGGAACCTGGGCTGGCCACTTTTCTTTCCCAGGGAAAAATGCTGATTTTTGCCTCCAGGGTCCTATGTGCCTTGAGTGGCCGGACACATCCAAAAATCCAAACGATCGAAGATGTGTCGCAGAACCAAGCTGCCCCCACCTCAAACCTGTGCTGCCCTGACAGTCCCAAGGGAACCCTACAAACTGACATCAGGAACCTGGGCTGGCCACTTTTCTTTCCCAGGGAAAAAGGCTGATCTTTGCCTCCAGGGGCCTGTGGCCCTGAAGTGGCCGGACACCTCCAAAAATCCAAACGATCGAAGATGTGTCGCAGACCGAAACTGCCCCCACCTCAAACCTCTGCTGCCCTGACAGTCCCAAGGGAACCCTACAAACTGACATCAGGAACCTGGGCTGGCCACTTTTCCCTCCCAAGGAAAAAGGACCGGTCAGTGTCTCCAGGGGCCTGTGGCCCTGAGTGGCCGGACACCTCCAAAAATCCAAACGATCGAAGATGTGTCGCAGACCCAAGCTGCCCCCACCTCAAACCTGTGCTGCCCTGACAGTCCCAAGGGAACCCTACAAACTGACATCAGGAACCTGGGCTGGCCACTTTTCTTTCCCAGGGAAAAGGACTGGTCTGTGCCTCCAGGGGCCTATGGCCCTGAGTGGCCGGAGACCTCCAAAAATCCAAACGATCGAAGATGTGTCACAGACCCAAGCTGCCCCCACCTCAAACCTGTGCTGCCCTGACAGTCCCAAGGGAACCCTACAAACTGACATCAGGAACCTGGGCTGGCCACTTTTCTTTCCCAGGGAAAAAGGACCGGTCTGTGTCTCCAAGGGCCTGTGGCCCTGAAGTGGCCGGACACCTCCAAAAATCCAAACGATCGAAGATGTGTCGCAGACCGAAACTGCCCCCACTTCAAACCTGTGCTGCCCTGACAGTCCCAAGGGAACCCTACAAACTGACATCAGGAACCTGGGCTGGCCACTTTTCTTTCCCAGGGAAAAAGGCTGATCTTTGCCTCCAGGGGCCTGTGGCCCTGAAGTGGCCGGACACCTCCAAAAATCCAAACGATCGAGGATGTGTCGCAGACCCAAGCTGCCCCCACCTGAAACCTGTGCTGCCCTGACAGTCCCAAGGGAACCCTACAAACTGACATCAGGAACCTGGGCTGGCCACTTTTCTTTCCCAAAGAAAATAGCTGATCTTTACCTCCAGGGGCCCATGGCCCTGAAGTGGCCGGACACCTCCAAAAATCCAAACGATCGAGGACGTGTCGCAGACCCAAGCTGCCCCCACCTCAAACCTGTGCTGCCCTGACAGTCCCAAGGGAACCCTACAAACTGACATCAGGAACCTGGGCTGGCCACTTTTCTTTCCCAGGGAAAAGGACTGGTCTGTGCCTACAAGGGCCTGTGGCCCTGAGTGGCCGGACACCTCCAAAAATCCAAACGATCGAGGATGTGTCACAGACCCAAGCTGCCCCCACCTCAAACCTCTGCTGCCCTGACAGTCCCAAGGGAACCCTACAAACTGACATCAGGAACCTGGGCTGGCCACTTTTCTTTCCCAGGGAAAAAGGCTGATTTTTGCCTCCAGGGGCCTGTGGCCCTGAAGTGGCCGGACACCTCCAAAAATCCAAACGATCGAGGATGTGTCGCAGACCCAAGCTGCCCCCACCTCAAACCTGTGCTGCCCTGACAGTCCCAAGGGAACCCTACAAACTGACATCAGGAACCTGGGCTGGCCACTTTTCTTTCCCAGGGATAAAGGACCGGTCTGTGTCTCCAGGGGCCTGTGGCCCTGAACTGGCAGGACACCTCCAAAAATCCAAACGATCGAAGATGTGTCGCAGACCGAAACTGCCCCCACCTCAAACCTCTGCTGCCCTGACAGTCCCAAGGGAACCCTACAAACTGACATCAGGAACCTGGGCTGGCCACTTTTCTTTCCCAGGGAAAAATGCTGATTTTTGCCTCCAGGGTCCTATGTGCCTTGAGTGGCCGGACACCTCCAAAAATCCAAACGATCGAGGATGTGTCGCAGACCCAAGCTGCCCCCACCTCAAACCTGTGCTGCCCTGACAGTCCCAAGGGAACCCTACAAACTGATATCAGGAACCTGGGCTGGCCACTTTTCCCTCCAAAGGAAAAAGGACCGGTCAGTGTCTCCAGGGGCCTGTGGCCCTGAGTGGCCGGACACCTCCAAAAATCCAAACGATCGAAGATGTGTCGCAGACCCAAGCTGCCCCCACCTCAAACCTGTGCTGCCCTGACAGTCCCAAGGGAACCCTACAAACTGACATCAGGAACCTGGGCTGGCCACTTTTCTTTCAAAAGGAAAAAGGCTGATCTTTGCCTCCAGGGGCCTGTGGCCCTGAAGTGGCCGGACACCTCCAAAAATCCAAACGATCGCGGAAGTGTCGCAGACCCAAGCTGCCCCCACCTCAAACCTGTGCTGCCCTGACAGTCCCAAGGGAACCCTACAAACTGACATCAGGAACCTGGGCTGGCCACTTTTCTTTCCCAGGGAAAAGGACTGGTCTGTGCCTACAGGGGCCTGTGGCCCTGAGTGGCCACACACCTCCAAAAATCCAAACGATCAAAGATGTGTCGCAGACCCAAGCTGCCCCCACCTCAAACCTGTGCTGCCCTGACAGTCCCAAGGGAACCCTACAAACTGACATCAGGAACCTGGGCTGGCCACTTTTCTTTCCCAAAGAAAATAGCTGATCTTTACCTCCAGGGGCCTGTGGCCCTGAAGTGGCCGGACACCTCCAAAAATCCAAACGATCGAGGACGTGTCGCAGACCCAAGCTGCCCCCACCTCAAACCTGTGCTGCCCTGACAGTCCCAAGGGAACCCTACAAACTGACATCAGGAACCTGGGCTGGCCACTTTTCTTTCCCAGGGAAAAGGACTGGTCTGTGCCTACAAGGGCCTGTGGCCCTGAGTGGCCGGACACCTCCAAAAATCCAAACGATCGAGGATGTGTCGCAGACCCAAGCTGCCCCCACCTCAAACCTGTGCTGCCCTGACAGTCCCAAGGGAACCCTACAAACTGATATCAGGAACCTGGGCTGGCCACTTTTCCCTCCCAAGGAAAAAGGACCGGTCAGTGTCTCCAGGGGCCTGTGGCCCTGACTGGCCGGACACCTCCAAAAATCCAAACGATCGAAGATGTGTCGCAGACCCAAGCTGCCCCCACCTCAAACCTGTGCTGCCCTGACAGTCCCAAGGGAACCCTACAAACTGACATCAGGAACCTGGGCTGGCCACTTTTCTTTCCCAAGGGAAATGGCTGATCTTTGTCTCCAGGGGCCTGTGGCCCTGAGTGGCCGGACACCTCCAAAAATCCAAACGATCGAAGATGTTTCGCAGACCCAAGCTGCCCCCAGCTCAAACCTGTGCTGCCCTGACAGTCCCAAGGGAACCCTACAAACTGACATCAGGAACCTGGGCTGGCCACTTTTCTTTCCCAGGGAAAAAGGCTGATCTTTGCCTCCAGGGTCCTGTGGCCCAGAGTGGCCAACAGCCTCCAAAAATCCAAACGATCGAAGATGTGTCGCAGACCCAAGCTGCCCCCAGCTCAAACCTGTGCTGCCCTGACAGTCCCAAGGGAACCCTACAAACTGACATCAGGAACCTGGGCTGGCCACTTTTCTTTCCCAGGGTAAATGACGGGTCTGTGTCTCCAGGGGCCTGTGGCCCTGAAGTGGCCGGACACCTCCAAAAATCCAAACGATCGAAGATGTGTCGCAGACCCAAGCTGCCCCCACCTCAAACCTGTGCTGCCCTGACAGTCCCAAGGGAACCCTACAAACTGACATCAGGAACCTGGGCTGGCCACTTTTCTTTCCCAAGGAAAAAGGCTGATCTTTGCCTCCAGGGGCCTGTGGCCCTGAAATGGCCGGACACCTCCAAAAATCCAAACGATCGAAGATGTGTCGCAGACCCAAGCTGCCCCCACCTCAAAACTGTGCTGCCCTGACAGTCCCAAGGGAACCCTACAAACTGACATCAGGAACCTGGGCTGGCCACTTTTCTTTCCCAGGGAAAAAGGCTGATCTTTGCCTCCAGGGGCCTGTGGCCCTGAAGTGGCCGGACACCTCCAAAAATCCAAACGATCGAAGATGTGTCGCAGACCCAAGCTGCCCCCACCTCAAACCTGTGCTGCCCTGACAGTCCCAAGGGAACCCTACAAACTGACATCAGGAACCTGGGCTGGCCACATTTCTTTCCCAGGGAAAAGGACCGGTCTGTCTCTCCAGGGGCCTGTGGCCCTGAAGTGGCCGGACACCTCCAAAAATCCAAACGATCGAGGATGTGTCGCAGACCCAAGCTGCCCCCACCTCAAACCTGTGCTGCCCTGACAGTCCCAAGGGAACCCTACAAACTGACATCAGGAACCTGGGCTGGCCACTTTTCTTTCCCAGGGAAAAGGACCGGTCTGTGTCTCCAGGGGCCTGTGGCCCTGAAGTGGCCGGACACCTCCAAAAATCCAAACGATCGAAGATGTGTCGCAGACCCAAGCTGCTCCCACCTCAAACCTGTGCTGCCCTGACAGTCCCAAGGGAACCCTACAAACTGACATCAGGAACCTGGGCTGGCCACTTTTCTTTCCCAGGGAAAAAGGCTGATCTTTGCCTCCAGGGGCCTGTGGCCCTGAAATGGCCGGACACCTCCAAAAATCCAAACGATCGAAGATGTGTCGCAGACCCAAGCTGCCCCCAGCTCAAACCTGTGCTGCCCTGACAGTCCCAAGGGAACCCTACAAACTGACATCAGGAACCTGGGCTGGCCACTTTTCTTTCCCAAGGAAAAAGGCTGATCTTTGCCTCCAGGGGCCTGTGGCCCTGAAATGGCCGGACACCTCCAAAAATCCAAACGATCGAAGATGTGTCGCAGACCCAAGCTGCCCCCACCTCAAACCTGTGCTGCTTTGACAGTCCCAAGGGAACCCTACAAACTGACATCAGGAACCTGGGCTGGCCACTTTTCTTTCCCAGGGAAAAGGACCGGTCTGTGTCTCCAGGGGCCTGTGGCCCTGAAGTGGCCGGACACCTCCAAAAATCCAAACGATCGAAGATGTGTCGCAGACCCAAGCTGCCCCCACCTCAAACCTGTGCTGCCCTGACAGTCCCAAGGGAACCCTACAAACTGACATCAGGAACCTGGGCTGGCCACTTTTCTTTCCCAGGGAAAAGGACCGGTCTTTTTCTCCAGGGGCCTGTGGCCCTGACTGGCCGGACACCTCCAAAAATCCAAACGATCGAGGATGTGTCGCAGACCCAAGCTGCCCCCAGCTCAAACCTGTGCTGCCCTGACAGTCCCAAGGGAACCCTACAAACTGACATCAGGAACCTGGGCTGGCCACTTTTCTTTCCCAAGGAGAAAGGCTGATCTTTGCCTCCAGGGGCCTGTGGCCCTGAAATGGCCGGACACCTCCAAAAATCCAAACGATCGAAGATGTGACGCAGACCCAAGCTGCCCCCAGCTCAAACCTGTGCTGCTTTGACAGTCCCAAGGGAACCCTACAAACTGACATCAGGAACCTGGGCTGGCCACTTTTCTTTCCCAGGGAAAAGGACCGGTCTTTGTCTCCAGGGGCCTGTGGCCCTGACTGGCCGGACACCTCCAAAAATCCAAACGATCGAAGATGTGTCGCAGACCCAAGCTGCCCCCACCTCAAACATGTGCTGCCCTGACAGTCCCAAGGGAACCCTACAAACTGACATCAGGAACCTGGGCTGGCCACTTTTCTTTCCCAGGGAAAATGACGGGTCTGTGTCTCCAGGGGCCTGTGGCCCTGAAGTGGCCGGACACCTCCAAAAATCCAAACGATCGAAGATGTGTCGCAGACCCAAGCTGCCCCCACCTCAAACCTGTGCTGCTTTGAGAGTCCCAAGGGAACCCTACAAACTGACATCAGGAACCTGGGCTGGCCACTTTTCTTTCCCAGGGAAAAGGACCGGTCTGTGTCTCCAGGGGCCTGTGGCCCTGAAGTGGCCGGACACCTCCAAAAATCCAAACGATCGAAGATGTGTCGCAGACCGAAACTGTCCCCACCTCAAACCTGTGCTGCCCTGACAGTCCCAAGGGAACCCTACAAACTGACATCAGGAACCTGGGCTGGCCACTTTTCTTTCCCAAGGAAAAAGGCTGATCTTTGCCTCCAGGGTCCTATGGCCCTGAAGTGGCCGGACACCTCCAAAAATCCAAACGATCGAAGATGTGTCGCAGACCCAAGCTGCCCCCACCTCAAACCTGTGCTGCCCTGACAGTCCCAAGGGAACCCTACAAACTGACATCAGGAACCTGGGCTGGCCACTTTTCTTTCCCAGGGAAAAAGGCTGATCTTTGCCTCCAGGGGCCTGTGGCCCTGAAATGGCCGGACACCTCCAAAAATCCAAACGATCGAAGATGTGTCGCAGACCCAAGCTGCCCCCAGCTCAAACCTGTGCTGCCCTGACAGTCCCAAGGGAACCCTACAAACTGACATCAGGAACCTGGGCTGGCCACTTTTCTTTCCCAAGGAAAATGGCTGATCTTTGTCTCCAGGGGCCTGTGGCCCTGAAGTGGCCGGACACCTCCAAAAATCCAAACGATCGAGGATGTGTCGCAGACCCAAGCTGCCCCCACCTCAAACCTGTGCTGCCCTGACAGTCCCAAGGGAACCCTACAAACTGACATCAGGAACCTGGGCTGGCCACTTTTCTTTCCCAGGGAAAAGGACCGGTCTTTTTCTCCAGGGGCCTGTGGCCCTGACTGGCCGGACACCTCCAAAAATCCAAACGATCGAGGATGTGTCGCAGACCCAAGCTGCCCCCAGCTCAAACCTGTGCTGCCCTGACAGTCCCAAGGGAACCCTACAAACTGACATCAGGAACCTGGGCTGGCCACTTTTCTTTCCCAGGGAAAAAGGCTGATCTTTGCCTCCAGGGGCCTGTGGCCCTGAAGTGGCCGGACACCTCCAAAAATCCAAACGATCGAGGATGTGTCGCAGACCCAAGCTGCCCCCACCTCAAACCTGTGCTGCCCTGACAGTCCCAAGGGAACCCTACAAACTGACATCAGGAACCTGGGCTGGCCACTTTTCTTTCCCAGGGAAAAGGACCGGTCTGTGTCTCCAGGGGCCTGTGGCCCTGAAGTGGCCGGACACCTCCAAAAATCCAAACGATCGAAGATGTGTCGCAGACCCAAGCTGCTCCCACCTCAAACCTGTGCTGCCCTGACAGTCCCAAGGGAACCCTACAAACTGACATCAGGAACCTGGGCTGGCCACTTTTCTTTCCCAAGGAAAATGGCTGAGCTTTGTCTCCAGGGGCCTGTGGCCCTGAAGTGGCCGGACACCTCCAAAAATCCAAACGATCGAAGATGTGTCGCAGACCCAAGCTGCCCCCACCTCAAACCTGTGCTGCCCTGACAGTCCCAAGGGAACCCTACAAACTGACATCAGGAACCTGGGCTGGCCACTTTTCTTTCCCAAGGAAAAAGGCTGATATTTGCCTCCAGGGGCCTGTGGCCCTGAAGTGGCCGGACACCTCCAAAAATCCAAACGATCGAAGATGTGTCGCAGACCCAAGCTGCCCCCAGCTCAAACCTGTGCTGCCCTGACAGTCCCAAGGGAACCCTACAAACTGACATCAGGAACCTGGGCTGGCCACTTTTCTTTCCCAGGGAAAAGGACCAGTCTTTGTCTCCAGGGGCCTGTGGCCCTGACTGGCCGGACACCTCCAAAAATCCAAACGATCGAAGATGTGTCGCAGACCCAAGCTGCCCCCACCTCAAACCTGTGCTGCCCTGACAGTCCCAAGGGAACCCTACAAACTGACATCAGGAACCTGGGCTGGCCACTTTTCTTTCCCAGGGAAAAGGACCAGTCTTTGTCTCCAGGGGCCTGTGGCCCTGACTGGCCGGACACCTCCAAAAATCCAAACGATCGAAGATGTGTCGCAGACCCAAGCTGCCCCCAGCTCCAACCTGTGCTGCCCTGACAGTCCCAAGGGAACCCTACAAACTGACATCAGGAACCTGGGCTGGCCACTTTTCTTTCCCAAGGAAAATGGCTGATCTTTGTCTCCAGGGGCCTGTGGCCCTGAAGTGGCCGGACACCTCCAAAAATCCAAACGATCGAGGATGTGTCGCAGACCCAAGCTGCCCCCACCTCAAACCTGTGCTGCCCTGACAGTCCCAAGGGAACCCTACAAACTGACATCAGGAACCTGGGCTGGCCACTTTTCTTTCCTAGGAAAAAGGACCGGTGTGTGTCTCCAGGGGCCTGTGGCCCTGAAGTGGCCGGACACCTCCAAAAATCCAAACGATCGAAGATGTGTCGCAGACCCAAGCTGCCCCCACCTCAAACCTGTGCTGCCCTGACAGTCCCAAGGGAACCCTACAAACTGACATCAGGAACCTGGGCTGGCCACTTTTCTTTCCCAGGGTAAAGGACCGGTCTTTGTCTCCAGGGGCCTGTGGCCCTGACTGGCCGGACACCTCCAAAAATCCAAACGATCGAAGATGTGTCGCAGACCCAAGCTGCCCCCACCTCAAACCTGTGCTGCCCTGACAGTCCCAAGGGAACCCTACAAACTGACATCAGGAACCTGGGCTGGCCACTTTTCTTTCCCAGGGAAAAGGACCAGTCTTTGTCTCCAGGGGCCTGTGGCCCTGACTGGCCGGACACCTCCAAAAATCCAAACGATCGAAGATGTGTCGCAGACCCAAGCTGCCCCCAGCTCCAACCTGTGCTGCCCTGACAGTCCCAAGGGAACCCTACAAACTGACATCAGGAACCTGGGCTGGCCACTTTTCTTTCCCAGGGAAAAGGACCGGTCTGTGTCTCCAGGGGCCTGTGGCCCTGAAGTGGCCGGACACCTCCAAAAATCCAAACGATCGAAGATTTGTCGCAGACCCAAGCTGCCCCCACCTCAAACCTGTGCTGCCCTGACAGTCCCAAGGGAACCCTACAAACTGACATCAGGAACCTGGGCTGGCCACTTTTCTTTCCCAGGGAAAAAGGCTGATCTTTGCCTCCAGGGTCCTGTGGCCCTGAAGTGGCCGGACACCTCCAAAAATCCAAACGATCGAAGATGTGTCGCAGACCCAAGCTGCCCCCACCTCAAACCTGTGCTGCCCTGACAGTCCCAAGGGAACCCTACAAACTGACATCAGGAACCTGGGCTGGCCACTTTTCTTTCCCATGGAAAAAGAACTGGTCTCTGCCAGCCAGGGGCCTGTGGCCCTGACTGGCCGGACACCTCCAAAAATTCAAACGATCGAGGATGTGTCGCAGACCCAAGCTGCCCCCACCTCAAACCTGTGCTGCCCTGACAGTCCCAAGGGAACCCTACAAACTGACATCAGGAACCTGGGCTGGCCACTTTTCTTTCCCAGGGAAAATGGCTGATCTTTGCCTCCAGGGGCCTGTGGCCCTGAGTGGCCGGACACCTCCAAAAATCCAAACGATCGAAGATGTGTCGCAGACCCAAGCTGCCCCCACATCAAACCTGTGCTGCCCTGACAGTCCCAAGGGAACCCTACAAACTGACATCAGGAACCTGGGCTGGCCACTTTTCTTTCCCAGGGAAAAGGACCGGTCTTTGTCTCCAGGGGCCTGTGGCCCTGAAGTGGCCCGACACCTCCAAAAATCCAAACGATCGAAGATGTGTCGCAGACCCAAGCTGCCCCCAGCTCAAACCTGTGCTGCCCTGACAGTCCCAAGGGAACCCTACAAACTGACATCAGGAACCTGGGCTGGCCACTTTTCTTTCCCAAGGAAAATGGCTGAGCTTTGTCTCCAGGGTCCTGTGGCCCTAAAGTGGCCGGACACCTCCAAAAATCCAAACGATCGAAGATGTGTCGCAGACCCAAGCTGCCCCCACCTCAAACCTGTGCAGCCCTGACAGTCCCAAGGGAACCCTACAAACTGACATCAGGAACCTGGGCTGGCCACTTTTCTTTCCCAGGGAAAAGGACTGGTCTGTGCCTACAAGGGCCTGTGGCCCTGAGTGGCCGGACACCTCCAAAAATCCAAACGATCGAGGATGTGTCGCAGACCCAAGCTGCCCCCACCTCAAACCTGTGCTGCCCTGACAGTCCCAAGGGAACCCTACAAACTGATATCAGGAACCTGGGCTGGCCACTTTTCCCTCCCAAGGAAAAAGGACCGGTCAGTGTCTCCAGGGGCCTGTGGCCCTGACTGGCCGGACACCTCCAAAAATCCAAACGATCGAAGATGTGTCGCAGACCCAAGCTGCCCCCACCTCAAACCTGTGCTGCCCTGACAGTCCCAAGGGAACCCTACAAACTGACATCAGGAACCTGGGCTGGCCACTTTTCTTTCCCAAGGGAAATGGCTGATCTTTGTCTCCAGGGGCCTGTGGCCCTGAGTGGCCGGACACCTCCAAAAATCCAAACGATCGAAGATGTTTCGCAGACCCAAGCTGCCCCCAGCTCAAACCTGTGCTGCCCTGACAGTCCCAAGGGAACCCTACAAACTGACATCAGGAACCTGGGCTGGCCACTTTTCTTTCCCAGGGAAAAAGGCTGATCTTTGCCTCCAGGGTCCTGTGGCCCAGAGTGGCCAACAGCCTCCAAAAATCCAAACGATCGAAGATGTGTCGCAGACCCAAGCTGCCCCCAGCTCAAACCTGTGCTGCCCTGACAGTCCCAAGGGAACCCTACAAACTGACATCAGGAACCTGGGCTGGCCACTTTTCTTTCCCAGGGTAAATGACGGGTCTGTGTCTCCAGGGGCCTGTGGCCCTGAAGTGGCCGGACACCTCCAAAAATCCAAACGATCGAAGATGTGTCGCAGACCCAAGCTGCCCCCACCTCAAACCTGTGCTGCCCTGACAGTCCCAAGGGAACCCTACAAACTGACATCAGGAACCTGGGCTGGCCACTTTTCTTTCCCAAGGAAAAAGGCTGATCTTTGCCTCCAGGGGCCTGTGGCCCTGAAATGGCCGGACACCTCCAAAAATCCAAACGATCGAAGATGTGTCGCAGACCCAAGCTGCCCCCACCTCAAACCTGTGCTGCCCTGACAGTCCCAAGGGAACCCTACAAACTGACATCAGGAACCTGGGCTGGCCACTTTTCTTTCCCAGGGAAAAAGGCTGATCTTTGCCTCCAGGGGCCTGTGGCCCTGAAGTGGCCGGACACCTCCAAAAATCCAAACGATCGAAGATGTGTCGCAGACCCAAGCTGCCCCCACCTCAAACCTGTGCTGCCCTGACAGTCCCAAGGGAACCCTACAAACTGACATCAGGAACCTGGGCTGGCCACATTTCTTTCCCAGGGAAAAGGACCGGTCTGTCTCTCCAGGGGCCTGTGGCCCTGAAGTGGCCGGACACCTCCAAAAATCCAAACGATCGAGGATGTGTCGCAGACCCAAGCTGCCCCCACCTCAAACCTGTGCTGCCCTGACAGTCCCAAGGGAACCCTACAAACTGACATCAGGAACCTGGGCTGGCCACTTTTCTTTCCCAGGGAAAAGGACCGGTCTGTGTCTCCAGGGGCCTGTGGCCCTGAAGTGGCCGGACACCTCCAAAAATCCAAACGATCGAAGATGTGTCGCAGACCCAAGCTGCCCCCAGCTCCAACCTGTGCTGCCCTGACAGTCCCAAGGGAACCCTACAAACTGACATCAGGAACCTGGGCTGGCCACTTTTCTTTCCCAGGGAAAAAGGCTGATCTTTGCCTCCAGGGGTCTGTGGCCCTGAGTGGCCGGACACCTCCAAAAATCCAAACGATCAAAGATGTGTCGCAGACCCAAGCTGCCCCCACCTCAAACCTGTGCTGCCCTGACAGTCCCAAGGGAACCCTACAAACTGACATCAGGAACCTGGGCTGGCCACTTTTCTTTCCCAAGGAAAATGACTGATCTTTGTCTCCAGGGGCCTGTGGCCCTGAAGTGGCCGGACACCTCCAAAAATCCAAACGATCGAGGATGTGTCGCAGACCCAAGCTGCCCCCACCTCAAACCTGTGCTGCCCTGACAGTCCCAAGGGAACCCTACAAACTGACATCAGGAACCTGGGCTGGCCACTTTTCTTTCCCAAGGAAAAAGGCTGATCTTTGCCTCCAGGGGCCTGTGGCCCTGAAATGGCCGGACACCTCCAAAAATCCAAACGATCGAAGATGTGTCGCAGACCCAAGCTGCCCCCACCTCAAACCTGTGCTGCTTTGACAGTCCCAAGGGAACCCTACAAACTGACATCAGGAACCTGGGCTGGCCACTTTTCTTTCCCAGGGAAAAGGACCGGTCTGTGTCTCCAGGGGCCTGTGGCCCTGAAGTGGCCGGACACCTCCAAAAATCCAAACGATCGAAGATGTGTCGCAGACCCAAGCTGCTCCCACCTCAAACCTGTGCTGCCCTGACAGTCCCAAGGGAACCCTACAAACTGACATCAGGAACCTGGGCTGGCCACTTTTCTTTCCCAGGGAAAAAGGCTGATCTTTGCCTCCAGGGGCCTGTGGCCCTGAAATGGCCGGACACCTCCAAAAATCCAAACGATCGAAGATGTGTCGCAGACCCAAGCTGCCCCCAGCTCAAACCTGTGCTGCCCTGACAGTCCCAAGGGAACCCTACAAACTGACATCAGGAACCTGGGCTGGCCACTTTTCTTTCCCAGGGAAAAGGACCGGTCTTTTTCTCCAGGGGCCTGTGGCCCTGACTGGCCGGACACCTCCAAAAATCCAAACGATCGAGGATGTGTCGCAGACCCAAGCTGCCCCCAGCTCAAACCTGTGCTGCCCTGACAGTCCCAAGGGAACCCTACAAACTGACATCAGGAACCTGGGCTGGCCACTTTTCTTTCCCAAGGAGAAAGGCTGATCTTTGCCTCCAGGGGCCTGTGGCCCTGAAATGGCCGGACACCTCCAAAAATCCAAACGATCGAAGATGTGACGCAGACCCAAGCTGCCCCCAGCTCAAACCTGTGCTGCTTTGACAGTCCCAAGGGAACCCTACAAACTGACATCAGGAACCTGGGCTGGCCACTTTTCTTTCCCAGGGAAAAGGACCGGTCTTTGTCTCCAGGGGCCTGTGGCCCTGACTGGCCGGACACCTCCAAAAATCCAAACGATCGAAGATGTGTCGCAGACCCAAGCTGCCCCCACCTCAAACATGTGCTGCCCTGACAGTCCCAAGGGAACCCTACAAACTGACATCAGGAACCTGGGCTGGCCACTTTTCTTTCCCAGGGAAAATGACGGGTCTGTGTCTCCAGGGGCCTGTGGCCCTGAAGTGGCCGGACACCTCCAAAAATCCAAACGATCGAAGATGTGTCGCAGACCCAAGCTGCCCCCACCTCAAACCTGTGCTGCTTTGAGAGTCCCAAGGGAACCCTACAAACTGACATCAGGAACCTGGGCTGGCCACTTTTCTTTCCCAGGGAAAAGGACCGGTCTGTGTCTCCAGGGGCCTGTGGCCCTGAAGTGGCCGGACACCTCCAAAAATCCAAACGATCGAAGATGTGTCGCAGACCGAAACTGTCCCCACCTCAAACCTGTGCTGCCCTGACAGTCCCAAGGGAACCCTACAAACTGACATCAGGAACCTGGGCTGGCCACTTTTCTTTCCCAAGGAAAAAGGCTGATCTTTGCCTCCAGGGTCCTATGGCCCTGAAGTGGCCGGACACCTCCAAAAATCCAAACGATCGAAGATGTGTCGCAGACCCAAGCTGCCCCCACCTCAAACCTGTGCTGCCCTGACAGTCCCAAGGGAACCCTACAAACTGACATCAGGAACCTGGGCTGGCCACTTTTCTTTCCCAGGGAAAAAGGCTGATCTTTGCCTCCAGGGGCCTGTGGCCCTGAAATGGCCGGACACCTCCAAAAATCCAAACGATCGAAGATGTGTCGCAGACCCAAGCTGCCCCCAGCTCAAACCTGTGCTGCCCTGACAGTCCCAAGGGAACCCTACAAACTGACATCAGGAACCTGGGCTGGCCACTTTTCTTTCCCAAGGAAAATGGCTGATCTTTGTCTCCAGGGGCCTGTGGCCCTGAAGTGGCCGGACACCTCCAAAAATCCAAACGATCGAGGATGTGTCGCAGACCCAAGCTGCCCCCACCTCAAACCTGTGCTGCCCTGACAGTCCCAAGGGAACCCTACAAACTGACATCAGGAACCTGGGCTGGCCACTTTTCTTTCCCAGGGAAAAGGACCGGTCTTTTTCTCCAGGGGCCTGTGGCCCTGACTGGCCGGACACCTCCAAAAATCCAAACGATCGAGGATGTGTCGCAGACCCAAGCTGCCCCCACCTCAAACCTGTGCTGCCCTGACAGTCCCAAGGGAACCCTACAAACTGACATCAGGAACCTGGGCTGGCCACTTTTCTTTCCCAGGGAAAAAGGCTGATCTTTGCCTCCAGGGGCCTGTGGCCCTGAAGTGGCCGGACACCTCCAAAAATCCAAACGATCGAGGATGTGTCGCAGACCCAAGCTGCCCCCACCTCAAACCTGTGCTGCCCTGACAGTCCCAAGGGAACCCTACAAACTGACATCAGGAACCTGGGCTGGCCACTTTTCTTTCCCAGGGAAAAGGACCGGTCTGTGTCTCCAGGGGCCTGTGGCCCTGAAGTGGCCGGACACCTCCAAAAATCCAAACGATCGAAGATGTGTCGCAGACCCAAGCTGCTCCCACCTCAAACCTGTGCTGCCCTGACAGTCCCAAGGGAACCCTACAAACTGACATCAGGAACCTGGGCTGGCCACTTTTCTTTCCCAAGGAAAATGGCTGAGCTTTGTCTCCAGGGGCCTGTGGCCCTGAAGTGGCCGGACACCTCCAAAAATCCAAACGATCGAAGATGTGTCGCAGACCCAAGCTGCCCCCACCTCAAACCTGTGCTGCCCTGACAGTCCCAAGGGAACCCTACAAACTGACATCAGGAACCTGGGCTGGCCACTTTTCTTTCCCAAGGAAAAAGGCTGATATTTGCCTCCAGGGGCCTGTGGCCCTGAAGTGGCCGGACACCTCCAAAAATCCAAACGATCGAAGATGTGTCGCAGACCCAAGCTGCCCCCAGCTCAAACCTGTGCTGCCCTGACAGTCCCAAGGGAACCCTACAAACTGACATCAGGAACCTGGGCTGGCCACTTTTCTTTCCCAGGGAAAAGGACCAGTCTTTGTCTCCAGGGGCCTGTGGCCCTGACTGGCCGGACACCTCCAAAAATCCAAACGATCGAAGATGTGTCGCAGACCCAAGCTGCCCCCACCTCAAACCTGTGCTGCCCTGACAGTCCCAAGGGAACCCTACAAACTGACATCAGGAACCTGGGCTGGCCACTTTTCTTTCCCAGGGAAAAGGACCAGTCTTTGTCTCCAGGGGCCTGTGGCCCTGACTGGCCGGACACCTCCAAAAATCCAAACGATCGAAGATGTGTCGCAGACCCAAGCTGCCCCCAGCTCCAACCTGTGCTGCCCTGACAGTCCCAAGGGAACCCTACAAACTGACATCAGGAACCTGGGCTGGCCACTTTTCTTTCCCAGGGAAAAGGACCGGTCTGTGTCTCCAGGGGCCTGTGGCCCTGAAGTGGCCGGACACCTCCAAAAATCCAAACGATCGAAGATTTGTCGCAGACCCAAGCTGCCCCCACCTCAAACCTGTGCTGCCCTGACAGTCCCAAGGGAACCCTACAAACTGACATCAGGAACCTGGGCTGGCCACTTTTCTTTCCCAGGGAAAAAGGCTGATCTTTGCCTCCAGGGTCCTGTGGCCCTGAAGTGGCCGGACACCTCCAAAAATCCAAACGATCGAAGATGTGTCGCAGACCCAAGCTGCCCCCACCTCAAACCTGTGCTGCCCTGACAGTCCCAAGGGAACCCTACAAACTGACATCAGGAACCTGGGCTGGCCACTTTTCTTTCCCATGGAAAAAGAACTGGTCTCTGCCAGCCAGGGGCCTGTGGCCCTGACTGGCCGGACACCTCCAAAAATTCAAACGATCGAGGATGTGTCGCAGACCCAAGCTGCCCCCACCTCAAACCTGTGCTGCCCTGACAGTCCCAAGGGAACCCTACAAACTGACATCAGGAACCTGGGCTGGCCACTTTTCTTTCCCAGGGAAAATGGCTGATCTTTGCCTCCAGGGGCCTGTGGCCCTGAGTGGCCGGACACCTCCAAAAATCCAAACGATCGAAGATGTGTCGCAGACCCAAGCTGCCCCCACATCAAACCTGTGCTGCCCTGACAGTCCCAAGGGAACCCTACAAACTGACATCAGGAACCTGGGCTGGCCACTTTTCTTTCCCAGGGAAAAGGACCGGTCTTTGTCTCCAGGGGCCTGTGGCCCTGAAGTGGCCCGACACCTCCAAAAATCCAAACGATCGAAGATGTGTCGCAGACCCAAGCTGCCCCCAGCTCAAACCTGTGCTGCCCTGACAGTCCCAAGGGAACCCTACAAACTGACATCAGGAACCTGGGCTGGCCACTTTTCTTTCCCAAGGAAAATGGCTGAGCTTTGTCTCCAGGGTCCTGTGGCCCTAAAGTGGCCGGACACCTCCAAAAATCCAAACGATCGAAGATGTGTCGCAGACCCAAGCTGCCCCCACCTCAAACCTGTGCAGCCCTGACAGTCCCAAGGGAACCCTACAAACTGACATCAGGAACCTGGGCTGGCCACTTTTCTTTCCCAGAGAAAATGACGGGTCTTTTTCTCCAGGGGCCTGTGGCCCTGAAGTGGCCGGACACCTCCAAAAATCCAAACGATCGAGGATGTGTCGCAGGCCCAAGCTGCCCCCACCTCAAACCTGTGCTGCCCTGACAGTCCCAAGGGAACCCTACAAACTGACATCAGGAACCTGGGCTGGCCACTTTTCTTTCCCAAGGAAAAAGGCTGATCTTTGCCTCCAGGGGCCTGTGGCCCTGAGTGGCCGGACACCTCCAAAAATCCAAACGATCGAAGATGTGTCGCAGACCCAAGCTGCCCCCAGCTCAAACCTGTGCTGCCCTGACAGTCCCAAGGGAACCCTACAAACTGACATCAGGAACCTGGGCTGGCCACTTTTCTTTCCCAAGGAAAAAGGCTGATCTTTGCCTCCAGGGGCCTGTGGCCGTGAGTGGCCGGACACGTCCAAAAAATCCCAACAAGCAAGGATGTGCCCTCCACTGGCACCTTTCCAAAGCATTGCACTAGATTCCAGCAATACTCTGCATTTCCAGTGGTTCAGCCTGTCTGCCCCTCATCCTGACCCTTAAAATGCACTAAGGAATTCTAAAACAGCCCTTAGCAAGGTGTAACAATGCCCTAAAAGACACCAGACAAGTCCTAAGAAGCCTTCCAAAATCCCCTAAATATTCCTAATGGTCCTGCAAAAACACTCAAGGAAACCTGCTCAGCCTCCAAAGCCTTCCTGGTGCTCTCTAGCCCACAGATGTCATCCCTACCTTTCTCCAGGGGGTCCTGTTGTCCTCTGAGGGTTCTGTCGTTGTCCTGGTGTGAGGGTCACTGCCTTGTCCCAGCGGGAGCGTTCCGGTGTGCTCTCGCTGTTAGGGTTGCTGTGTGGTGCTGCTGCTGGCAGGGCTGAAAAGGGAAAAGGCTCTTGTTAGGGGGGCTGCTTAGGCTGAGGTTAGGGCTGGGGGGAGAGGTGGTGCTCCTGTACCCTAACTTGCCTCCTAAGCTGTACCCTGTAGCCCTGATCTCCACTGCACTGTCCAGCCCTCAAGCCCTCGCCCTTTACCCCTCAACCTCTCCCTCTGCCCCCCAGCCCTCAGGCTCTGTGTGTCACCCTCGAGCCCCCCCTTTGCCCCTCAAGCCCCCTCTCAGCTGCCCCTCAGCTCCTGTGCGTCACCCTTAATCCCTCTCCTTTGCCCCTCAGCCCCCAGCTTCTCTGTGTCATGCTCCAGCTGCCCCTGCCCCCCTCAGCATCTCTCTGTCACCCACTGTCCCCTTTCCCCGTGCCTCCCTCAGCTCCCAGCCTCTGTCACCCTCAAGCCCCCACAGTGCCCCTCAGCCTCTATGTGCTGTGCCATGAAAAAACATAAAATTTCCCTAAAAACCCCTCATCTTCAAAATGTTCTAAAAGCCCCACAAAAACATAAAAATAGCCTCAGAATACCCTTAAAATACAAGAAAAACACCCTACTTTTAAAAAAACCCTAAAACACACCTAAATATCCCTAAAAAACCTTTAAGAAATCCCTCAATATTCCTAAAAGAGCTCTAAAAATACCCCAAAATACTTAAAATGCCCTGATAAGACCCTAAAAAAACCTAAAAGTTCCCTCAAAAGACCTAAAAATACCCTAGTCCTAAGAGTCCTCCACATACCCTCAATAGACCTAAAAAAGCCCCAAGAACACCCCAAAAAAACCCCATAAAAATTCTAATTAGTAGTAAGAAAGCCATGAAAATACCCTAAAAAAATCTTTTAAAAGCCCTAAAAAAGCCCTAAAAGTATCCTAAATAGTCACAGAAAATTCCTAAAAAGCTCCTGTGAAAAAAAAACCTAAAATATCTTTTTAAAGCCATAAAAAACCCCTAAAAAAGTGCTCAGTCCCCAACCTCTACCAGTCACTCTCTAGCCAGCAAACATCATCCCTACCTTTTCATTAGGGTCACTGCCTGCAGCTGCTGGGAGGGTTCTGGGGCTGTCCCAGCATTAGGGTCACTGCCTGCAGCTGCTGTTGAGGAAAACTGGTGTTCTAGGGGTGTGTTTAGGGTGAGCTTAGGGTTGGGGTGAGGGCTGCTGCTGTACCCTAACCCTTCCTGGTACCCCGTGCCCTGTCCTTTGTACCCCTAACCCTCAGGGTCAGCTCTCCACCTGTCAAGTCCCCCCCTTTTTGCCCCTCAGCCCGCAATGTCTGTGTGTCACCCCAAGGCCCCCGACACTGTCCTGTGGCCCCCTAACCTCCACCGTGCACTTTCCACCCTTGTAGGGGTGGTTTTAAGGGTGGGGTTAAGGGTGCTGTGAGGGCTGGTTCACCTGTCACCCTCAGGCACCCCCCCACTTTGTCCCTCAGGACAGCCCCTGCCTCTCAGCCTCCTTGTGTCACCCTCAGGTTCCCACCAAAGCCTCTCAGCGTCTCTGTGCCACCCTGGAGCCCCCCTTTTTAACTCCTAAAGACCCCTTCTGCCTCTCAGCTGCCCCCATGTTCTGTGTCACCCTCCAGCCCCCTCCCCTCAGCCCCAGGTGCCTTTGTGACACCGCGCGGCCCACAGACGCCGTCCCTGCCTGTTTTCTTTGGGTGTTGTCCTGCTGCGAGGGCCGCACTATCCCCACGAGTCCGGGCTCCCATGTCCTGCTGCAGGGAGTCACACCTGGGGCATGGGAGGAGTGAGGGATGGGGCAGGGGCGGGATGGGGAGGGGTGAAGGGAGGAGAGAGACTGGGGAAGGGGTGGGCTGGAAGGACAAGTAGGGGTGAGGGGTGGAGACGGGGACAGAGCAGAACAGGGCAGGGGGGAAGAGGGACATTTGCAGGGGGCAGTCCACATATCCCAGACCAAAGCTGCAGCAAAATACAATTTTAGCGGACAGGGCAAAGCCAAACACCACCTGCAAACTGACATCAGGAAGCAGGGCTGGCCACTTTTCTTTCCCAGGGAAAAGGGCATGTCAGGGCCACAGACCCCTGGAGGCAAAGATCAGCCTTTTTCCTTGGAAAAGAAAAGTGGCCAGCCCAGGTTCCTGATGTCAGTTTGTAGGGTTCCCTTGGGACTTTCAGGGCAGCACAGGTTTGAGCTGGGGGCTGCTTGGGTCTGCAACACATCCTCGATCGTTTGGATTTTTGGAGGTGTCCAGCCACTCAGGGCCACAGGCCCCTGGAAACAAAGATCAGCCTTTTTCCTGTGAAAGAAAAGTGGCCAGCCCAGGTTCCTGATGTCAGTTTGTAGGGTTCCCTTGGGACTGTCAGGGCAGCACAGGTTTGAGGTGGGGGCAGCTTAGGTCTGCGACACATCCTCGATCGTTTGGATTTGGGATGCAGCCGGCCACTGAGGGCCTAACCCTAAACCCTAAACCCAAACCCTAACCCCTAACCCTACAAGATGGTGGCACCCCTGTGGTCACATGATGGGGAGTAAAATGGCAGCACCTGTGTGGTCATGTGACAGGGAGCAAGATGGTGGCGCCCATAGGGTCACGTGATGGGGAGCAAGGTGGCGGTGTCTACATGGTGGGGGTGATGTGGGTAGTGGGTATTGTAATGTGCCAGGTGGAGCACTAATTAGGGGTTGTATAGGTATATATAAAAAAGAAGAAAAACTATATGTCCGGTGCAGCAGTAGAAAGTTTCAGGCTCCCGGGAAGTAAATTCTTTTTTTTTTTAAATAATTATTAAAAGTTTGTTTTTTATTTTACTCCCAGGGAGCCTGAAACTTTCTACTGCTGCTTTTTGAAAGCTAGAAAGGGAAACAAAGTTAGAAAGGAAAAGATGGAAAGAAAGAAAAAGACAGACTTAAGAGCCCACTTAAGAGAGCACTTAAGAGCCCACTTAAGAGCCCACTTAAGAGCCCACTTAAGAGAGCACTTAAGAGCCCACTTAAGAGACCACTTAAGAGACCACTTAAGAGACCACTTAAGAGACCACTTAAGAGACAAAAAGAAATAGGAAAAGAATGGCAAAGAGTAAAAAATGAGAAGGGTTACAGTGAAAAAGAAAGAGGGTGAGAGTGAAAAAGAGGACAAAAGAATAGAGAAAAAAAAGAAGAGAAGCTGGAGAGAAAAAGAAATAAAGAGCAAAAGCATCAACTACAGAGAAAAATAAATAGTTAGAAATAGTGAAACAGAGAAACAGAAGAAAAGACATACAGGGAAATAGAGAAGCAGAGAGAGAGAGAGTTAGAAACAGTGAGAAACAGAAACAAAGTTAGGGACGGACAGAAATGACGTGTCAGAAAGAAAACGAAGAGAAGAAGCAAAGGAAGAAATACAGTGGGGAAAAAAAAAATGACTAAACCACACCAAAAAACACAGGAGCCAAAGGGGGAGGGGGAGGGAGCGGGGGGCATCATTATTAGGGTTGATTCAACTTTATTGAATATTTTTTTTTTATTTACATTCCAGCAAAACACATGGAAACGATGTATACAAATGGGAACCCTACAAACTGACATCAGGAACCTGGGCTGGCCACTTTTCTTTCCCAAGGAAAAAGGCTGATCTTTGCCTCCAGGGGCCTGTGGCCCTGAAGTGGCCGGACACCTCCAAAAATCCAAACGATCGAGGATGTGTCGCAGACCCAAGCTGCCCCCACCTCAAACCTGTGCTGCCCTGACAGTCCCAAGGGAACCCTACAAACTGACATCAGGAACCTGGGCTGGCCACTTTTCTTTCCCAGGGAAAAGGACCGGTCTGTGTCTCCAGGGGCCTGTGGCCCTGAAGTGGCCGGACACCTCCAAAAATCCAAACAATCGAAGATGTGTCGCAGACCCAAGCTGCCCCCACCTCAAACCTGTGCTGCCCTGACAGTCCCAAGGGAACCCTACAAACTGACATCAGGAACCTGGGCTGGCCACTTTTCTTTCCCAGGGAAAAGGACCGTTCTTTGTCTCCAGGGGCCTGTGGCCCTGAAGTGGCCGGACACCTCCAAAAATCCAAACGATCGAAGATGTGTCGCAGACCCAAGCTGCCCCCACCTCAAACCTGTGCTGCCCTGACAGTCCCAAGGGAACCCTACAAACTGACATCAGGAACCTGGGCTGGCCACTTTTCTTTCCCAAGGAAAAAGGCTGATCTTTGCCTCCAGGGGCCTGTGGCCCTGAAATGGCCGGACACCTCCAAAAATCCAAACGATCGAAGATGTGTCGCAGACCCAAGCTGCCCCCAGCTCAAACCTGTGCTGCCCTGACAGTCCCAAGGGAACCCTACAAACTGACATCAGGAACCTGGGCTGGCCACTTTTCTTTCCCAGGGAAAAGGACCGGTTTGTCTCTCCAGGGGCCTGTGGCCCTGAAGTGGCCGGACACCTCCAAAAATCCAAACGATCGAAGATGTGTCGCAGACCCAAGCTGCCCCCACCTCAAACCTGTGCTGCCCTGACAGTCCCAAGGGAACCCTACAAACTGACATCAGGAACCTGGGCTGGCCACTTTTCTTTCCCAGGGAAAAGGACCGGTCTGTGTCTCCAGGGGACTGTGACCCTGAACTGGCCGGACACCTCCAAAAATCGAAACGATCGAGGATGTGTCGCAGACCCAAGCTGCCCCCACCTCAAACCTGTGCTGCCCTGACAGTCCCAAGGGAACCCTACAAACTGACATCAGGAACCTGGGCTGGCCACTTTTCTTTCCCAGGGAAAAAGGCTGATCTTTGCCTCCAGGGGCCTGTGGCCCTGAAGTGGCCGGACACCTCCAAAAATCCAAACGATCGAAGATGTGTCGCAGACCCAAGCTGCCCCCACCTCAAACCTGTGCTGCCCTGACAGTCCCAAGGGAACCCTACAAACTGACATCAGGAACCTGGGCTGGCCACTTTTCTTTCCCAGGGAAAAAGGACCGGTCTGTGTCTCCAGGGGCCTGTGGCCCTGAGTGGCCGGACACCTCCAAAAATCCAAACGATCGAAGATGTGTCGCAGACCCAAGCTGCCCCCAGCTCAAACCTGTGCTGCCCTGACAGTCCCAAGGGAACCCTACAAACTGACATCAGGAACCTGGGCTGGCCACTTTTCTTTCCCAGGGAAAAGGACCGGTCTGTCTCTCCAGGGGCCTGTGGCCCTGAAGTGGCCGGACACCTCCAAAAATCCAAACGATCGAAGATGTGTCGCAGACCCAAGCTGCCCCCAGCTCAAACCTGTGCTGCCCTGACAGTCCCAAGGGAACCCTACAAACTGACATCAGGAACCTGGGCTGGCCACTTTTCTTTCCCAGGGAAAAAGGCTGATCTTTGCCTCCAGGGGCCTGTGGCCCTGAAGTGGCCGGACACCTCCAAAAATCCAAACGATCGAAGATGTGTCGCAGACCCAAGCTGCCACCACCTCAAACCTGTGCTGCCCTGACAGTCCCAAGGGAACCCTACAAACTGACATCAGGAACCTGGGCTGGCCACTTTTCTTTCCCAGGGAAAAGGACCGGTCTGTGTCTCCAGGGGACTGTGACCCTGAACTGGCCGGACACCTCCAAAAATCCACACGATCGAAGATGTGTCGCACACCCAAGCTGCCACCACCTCAAACCTGTGCTGCCCTGACAGTCCCAAGGGAACCCTACAAACTGACATCAGGAACCTGGGCTGGCCACTTTTCTTTCCCAAGGAAAAAGGCTGATCTTTCCCTCCAGGGTCCTGTGGCCCTGAGTGGCCGGACACCTCCAAAAATCCAAACGATCGAAGATGTGTCGCAGACCCAAGCTGCCCCCAGCTCAAACCTGTGCTGCCCTGACAGTCCCAAGGGAACCCTACAAACTGACATCAGGAACCTGGGCTGGCCACTTTTCTTTCCCAAGGAAAAAGGCTGATCTTTGCCTCCAGTGGCCTGTGGCCCTGAGTGGCCCGACACCTCCAAAAATCCAAACGATCGAAGATGTGTCGCAGACCCAAGCTGCCCCCACCTCAAACCTGTGCTGCCCTGACAGTCCCAAGGGAACCCTACAAACTGACATCAGGAACCTGGGCTGGCCACATTTCTTTCCCAGGGAAAAGGACCGGTCTGTCTCTCCAGGGGCCTGTGGCCCTGAAGTGGCCGGACACCTCCAAAAATCCAAACGATCGAGGATGTGTCGCAGACCCAAGCTGCCCCCAGCTCAAACCTGTGCTGCCCTGACAGTCCCAAGGGAACCCTACAAACTGACATCAGGAACCTGGGCTGGCCACTTTTCTTTCCCAGGGAAAAAGGACCGGACTGTGTCTCCAGGGGCCTGTGGCCCTGAAGTGGCCGGACACCTCCAAAAATCCAAACGATCGAGGATGTGTCGCAGACCCAAGCTGCCCCCACCTCAAACCTGTGCTGCCCTGACAGTCCCAAGGGAACCCTACAAACTGACATCAGGAACCTGGGCTGGCCACTTTTCTTTCCCAAAGAAAATAGCTGATCTTTGCCTCCAGGGGCCTGTGGCCCTGACTGGCCGGACACCTCCAAAAATCCAAACGATCGAGGATGTGTCGCAGACCCAAGCTGCCACCACCTCAAACCTGTGCTGCCCTGACAGTCCCAAGGGAACCCTACAAACTGACATCAGGAACCTGGGCTGGCCACTTTTCTTTCCCAGGGAAAAAGGACCGGTCTGTGTCTCCAGGGTCCTGTGGCCCTGAAGTGGCCGGACACCTCCAAAAATCCAAACGATCGAGGATGTGTCGCAGACACAAGCTGCCCCCACCTCAAACCTGTGCTGCCCTGACAGTCCCAAGGGAACCCTACAAACTGACATCAGGAACCTGGGCTGGCCACTTTTCTTTCCCAAAGAAAATAGCTGATATTTGCCTCCAGGGGCCTGTGGCCCTGACTGGCCGGACACCTCCAAAAATCCAAACGATCGAGGATGTGTCGCAGACCCAAGCTGCCCCCAGCTCAAACCTGTGCTGCCCTGACAGTCCCAAGGGAACCCTACAAACTGACATCAGGAACCTGGGCTGGCCACTTTTCTTTCCCAAGGAAAAAGGCTGATCTTTGCCTCCAGGGGCCTGTGGCCCTGAGTGGCCGGACACCTCCAAAAATCCAAACGATCGAAGATGTGTCGCAGACCCAAGCTGCCCCCACCTCAAACCTGTGCTGCCCTGACAGTCCCAAGGGAACCCTACAAACTGACATCAGGAACCTGGGCTGGCCACTTTTCTTTCCCAAGGAAAAAGGCTGATCTTAGCCTCCAGGGGCCTGTGGCCCTGAAGTGGCCGGACACCTCCAAAAATCCAAACGATCGAAGATGTGTCGCAGACCCAAGCTGCCCCCACCTCAAACCTGTGCTGCCCTGACAGTCCCAAGGGAACCCTACAAACTGACATCAGGAACCTGGGCTGGCCACTTTTCTTTCCCAGGGTAAATGACGGGTCTGTGTCTCCAGGGGCCTGTGGCCCTGAAGTGGCCGGACACCTCCAAAAATCCAAACGATCGAAGATGTGTCGCAGACCCAAGCTGCCCCCACCTCAAACCTGTGCTGCCCTGACAGTCCCAAGGGAACCCTACAAACTGACATCAGGAACCTGGGCTGGCCACTTTTCTTTCCCAAGGAAAAAGGCTGATCTTTGCCTCCAGGGGCCTGTGGCCCTGAAATGGCCGGACACCTCCAAAAATCCAAACGATCGAAGATGTGTCGCAGACCCAAGCTGCCCCCACCTCAAACCTGTGCTGCCCTGACAGTCCCAAGGGAACCCTACAAACTGACATCAGGAACCTGGGCTGGCCACTTTTCTTTCCCAGGGAAAAGGACCGTTCTTTGTCTCCAGGGGCCTGTGGCCCTGAAGTGGCCGGACACCTCCAAAAATCCAAACGATCGAAGATGTGTCGCAGACCGAAGCTGCACCCACCTCAAACCTGTGCTGCCCTGACAGTCCCAAGGGAACCCTACAAACTGACATCAGGAACCTGGGCTGGCCACTTTTCTTTCCCAGGGTAAATGACGGGTCTGTGTCTCCAGGGGCCTGTGGCCCTGAAGTGGCCGGACACCTCCAAAAATCCAAACGATCGAAGATGTGTCGCAGACCCAAGCTGCCCCCACCTCAAACCTGTGCTGCCCTGACAGTCCCAAGGGAACCCTACAAACTGACATCAGGAACCTGGGCTGGCCACTTTTCTTTCCCAAGGAAAAAGGCTGATCTTTGCCTCCAGGGGCCTGTGGCCCTGAAATGGCCGGACACCTCCAAAAATCCAAACGATCGAAGATGTGTCGCAGACCCAAGCTGCCCCCAGCTCAAACCTGTGCTGCCCTGACAGTCCCAAGGGAACCCTACAAACTGACATCAGGAACCTGGGCTGGCCACTTTTCTTTCCCAGGGAAAAGGACCGGTCTGTCTCTCCAGGGGCCTGTGGCCCTGAAGTGGCCGGACACCTCCAAAAATCCAAACGATCGAAGATGTGTCGCAGACCCAAGCTGCCCCCACCTCAAACCTGTGCTGCCCTGACAGTCCCAAGGGAACCCTACAAACTGACATCAGGAACCTGGGCTGGCCACTTTTCTTTCCCAGGGAAAAAGGCTGATCTTTGCCTCCAGGGGCCTGTGGCCCTGAAGTGGCCGGACACCTCCAAAAATCCAAACGATCGAAGATGTGTCGCAGACCCAAGCTGCCCCCAGCTCAAACCTGTGCTGCCCTGACAGTCCCAAGGGAACCCTACAAACTGACATCAGGAACCTGGGCTGGCCACTTTTCTTTCCCAGGGAAAAAGGACCGGTCTGTCTCTCCAGGGGCCTGTGGCCCTGAGTGGCCGGACACCTCCAAAAATCCAAACGATCGAAGATGTGTCGCAGACCCAAGCTGCCCCCAGCTCAAACCTGTGCTGCCCTGACAGTCCCAAGGGAACCCTACAAACTGACATCAGGAACCTGGGCTGGCCACTTTTCTTTCCCAGGGAAAAGGACCGGTCTGTCTCTCCAGGGGCCTGTGGCCCTGAAGTGGCCGGACACCTCCAAAAATCCAAACGATCGAAGATGTGTCGCAGACCCAAGCTGCCCCCAGCTCAAACCTGTGCTGCCCTGACAGTCCCAAGGGAACCCTACAAACTGACATCAGGAACCAGGGCTGGCCACTTTTCTTTCCCAAGGAAAAAGGCTGATCTTTCCCTCCAGGGTCCTGTGGCCCTGAAGTGGCCGGACAGCTCCAAAAATCCAAACGATCGAAGATGTGTCGCAGACCCAAGCTGCCCCCAGCTCAAACCTGTGCTGCCCTGACAGTCCCAAGGGAACCCTACAAACTGACATCAGGAACCTGGGCTGGCCACTTTTCTTTCCCAGGGATAAAGGACCGGTCTGTGTCTCCAGGGGCCTGTGGCCCTGAAGTGGCCGGACACCTCCAAAAATCCAAACGATCGAGGATGTGTCGCAGACCCAAGCTGCCCCCACCTCAAACCTGTGCTGCCCTGACAGTCCCAAGGGAACCCTACAAACTGACATCAGGAACCTGGGCTGGCCACTTTTCTTTCCCAAAGAAAATAGCTGATCTTTGCCTCCAGGGGCCTGTGGCCCTGACTGGCCGGACACCTCCAAAAATCCAAACGATCGAGGATGTGTCGCAGACCCAAGCTGCCACCACCTCAAACCTGTGCTGCCCTGACAGTCCCAAGGGAACCCTACAAACTGACATCAGGAACCTGGGCTGGCCACTTTTCTTTCCCAGGGAAAAAGGACCGGTCTGTGTCTCCAGGGGCCTGTGGCCCTGAAGTGGCCGGACACCTCCAAAAATCCAAACGATCGAGGATGGGTCGCAGACACAGGCTGCCCCCACCTCAAACCTGTGCTGCCCTGACAGTCCCAAGGGAACCCTACAAACTGACATCAGGAACCTGGGCTGGCCACTTTTCTTTCCCAAAGAAAATAGCTGATATTTGCCTCCAGGGGCCTGTGGCCCTGACTGGCCGGACACCTCCAAAAATCCAAACGATCGAGGATGTGTCGCAGACCCAAGCTGCCCCCAGCTCAAACCTGTGCTGCCCTGACAGTCCCAAGGGAACCCTACAAACTGACATCAGGAACCTGGGCTGGCCACTTTTCTTTCCCAAGGAAAAAGGCTGATCTTTGCCTCCAGGGGCCTGTGGCCCTGAAGTGGCGCGACACCTCCAAAAATCCAAACAATCGAAGATGTGTCGCAGACCCAAGCTGCCCCCACCTCAAACCTGTGCTGCCCTGACAGTCCCAAGGGAACCCTACAAACTGACATCAGGAACCTGGGCTGGCCACTTTTCTTTCCCAAGGAAAAAGGCTGATCTTTGCCTCCAGGGGCCTGTGGCCCTGAGTGGCCGGACACCTCCAAAAATCCAAACGATCGAGGATGTGTCGCAGACCCAAGCTGCCCCCAGCTCAAACCTGTGCTGCCCTGACAGTCCCAAGGGAACCCTACAAACTGACATCAGGAACCTGGGCTGGCCACTTTTCTTTCCCAGGGAAAAAGGCTGATCTTTGCCTCCAGGGGCCTGTGGCCCTGAAGTGGCCGGACACCTCCAAAAATCCAAACGATCGAAGATGTGTCGCAGACCCAAGCTGCCCCCACCTCAAACCTGTGCTGCCCTGACAGTCCCAAGGGAACCCTACAAACTGACATCAGGAACCTGGGCTGGCCACTTTTCTTTCCCAAAGAAAATAGCTGATCTTTGCCTCCAGGGGCCTGTGGCCCTGACTGGCCGGACACCTCCAAAAATCCAAACGATCGAGGATGTGTCGCAGACCCAAGCTGCCCCCACCTCAAACCTGTGCTGCCCTGACAGTCCCAAGGGAACCCTACAAACTGACATCAGGAACCTGGGCTGGCCACTTTTCTTTCCCAGGGAAAAAGGACCGGTCTGTGTCTCCAGGGGCCTGTGGCCCTGAAGTGGCCGGACACCTCCAAAAATCCAAACGATCGAAGATGTGTCGCAGACCCAAGCTGCCCCCAGCTCAAACCTGTGCTGCCCTGACAGTCCCAAGGGAACCCTACAAACTGACATCAGGAACCTGGTCTGGTCACTTTTCTTTCCCTGGGAAAAGGACCGGTCTGTGTACCCAGGGGCCTGTGGCCCTGAAGTAGCCGGACACCTCCAAAAATCCAAACGATCGAAGATGTGTCGCAGACCGAAACTGCCCCCACCTCAAACCTGTGCTGCCCTGACAGTCCCAAGGGAACCCTACAAACTGACTTCAGGAACCTGGGCTGGCCACTTTTCTTTCCCAAGGAAAAAGGACCGGTCAGTGTCTCCAGGGGCCTGTGGTCCTGAGTGGCCGGACACCTCCAAAAATCCAAACGATCGAAGATGTGTCGCAGACCCAAGGTGCCCCCACCTCAAACCTGTGCTGCCCTGACAGTCCCAAGGGAACCCTACAAACTGACATCAGGAACCTGGGCTGGCCACTTTTCTTTCCCAGGGAAAAGGACCGGTCTGTCTCTCAAGGGGCCTGTGGCCCTGAAGTGGCCGGACACCTCCAAAAATCCAAACGATCGAAGATGCGTCGCAGACCGAAACTGCCCCCACCTCAAACCTGTGCTGCCCTGACAGTCCCAAGGGAACCCTACAAACTGACATCAGGAACCTGGGCTGGCCACTTTTCTTTCCCAGGGAAAAGGACCAGTCTGTGTCACCAGGGGCCTGTGGCCCTGAAGTGGCCGGACACCTCCAAAAATCCAAACGATCGAAGATGTGTCGCAGACCCAAGCTGCCCCCGCCTCAAACCTGTGCTGCCCTGACAGTCCCAAGGGAACCCTACAAACTGACATCAGGAACCTGGGCTGGCCACTTTTCTTTCCCAAAGAAAATAGCTGATCTTTGCCTCCAGGGGCCTGTGGCCCTGAAGTGGCCGACAGCCTCCAAAAATCCAAACGATCGAAGATGTGTCGCAGACCCAAGCTGCCCCCACCTCAAACCTGTGCTGCCCTGACAGTCCCAAGGGAACCCTACAAACTGACATCAGGAACCTGGGCTGGCCACTTTTCTTTCCCAGGGAAAAATGCTGATTTTTGCCTTCAGGGTCCTATGTGCCTTGAGTGGCCGACACCTCCAAAAATCCAAACGATCGAAGATGTGTCGCAGACCGAAACTGCCCCCAGCTCAAACCTCTGCTGCCCTGACAGTCCCAAGGGAACCCTACAAACTGACATCAGGAACCTGGGCTGGCCACTTTTCTTTCCCAGGGAAAAGGACCGATCTCTGTCTCCAGGGGTCTGTGGCCGTGAACTGGCCGGACACCTCCAAAAATTCAAACGATCAAAGACGTGTCACAGACCCAAGGTGCCCCCACCTCAAACCTGTGCTGCCCTGACAGTCCCAAGGGAACCCTACAAACTGACATCAGGAACCTGGGCTGGCCACTTTTCTTTCCCAAGGAAAAAGGCTGATCTTTGCCTCCAGGGGCCTGTGGCCCTGAGTGGCCGGACACCTCCAAAAATCCAAACGATCGAAGATGTGTCGCAGACCCAAGGTGCCCCCACCTCAAACCTGTGCTGCCCTGACAGTCCCAAGGGAACCCTACAAACTGACATCAGGAACCTGGGCTGGCCACTTTTCTTTCCCAGGGAAAAGGACCGGTCTGTCTCTCCAGGGGCCTGTGGCCCTGAAGTGGCCGGACACCTCCAAAAATCCAAACAATCGAGGATGTGTCGCAGACCCAAGCTGCCCCCACCTCAAACCTGTGCTGCCCTGACAGTCCCAAGGGAACCCTACAAACTGACATCAGGAACCTGGGCTGGCCACTTTTCTTTCCCAGGGAAAAGGTCCGGTCTGTGTCTCCAGGGGCCTGTGGCCCTGAACTGGCCAGACACCTCCAAAAATCCAAACGATCGAAGATGTGTCGCAGACCCAAGCTGCCCCCAGCTCAAACCTGTGCTGCCCTGACAGTCCCAAGGGAACCCTACAAACTGACATCAGGAACCTGGGCTGGCCACTTTTCTTTCCCAAGGGAAAAGGCTGATCTTTGCCTCCAGGGGCCTGTGGCCCTGAGTGGCCGGACACCTCCAAAAATCCAAACGATCGAAGATGTGTCGCAGACCCAAGCTGCCCCCACCTCAAACCTGTGCTGCCCTGACAGTCCCAAGGGAACCCTACAAACTGACATCAGGAACCTGGGCTGGCCACATTTCTTTCCCAGGGAAAAGGACCGGTCTGTCTCTCCAGGGTCCTGTGGCCCTGAAGTGGCCGGACACCTCCAAAAATCCAAACGATCGAGGATGTGTCGCAGACCCAAGCTGCCCCCACCTCAAACCTGTGCTGCCCTGACAGTCCCAAGGGAACCCTACAAACTGACATCAGGAACCTGGGCTGGCCACTTTTCTTTCCCAAAGAAAATAGCTGATCTTTGCCTCCAGGGGCCTGTGGCCCTGAAGTGGCCGACAGCCTCCAAAAATCCAAACGATCGAGGATGTGTCGCAGACCCAAGCTGCCCCCAGCTCAAACCTGTGCTGCCCTGACAGTCCCAAGGGAACCCTACAAACTGACATCAGGAACCTGGTCTGGTCACTTTTCTTTCCCTGGGAAAAGGACCGGTCTGTGTACCCAGGGGCCTGTGGCCCTGAAGTGGCCGGACACCTCCAAAAATCCAAACGATCGAAGATGTGTCGCAGACCGAAACTGCCCCCACCTCAAACCTCTGCTGCCCTGACAGTCCCAAGGGAACCCTACAAACTGACATCAGGAACCTGGGCTGGCCACTTTTCTTTCCCAAGGAAAAAGGACCGGTCTGTGTCTCCAGGGGCCTGTGGTCCTGAGTGGCCGGACACCTCCAAAAATCCAAACGATCGAAGATGTGTCGCAGACCCAAGCTGCCCCCAGCTCAAACCTGTGCTGCCCTGACAGTCCCAAGGGAACCCTACAAACTGACATCAGGAACCTGGGCTGGCCACTTTTCTTTCCCAAGGAAAAGGACCGGTCTTTGTCTCCAGGGGCCCGTGGCCCTGAGTGGCCGGACACCTCCAAAAATCCAAACGATCGAAGATGTGTCGCAGACCGAAACTGCCCCCAGCTCAAACCTGTGCTGCCCTGACAGTCCCAAGGGAACCCTACAAACTGACATCAGGAACCTGGGCTGGCCACTTTTCTTTCCCAAGGAAAAAGGCTGATCTTTGCCTCCAGGGGCCTGTGGCCCTGAGTGGCCGGACACCTCCAAAAATCCAAACGATCGAAGATGTGTCGCAGACCCAAGGTGCCCCCACCTCAAACCTGTGCTGCCCTGACAGTCCCAAGGGAACCCTACAAACTGACATCAGGAACCTGGGCTGGCCACTTTTCTTTCCCAGGGAAAAGGACCGGTCTGTCTCTCCAGGGGCCTGTGGCCCTGAAGTGGCCGGACACCTCCAAAAATCCAAACGATCGAGGATGTGTCGCAGACCCAAGCTGCCCCCAGCTCAAACCTGTGCTGCCCTGACAGTCCCAAGGGAACCCTACAAACTGACATCAGGAACCTGGGCTGGCCACTTTTCTTTCCCAAGGAAAAAGGCTGATCTTTGTCTCCAGGGGCCTGTGGCCCTGAGTGGCCGAACACCTCCAAAAATTCAAACGATCGAAGATGTGTCGCAGACCCAAGCTGCCCCCACCTCAAACCTGTGCTGCCCTGACAGTCCCAAGGGAACCCTACAAACTGACATCAGGAACCTGGGCTGGCCACTTTTCTTTCCCAAGGAAAAAGGCTGATCTTTGCCTCCAGGGGCCTGTGGCCCTGAGTGGCCGGACACCTCCAAAAATCCAAACGATCGAAGATGTGTCGCAGACCCAAGCTGCCCCCACCTCAAACCTGTGCTGCCCTGACAGTCCCAAGGGAACCCTACAAACTGACATCAGGAACCTGGGCTGGCCACTTTTCTTTCCCAGGGAAAAAGGACCGGTCTGTGTCTCCAGGGGCCTGTGGCCCTGAAGTGGCCGGACACCTCCAAAAATCCAAACGATCGAGGATGTGTCGCCGACACAAGCTGCCCCCAGCTCAAACCTGTGCTGCCCTGACAGTCCCAAGGGAACCCTACAAACTGACATCAGGAACCTGGGCTGGCCACTTTTCTTTCCCAAAGAAAATAGCTGATATTTGCCTCCAGGGGCCTGTGGCCCTGACTGGCCGGACACCTCCAAAAATCCAAACGATCGAGGATGTGTCGCAGACCCAAGCTGCCCCCAGCTCAAACCTGTGCTGCCCTGACAGTCCCAAGGGAACCCTACAAACTGACATCAGGAACCTGGGCTGGCCACTTTTCTTTCCCAGGGAAAAAGGCTGATTTTTGCCTTCAGGATCCTATGTGCCTTGAGTGGCCGACACCTCCAAAAATCCAAACGATCGAAGATGTGTCGCAGACCGAAACTGCCCCCAGCTCAAACCTGTGCTGCCCTGACAGTCCCAAGGGAACCCTACAAACTGACATCAGGAACCTGGGCTGGCCACTTTTCTTTCCCAAGGAAAAAGGACCGGTCAGTGTCTACAGGGGCCTGTGGCCCTGAAGTGGCCGGACACCTCCAAAAATCCAAACGATCGAAGATGTGTCGCAGACCCAAGCTGCCCCCACCTCAAACCTGTGCTGCCCTGACAGTCCCAAGGGAACCCTACAAACTGACATCAGGAACCTGGGCTGGCCACTTTTCTTTCCCAAGGAAAAAGGCTGATCTTTGCCTCCAGGGGCCTGTGGCCCTGAAGTGGCAGGACACCTCCAAAAATCCAAACGATCGAAGATGTGTCGCAGACCCAAGGTGCCCCCACCTCAAACCTGTGCTGCCCTGACAGTCCCAAGGGAACCCTACAAACTGACATCAGGAACCTGGGCTGGCCACTTTTCTTTCCCAGGGAAAAGGACCGGTCTGTCTCTCCAGGGGCCTGTGGCCCTGAAGTGGCCGGACACCTCCAAAAATCCAAACGATCGAAGATGTGTCGCAGACCGAAACTGCCCCCACCTCAAACCTGTGCTGCCCTGACAGTCCCAAGGGAACCCTACAAACTGACATCAGGAACCTGGGCTGGCCACTTTTCTCTTCCAAGGAAAAAGGCTGATTTTTGCCTCCAGGGTCCTGTGGCCCTGACTGGCCGGACACCTCCAAAAATCCAAACGATCGAGGATGTGTCGCAGACCCAAGCTGCCCCCAGCTCAAACCTGTGCTGCCCTGACAGTCCCAAGGGAACCCTACAAACTGACATCAGGAACCTGGGCTGGCCACTTTTCTTTCCCAGGGAAAAGGACCAGTCTTTGTCTCGAGGGGCCTGTGGCCCTGAAGTGGCCGGACACCTCCAAAAATCCAAACGATCGAGGATGTGTCGCAGACCCAAGCTGCCCCCGCCTCAAACCTGTGCTACCCTGACAGTCCCAAGGGAACCCTACAAACTGACATCAGGAACCTGGGCTGGCCACTTTTCTTTCCCAGGGAAAAGGACCGTTCTGTGTCTCCAGGGGCCTGTGGCCCTGACTGGCCGGACACCTCCAAAAATCCAAACGATCGAAGATGTGTCGCAGACCCAAGCTGCCCCCAGCTCAAACCTGTGCTGCCCTGACAGTCCCAAGGGAACCCTACAAACTGACATCAGGAACCTGGGCTGGCCACTTTTCTTTCCCAGGGAAAAGGACCGATCTCTGTCTCCAGGGGCCTGTGGCCCAGAAGTGGCCGGACACCTCCAAAAATCCAAACGATCGAGGATGTGTCGCAGACCCAAGCTGCCCCCACCTCAAACCTGTGCTGCCCTGACAGTCCCAAGGGAACCCTACAAACTGACATCAGGAACCTGGGCTGGCCACTTTTCTTTCCCAGGGAAAAGGACCGGTCTGTGTCTCCAGGGGCCTGTGGCCCTGAAGTGGCCGGACACCTCCAAAAATCCAAACAATCGAGGATGCTTCGCAGACCCAAGCTGCCCCCGCCTCAAACCTGTGCTACCCTGACAGTCCCAAGGGAACCCTACAAACTGACATCAGGAACCTGGGCTGGCCACTTTTCTTTCCCAGGGAAAAAGGCTGATCTTTGCCTCCAGGGGCCTGTGGCCCTGAAGTGGCCGGACACCTCCAAAACTCCAAACAATCGAGGATGTGTCGCAGACCCAAGCTGCCCCCACCTCAAACATGTGCTGCCCTGACAGTCCCAAGGGAACCCTACAAACTGACATCAGGAACCTGGGCTGGCCACTTTTCTTTCCCAGGGAAAAGGTCCGGTCTGTGTCTCCAGGGGGCTGTGGCCCTGAACTGGCCGGACACCTCCAAAAATCCAAACGATCGAAGATGTGTCGCAGACCCAAGCTGCCCCCACCTCAAACCTGTGCTGCCCTGACAGTCCCAAGGGAACCCTACAAACTGACATCAGGAACCTGGGCTGGCCACTTTTCTTTCCCAGGGAAAAGGACCGGTCTGTGTCTCCAGGGGCCTGTGGCCCTGAAGTGGCCGGACACCTCCAAAAATCCAAACGATCGAGGATGTGTCGCAGACCCAAGCTGCCCCCAGCTCAAACCTGTGCTGCCCTGACAGTCCCAAGGGAACCCTACAAACTGACATCAGGAACCTGGGCTGGCCACTTTTCTTTCCCAAGGGAAAAGGCTGATCTTTGCCTCCAGGGGCCTGTGGCCCTGAGTGGCCGGACACCTCCAAAAATCCAAACGATCGAAGATGTGTCGCAGACCCAAGCTGCCCCCACCTCAAACCTGTGCTGCCCTGACAGTCCCAAGGGAACCCTACAAACTGACATCAGGAACCTGGGCTGGCCACTTTTCTTTCCCAGGGAAAAAGGACCGGTCTGTGTCTCCAGGGGCCTGTGGCCCTGAAGTGGCCGGACACCTCCAAAAATCCAAACGATCGAGGATGTGTCGCCGACACAAGCTGCCCCCACCTCAAACCTGTGCTGCCCTGACAGTCCCAAGGGAACCCTACAAACTGACATCAGGAACCTGGGCTGGCCACTTTTCTTTCCCAAAGAAAATAGCTGATATTTGCCTCCAGGGGCCTGTGGCCCTGACTGGCCGGACACCTCCAAAAATCCAAACGATCGAGGATGTGTCGCAGACCCAAGCTGCCCCCAGCTCAAACCTGTGCTGCCCTGACAGTCCCAAGGGAACCCTACAAACTGACATCAGGAACCTGGGCTGGCCACTTTTCTTTCCCAGGGAAAAAGGCTGATCTTTGCCTCCAGGGGCCTGTGGCCCTGAAGTGGCCGGACACCTCCAAAAATCCAAACGATCGAGGATGTGCCGCAGACCCAAGCTGCCCCCAGCTCAAACCTGTGCTGCCCTGACAGTCCCAAGGGAACCCTACAAACTGACATCAGGAACCTGGGCTGGCCACTTTTCTTTCCCAAAGAAAATAGCTGATCTTTGCCTCCAGGGGCCTGTGGCCCTGAAGTGGCCGACAGCCTCCAAAAATCCAAACGATCGAAGATGTGTCGCAGACCGAAACTGCCCCCACCTCAAACCTCTGCTGCCCTGACAGTCCCAAGGGAACCCTACAAACTGACATCAGGAACCTGGGCTGGCCACTTTTCTTTCCCAGGGAAAAGGTCCGGTCAGTGTCTCCAGGGGCCTGTGGCCCTGAAGTGGCCGGACACCTCCAAAAATCCAAACGATCGAAGATGTGTCGCAGACCCAAGCTGCCCCCAGCTCAAACCTGTGCTGCCCTGACAGTCCCAAGGGAACCCTACAAACTGACATCAGGAACCTGGGCTGGCCACTTTTCTTTCCCAGGGAAAAAGGCTGATTTTTGCCTTCAGGATCCTATGTGCCTTGAGTGGCCGACACCTCCAAAAATCCAAACGATCGAAGATGTGTCGCAGACCGAAACTGCCCCCAGCTCAAACCTGTGCTGCCCTGACAGTCCCAAGGGAACCCTACAAACTGACATCAGGAACCTGGGCTGGCCACTTTTCTTTCCCAAGGAAAAAGGACCGGTCAGTGTCTACAGGGGCCTGTGGTCCTGAGTGGCCGGACACCTCCAAAAATCCAAACGATCGAAGATGTGTCGCAGACCCAAGGTGCCCCCACCTCAAACCTGTGCTGCCCTGACAGTCCCAAGGGAACCCTACAAACTGACATCAGGAACCTGGGCTGGCCACTTTTCTTTCCCAAGGAAAAAGGCTGATCTTTGCCTCCAGGGGCCTGTGGCCCTGAAGTGGCAGGACACCTCCAAAAATCCAAACGATCGAAGATGTGTCGCAGACCCAAGGTGCCCCCACCTCAAACCTGTGCTGCCCTGACAGTCCCAAGGGAACCCTACAAACTGACATCAGGAACCTGGGCTGGCCACTTTTCTTTCCCAGGGAAAAGGACCGGTCTGTCTCTCCAGGGGCCTGTGGCCCTGAAGTGGCCGGACACCTCCAAAAATCCAAACGATCGAAGATGTGTCGCAGACCGAAACTGCCCCCACCTCAAACCTGTGCTGCCCTGACAGTCCCAAGGGAACCCTACAAACTGACATCAGGAACCTGGGCTGGCCACTTTTCTCTTCCAAGGAAAAAGGCTGATTTTTGCCTCCAGGGTCCTGTGGCCCTGACTGGCCGGACACCTCCAAAAATCCAAACGATCGAAGATGTGTCGCAGACCCAAGCTGCCCCCAGCTCAAACCTGTGCTGCCCTGACAGTCCCAAGGGAACCCTACAAACTGACATCAGGAACCTGGGCTGGCCACTTTTCTTTCCCAGGGAAAAGGACCGATCTCTGTCTCCAGGGGCCTGTGGCCCAGAAGTGGCCGGACACCTCCAAAAATCCAAACGATCGAGGATGTGTCGCAGACCCAAGCTGCCCCCACCTCAAACCTGTGCTGCCCTGACAGTCCCAAGGGAACCCTACAAACTGACATCAGGAACCTGGGCTGGCCACTTTTCTTTCCCAGGGAAAAGGACCGGTCTGTGTCTCCAGGGGCCTGTGGCCCTGAAGTGGCCGGACACCTCCAAAAATCCAAACAATCGAGGATGCTTCGCAGACCCAAGCTGCCCCCGCCTCAAACCTGTGCTACCCTGACAGTCCCAAGGGAACCCTACAAACTGACATCAGGAACCTGGGCTGGCCACTTTTCTTTCCCAGGGAAAAAGGCTGATCTTTGCCTCCAGGGGCCTGTGGCCCTGAAGTGGCCGGACACCTCCAAAACTCCAAACAATCGAGGATGTGTCGCAGACCCAAGCTGCCCCCAGCTCAAACCTGTGCTGCCCTGACAGTCCCAAGGGAACCCTACAAACTGACATCAGGAACCTGGGCTGGCCACTTTTCTTTCCCAGGGAAAAGGTCCGGTCTGTGTCTCCAGGGGGCTGTGGCCCTGAACTGGCCGGACACCTCCAAAAATCCAAACGATCGAAGATGTGTCGCAGACCCAAGCTGCCCCCACCTCAAACCTGTGCTGCCCTGACAGTCCCAAGGGAACCCTACAAACTGACATCAGGAACCTGGGCTGGCCACTTTTCTTTCCCAGGGAAAAAGGCTGATCTTTGCCTCCAGGGGCCTGTGGCCCTGAAATGGCCGGACACCTCCAAAAATCCAAACGATCGAAGATGTGTCGCCGACACAAGCTGCCCCCACCTCAAACCTGTGCTGCCCTGACAGTCCCAAGGGAACCCTACAAACTGACATCAGGAACCTGGGCTGGCCACTTTTCTTTCCCAGGGAAAAGGACCGGTCTGTCTCTCCAGGGGCCTGTGGCCCTGAAGCGGCCGGACACCTCCAAAAATCCAAACAATCGAGGATGTGTCGCAGACCCAAGCTGCCCCCAGCTCAAACCTGTGCTGCCCTGACAGTCCCAAGGGAACCCTACAAACTGACATCAGGAACCTGGGCTGGCCACTTTTCTTTCCCAGGGAAAAAGGCTGATCTTTGCCTCCAGGGGCCTGTGGCCCTGAAGTGGCCGGACACCTCCAAAAATCCAAACGATCGAAGATGTGTCGCAGACCCAAGCTGCCCCCACCTCAAACCTGTGCTGCCCTGACAGTCCCAAGGGAACCCTACAAACTGACATCAGGAACCTGGGCTGGCCACTTTTCTTTCCCAAAGAAAATAGCTGATCTTTGCCTCCAGGGGCCTGTGGCCCTGTAGTGGCCGACAGCCTCCAAAAATCCAAACGATCGAAGATGTGTCGCAGACCCAAGCTGCCCCCACCTCAAACCTGTGCTGCCCTGACAGTCCCAAGGGAACCCTACAAACTGACATCAGGAACCTGGGCTGGCCACTTTTCTTTCCCAGGGAAAAGGACCGTTCTTTGTCTCCAGGGGCCTGTGGCCCTGAAGTGGCCGGACACCTCCAAAAATCCAAACGATCGAGGATGTGTCGCAGACCCAAGCTGCCCCCAGCTCAAACCTGTGCTGCCCTGACAGTCCCAAGGGAACCCTACAAACTGACATCAGGAACCTGGGCTGGCCACTTTTCTTTCCCAGGGAAAAGGACCGATCTCTGTCTCCAGGGGTCTGTGGCCCTGAACTGGCCGGACACCTCCAAAAATTCAAACGATCAAAGACGTGTCACAGACCCAAGGTGCCCCCACCTCAAACCTGTGCTGCCCTGACAGTCCCAAGGGAACCCTACAAACTGACATCAGGAACCTGGGCTGGCCACTTTTCTTTCCCAGGGAAAAGGACCTGTCTTTGTCTCCAGGGGCCCGTGGCCCTGAGTGGCCGGACACCTCCAAAAATCCAAACGATCGAAGATGTGTCGCAGACCCAAGCTGCCCCCGCCTCAAACCTGTGCTGCCCTGACAGTCCCAAGGGAACCCTACAAACTGACATCAGGAACCTGGGCTGGCCACTTTTCTTTCCCAAAGAAAATAGCTGATCTTTGCCTCCAGGGGCCTGTGGCCCTGAAGTGGCCGACAGCCTCCAAAAATCCAAACGATCGAAGATGTGTCGCAGACCCAAGCTGCCCCCACCTCAAACCTGTGCTGCCCTGACAGTCCCAAGGGAACCCTACAAACTGACATCAGGAACCTGGGCTGGCCACTTTTCTTTCCCAGGGAAAAGGACTGGTCTGTGCCTCCAGGGGCCCGTGGCCCTGAGTGGCCGGACACCTCCAAAAATCCAAACGATCGAAGATGTGTCGCAGACCCAAGCTGCCCCCGCCTCAAACCTGTGCTGCCCTGACAGTCCCAAGGGAACCCTACAAACTGACATCAGGAACCTGGGCTGGCCACTTTTCTTTCCCAGGGAAAAATGCTGATTTTTTCCTTCAGGGTCCTATGTGCCTTGAGTGGCCGACACCTCCAAAAATCCAAACGATCGAAGATGTGTCGCAGACCGAAACTGCCCCCACCTCAAACCTGTGCTGCCCTGACAGTCCCAAGGGAACCCTACAAACTGACTTCAGGAACCTGGGCTGGCCACTTTTCTTTCCCAAGGAAAAAGGACCGGTCAGTGTCTCCAGGGGCCTGTGGTCCTGAGTGGCCGGACACCTCCAAAAATCCAAACGATCGAAGATGTGTCGCAGACCCAAGCTGCCCCCACCTCAAACCTGTGCTGCCCTGACAGTCCCAAGGGAACCCTACAAACTGACATCAGGAACCTGGGCTGGCCACTTTTCTTTCCCAGGGAAAAGGACCGATCTCTGTCTCCAGGGGTCTGTGGACCTGAACTGGCCGGACACCTCCAAAAATTCAAACGATCAAAGACGTGTCACAGACCCAAGGTGCCCCCACCTCAAACCTGTGCTGCCCTGACAGTCCCAAGGGAACCCTACAAACTGACATCAGGAACCTGGGCTGGCCACTTTTCTTTCCCAGGGAAAAGGACCGGTCTTTGTCTCCAGGGGCCCATGGCCCTGAGTGGCCGGACACCTCCAAAAATCCAAACGATCGAAGATGTGTCGCAGACCGAAACTGCCCCCACCTCAAACCTGTGCTGCCCTGACAGTCCCAAGGGAACCCTACAAACTGACATCAGGAACCTGGGCTGGCCACTTTTCTTTCCCAAGGAAAAAGGCTGATCTTTGCCTCCAGGGGCCTGTGGCCCTGAGTGGCCGGACACCTCCAAAAATCCAAACGATCGAAGATGTGTCGCAGACCCAAGGTGCCCCCACCTCAAACCTGTGCTGCCCTGACAGTCCCAAGGGAACCCTACAAACTGACATCAGGAACCTGGGCTGGCCACTTTTCTTTCCCAGGGAAAAGGACCGGTCTGTCTCTCAAGGGGCCTGTGGCCCTGAAGTGGCCGGACACCTCCAAAAATCCAAACGATCGAAGATGTGTCGCAGACCCAAGCTGCCCCCGCCTCAAACCTGTGCTGCCCTGACAGTCCCAAGGGAACCCTACAAACTGACATCAGGAACCTGGGCTGGCCACTTTTCTTTCCCAGGGAAAAATGCTGATTTTTGCCTTCAGGGTCCTATGTGCCTTGAGTGGCCGACACCTCCAAAAATCCAAACGATCGAAGATGTGTCGCAAACCGAAACTGCCCCCAGCTCAAACCTGTGCTGCCCTGACAGTCCCAAGGGAACCCTACAAACTGACATCAGGAACCTGGGCTGGCCACTTTTCTTTCCCAAGGAAAAAGGCTGATCTTTGCCTCCAGGGGCCTGTGGCCCTGAGTGGCCGGACACCTCCAAAAATCCAAACGATCGAAGATGTGTCGCAGACCCAAGGTGCCCCCACCTCAAACCTGTGCTGCCCTGACAGTCCCAAGGGAACCCTACAAACTGACATCAGGAACCTGGGCTGGCCACTTTTCTTTCCCAGGGAAAAGGACCGGTCTGTCTCTCCAGGGGCCTGTGGCCCTGAAGTGGCCGGACACCTCCAAAAATCCAAACGATCGAAGATGTGTCGCAGACCCAAGCTGCCCCCAGCTCAAACCTGTGCTGCCCTGACAGTCCCAAGGGAACCCTACAAACTGACATCAGGAACCTGGGCTGGCCACTTTTCTCTTCCAAGGAAAAAGGCTGATTTTTGCCTCCAGGGTCCTGTGGCCCTGACTGGCCGGACACCTCCAAAAATCCAAACGATCGAGGATGTGTCGCAGACCCAAGCTGCCCCCAGCTCAAACCTGTGCTGCCCTGACAGTCCCAAGGGAACCCTACAAACTGACATCAGGAACCTGGGCTGGCCACTTTTCTTTCCCAAGGAAAAAGGCTGATCTTTGCCTCCAGGGGCCTGTGGCCCTGAGTGGCCGGACACCTCCAAAAATCCAAACGATCGAAGATGTGTCGCAGACCCAAGCTGCCCCCACCTCAAACCTGTGCTGCCCTGACAGTCCCAAGGGAACCCTACAAACTGACATCAGGAACCTGGGCTGGCCACTTTTCTTTCCCAGGGAAAAGGACCGGTCTGTGTCTCCAGGGGCCTGTGGCCCTGAAGTGGCCGGACACCTCCAAAAATCCAAACAATCGAGGATGTGTCGCAGACCCAAGCTGCCCCCACCTCAAACCTGTGCTGCCCTGACAGTCCCAAGGGAACCCTACAAACTGACATCAGGAACCTGGGCTGGCCACTTTTCTCTTCCAAGGAAAAAGGCTGATTTTTGCCTCCAGGGTCCTGTGGCCCTGACTGGCCGGACACCTCCAAAAATCCAAACGATCGAGGATGTGTCGCAGACCCAAGCTGCCCCCACCTCAAACCTGTGCTGCCCTGACAGTCCCAAGGGAACCCTACAAACTGACATCAGGAACCTGGGCTGGCCACTTTTCTTTCCCAGGGAAAAGGACCAGTCTTTGTCTCGAGGGGCCTGTGGCCCTGAAGTGGCCGGACACCTCCAAAAATCCAAACGATCGAAGATGTGTCGCAGAACCAAGCTGCCCCCACCTCAAACCTGTGCTGCCCTGACAGTCCCAAGGGAACCCTACAAACTGACATCAGGAACCTGGGCTGGCCACTTTTCTTTCCCAGGGAAAAAGGCTGATCTTTGCCTCCAGGGGCCTGTGGCCCTGAAGTGGCCGGACACCTCCAAAAATCCAAACGATCGAAGATGTGTCGCAGACCCAAGCTGCCCCCAGCTCAAACCTGTGCTGGCCTGACAGTCCCAAGGGAACCCTACAAACTGACATCAGGAACCTGGGCTGGCCACTTTTCTTTCCCAGGGAAAAGGTCCGGTCTGTGTCTCCAGGGGCCTGTGGCCCTGAACTGGCCGGACACCTCCAAAAATCCAAACGATCGAAGATGTGTCGCAGACCCAAGCTGCCCCCAGCTCAAACCTGTGCTGCCCTGACAGTCCCAAGGGAACCCTACAAACTGACATCAGGAACCTGGGCTGGCCACTTTTCTTTCCCAGGGAAAAAGGCTGATTTTTGCCTCCAGGGTCCTCTGGCCCTGACTGGCCGGACACCTCCAAAAATCCAAACGATCGAGGATGTGTCGCAGACCCAAGCTGCCCCCAGCTCAAACCTGTGCTGCCCTGACAGTCCCAAGGGAACCCTACAAACTGACATCAGGAACCTGGGCTGGCCACTTTTCTTTCCCAGGGAAAAGGACTGGTCTGTGCCTCCAGGGGCCTATGGCCCTGAGTGGCCGGACACCTCCAAAAATCCAAATGATCGAGGATGTGTCGCAGACCCAAGCTGCCCCCACCTCAAACCTGTGCTGCTTTGACAGTCCCAAGGGAACCCTACAAACTGACATCAGGAACCTGGGCTGGCCACTTTTCTTTCCCAGGGAAAAGGACCGGTCTGTGTCTCCAGGGGCCTGTGGCCCTGAGTGGCCGGACACCTCCAAAAATCCAAACGATCGAAGATGTGTCGCAGACCCAAGCTGCCCCCAGCTCAAACCTGTGCTGCCCTGACAGTCCCAAGGGAACCCTACAAACTGACATCAGGAACCTGGGCTGGCCACTTTTCTTTCCCAGGGAAAAGGACCAGTCTTTGCCTCCAGGGGCCTGTGGCCCTGAAGTGGCCGGACACCTCCAAAAAATCCCAACAAGCCAGGATGTGCCCTCCACTGGCACCTTTCCAAAGCATTGCACTAGATTCCAGCAATACTCTGCATTTCCAGTGGTTCAGCCTGTCTGCCCCTCATCCTGACCCTTAAAATGCACTAAGGAATTCTAAAACAGCCCTTAGCAAGGTGTAACAATGCCCTAAAAGACACCAGACAAGTCCTAAGAAGCCTTCCAAAATCCCCTAAATATTCCTAATAGTCCTGCAAAAACACTCAAGGAAACCTGCTCAGCCTCCAAACCCTTCCTGGTGCTCTCTAGCCCACAGATGTCATCCCTACCTTTCTCCAGGGGGTCCTGTTGTCCTCTGAGGGTTCTGTCGTTGTCCTGGTGTGAGGGTCACTGCCTTGTCCCAGCGGGAGCGTTCCGGTGTGCTCTCGCTGTTAGGGTTGCTGTGTGGTGCTGCTGCTGGCAGGGCTGAAAAGGGAAAAGGCTCTTGTTAGGGGGGCTGCTTAGGCTGAGGTTAGGGCTGGGGGGAGAGGTGGTGCTCCTGTACCCTAACTTGCCTCCTAAGCTGTACCCTGTAGCCCTGATCTCCACTGCACTGTCCAGCCCTCAAGCCCTCGCCCTTTACCCCTCAACCTCTCCCTCTGCCCCCCAGCCCTCAGGCTCTGTGTGTCACCCTCGAGCCCCCCCTTTGCCCCTCAAGCCCCCTCTCAGCTGCCCCTCAGCTCCTGTGCGTCACCCTTAATCCCTCTCCTTTGCCCCTCAGCCCCCAGCTTCTCTGTGTCATGCTCCAGCTGCCCCTGCCCCCCTCAGCATCTCTCTGTCACCCACTGTCCCCTTTCCCCGTGCCTCCCTCAGCTCCCAGCCTCTGTCACCCTCAAGCCCCCACAGTGCCCCTCAGCCTCTATGTGCTGTGCCATGAAAAAACATAAAATTTCCCTAAAAACCCCTCATCTTCAAAATGTTCTAAAAGCCCCACAAAAACATAAAAATAGCCTCAGAATACCCTTAAAATACAAGAAAAACACCCTACTTTTAAAAAAACCCTAAAACACACCTAAATATCCCTAAAAAACCTTTAAGAAATCCCTCAATATTCCTAAAAGAGCTCTAAAAATACCCCAAAATACTTAAAATGCCCTGATAAGACCCTAAAAAAACCTAAAAGTTCCCTCAAAAGACCTAAAAATACCCTAGTCCTAAGAGTCCTCCACATACCCTCAATAGACCTAAAAAAGCCCCAAGAACACCCCAAAAAAACCCCATAAAAATTCTAATTAGTAGTAAGAAAGCCATGAAAATACCCTAAAAAAATCTTTTAAAAGCCCTAAAAAAGCCCTAAAAGTATCCTAAATAGTCACAGAAAATTCCTAAAAAGCTCCTGTGAAAAAAAAACCTAAAATATCTTTTTAAAGCCATAAAAAACCCCTAAAAAAGTGCTCAGTCCCCAACCTCTACCAGTCACTCTCTAGCCAGCAAACATCATCCCTACCTTTTCATTAGGGTCACTGCCTGCAGCTGCTGGGAGGGTTCTGGGGCTGTCCCAGCATTAGGGTCACTGCCTGCAGCTGCTGTTGAGGAAAACTGGTGTTCTAGGGGTGTGTTTAGGGTGAGCTTAGGGTTGGGGTGAGGGCTGCTGCTGTACCCTAACCCTTCCTGGTACCCCGTGCCCTGTCCTTTGTACCCCTAACCCTCAGGGTCAGCTCTCCACCTGTCAAGTCCCCCCCTTTTTGCCCCTCAGCCCGCAATGTCTGTGTGTCACCCCAAGCCCCCCGACACTGTCCTGTGGCCCCCTAACCTCCACCGTGCACTTTCCACCCTTGTAGGGGTGGTTTTAAGGGTGGGGTTAAGGGTGCTGTGAGGGCTGGTTCACCTGTCACCCTCAGGCACCCCCCACTTTGTCCCTCAGGACAGCCCCTGCCTCTCAGCCTCCTTGTGTCACCCTCAGGTTCCCACCAAAGCCTCTCAGCGTCTCTCTGCCACCCTGGAGCCCCCCTTTTTGACTCCTAAAGACCCCTTCTGCCTCTCAGCTGCCCCCATGTTCTGTGTCACCCTCCAGCCCCCTCCCCTCAGCCCCAGGTGCCTTTGTGACACCGCGCGGCCCACAGACGCCGTCCCTGCCTGTTTTCTTTGGGTGTTGTCCTGCTGCGAGGGCCGCACTATCCCCACGAGTCCGGGCTCCCATGTCCTGCTGCAGGGAGTC